>NC_084554.2:32560000-32655000 GCF_033978685.3 Nerophis lumbriciformis | reverse complement strand
CTGGGGTTCAATCCCCACCTTCTACCATCCTAGTCACGTCCGTTGTGTCCTTGGGCAAGACACTTTACCCCTTGCTCCTGATGGCTGCTGGTTAGCGCCGTGCATGGCAGCTCCCGCCATCAGTGTGTGAATGTGTGTGTGAATGGGTGAATGTGGAAATACTGTCAAAGCGCTTTGAGTACCTTGAAGGTAGAAAAGCGCTATACAAGTATAACCCATTTATCATTTATTTATTTATATAAATAAACTTTGATTGATTGATTGTTTCACTGACAAAAAACAGGGTCAAAAAGGCGGTAGAAATTTGACAATTCCTTAATATTTTCGAGGGTTAGTCTGTTAGTAAGTGGTTGATTTCTATAGGCTAGTAAGGCAAAGTTTTGTACCTGACAAGTTTCGGCTATCTTGCTTCTGCAGCCTTCATAGAGGTGTCACGTGATGTTAGCGTGACGTCATCTGTGACGTGTTATATGGATTGTTCCATCCCACCTGAAGTGGTGGGATGGCGGTGTGCCCTGGTGTGCGCAGAAACTTGTCAGGTACAAAACTTTACCTTAGTAGCCTATATAAATCAACCACTTATAAATACACATTAGTAGGCTAAATGAACCTCTTCAACATATTATTCTGGAAGATGTTTTTTCTCTCTTGAAAATACATTTATAGCAAGTTGCTAATATTTTCATTGGATTTTTTTCTGAATTACGTATCAAACATTTGTGTAGTACTTACGTGGGATAGCCCCTGACCCCGTGCTCATTGGAGCAGAACTTGGTGTCCTGGACACAGTCCACTTTGACCACATAGACCGGGGGGTCGTCCATACTGTTGTATTTGTCCGCTAATTCGTTCCATGCCGGCTGCAACCTCTTACAATGGCCGCACCTGTACACATGAAAGATCAAGTTGTAAACTAAAATACTTTTACATTCAATAACAAGCATGTATTGGTTAACATTTTTTTATTTTCAAGATGGCACCGCTGTAGTGGCTGCTGTTGGCAGGAGCTCTGTGGTCTTGTGTCATCCCTCTTGTTTTCATGTTTTCTTTTGTTTTTTTTGCCTTTTGTTTCGGGACCCTTTGGGACTGTGTGACAAGGAGTGGCACTTTCGTGACTTCTGCAGTGCTTTTTTGTGAACTTCTGGATCTGCCTGCCGGGAGCCTTTTGGCCATGGAGACCAGCTGCTGGGTCTCTGCCACACCAGAGTCCGTTTAGAGAGACTGGATTGGAAGAGATGCGGATGAAGAGACAGGACTGCGGAGCTGGTGCTGAGCGCTGGGACGGACAAGCTTCACGGTGTCTTGGCTGAATGAGCAGGTATCGGACACCTCGGTCTCCTTGGACGTATCCTCACTCATCCATGCGGACTGGACACTGACCGAGAGTTGGTGGGCGGCCGAGGTTGGAGTCTGCTCTCTTGGTTGCTTTGTTGGGTTTGCTCCTGTCTCTGGCCATACTCCCCCCACCCCAGCAGACGATGGCATGGAACACCGCAGAGGCCACCACAGTGTATATGTTTTTTAATTTTGTTGTTGTTTTACTTTTGTGGCTGTGTGTAGAAGTGGCTGGTTCCATCAGCTAGGGCTGGGCGATATAGCGATATACTCGATATATCGCGGGTTTGTCTCTGTGCAATATAGAAAATGATAGAATGATAGAAAATATTGTGATATTCGAGTATACGTTCTCACGCAGTTGCTTTTAGCTGCAGGGCATTAAACTGCATGCATTTCTCACTCTTTCCTGTCTCTCCTTCTCACAGAGACTTAAAACAAGCGCACTTTCTTACATACGTCACATACTATCACGTGAGCAACGTCACACGCTCCCGCGGAGCAGACAGGTAGCGACATGGTAACGTTAGCTGTGATGCTAACAGCTAACGGTGTGGTTTGAGTGGTAATACGAGAGAAAGAAGGTGCAAATCTGGTAACAAATGGAGGAATAATTAATTCCCAAGAAAAACAGCACGGGGTCCATCGTCTGACGGTGGTTTGGCTTCAAGCGAGAATATGTCTTTACATGTCAACATCTCCGTTCGGTGCGACACCAATCTAAATGCCGAAGCAACTATTTCCACATCAACACCATATGACATATACTATTTGATATGCAGCTCATTTTTATGTGACACTTATTGAAATATATTGTGTGACATCATGCACAAAAGTGCACTTTATTTGTTTTAAACTATTGTAGTGGCGTTCTGTACAAAAAGTGCACTTTAATTTAGTCCATCCATCCATCCATCCAATTTCTACCGCTTAGTCCCATCGGGGACGCGGGGGGCGCTGGAGCCTATCTCAGCTACAACCGGGCGGAAGGCGGGGTACACCCTGGACAAGTCGCCACCTCATCGCAGGGCCAACACAGATAGACAGACAACATTCACACTCACATTCACACACTAGGGCCAAATTAGTGTTGCCAATCAACCTATCCCCAGGTGCATGTCTTTGGAGGCGAGAGGAAGCCGAGTACCCGGAGGGAACCCACGCAGTCACGGGGAGAACATGCAAACTCCACACAGAAAGATCCCGAGCCCGGGATTGAACCCAGGACTACTCAGGACCTTCGTATTGTGAGGCAGACGCACTAACCCCTCTTCCACCGTGATGCCCTTTACTTTACACTTTAATTTAGTGTTGTTTTGAAATGTCCTCTTAGTGACATCATTCACAAAAGTGCACTTATAGCTTGTTTTAAAATGTCTCTGACAATCTTGCAATTTCTGTTTTGGAAATGACATGAATGTTTGTGCCACTGCTTAATAACTGTTTAATAAATACAGTTTAGCTAAATTGACTTAGTTGTGATTTCCCTCTCTGCATGAAAGTTTAAAATGAGCATATATTAATGCAGTATGAACAAGAATGTTTTAATGTAGACACATAGAATCATCATACTGCTGTGATTATATGCATCAAGTGTTCATTCAAGGCTAAGGCAAAATATCGCCTATCATGTATCGTGACATGGCCCAAAAATATCGAGATATTAATAAAAGGCCATATCGCCCAGTCCTACCATCAGCTCTGCTCTTTTAATGTCTTTAATGTTTCCCTCTTACACACATGCTTATGTATGCTATGGCTATGAGTAGTGATGGGTTGATGAGGCGTCATGAAGCGTTTCGACACATTGCAAAACTGTATTGATACTGTGTCACTAAATACTGACATCTGCTGGACATTAAAAATCCCTACAGGCAACCTATGGACCGACTCAACTGACACTGATTTTATGACCTAGTATATACAATAATATAAACCAAGTCATTGTATTTCATTTAGGATTATTTCATATCTTCATTTAAATAAAAATATATTTTTATGTTTTTTAGATAGTCAATAAAAAATATGAACATGTATAATAACATGGAAATCTAAGAGAATGTGTTGGGAATGAGGATGCTTGTGGACTGGGATTTTTTTTAATTAATTTTTTACACATTTTTATAAAAAAAAAAACAGTTTTTCCAACGTATTCAATTTTAGACGATTTCTTTCATTGATTGATTGAGACTTTTATTAGTAGATTGCACAATGAAGTACATATTCCGTACAATTGACCACTAAATGGTAACCCCCCAATAAGTTTTTCAACTTGTTTAAGTCGGGGTCCACTTAAATTGATTAATGATACAGATATATACTAACATCATAATACAGTCATCACACAAGTTAATCATCAGAGTATATACATTGAATTATTTACATTATTTACAATCCGGGGTGTGGGATATAGAGGGAGGGAGGGGGGGGGGGGGGGGTTAAGTTTGGTTGTTATCAACACTTCAGTCATCTCTTCTTAGTTATTATTTCTCCGGCTGTAGAAAAAACCCGCTCACAGGGCACAGAGAAGGCGGGAGTGCGACACAGTTCGCGTATCGGTCACGTGACCAAAACAGCTCATGATCGGTCACGTGACTTTCTAAAAGCGGTACGCGCACCGACACAGGGTTTCGCTCTATGAGCTCGACGCATGCGCCGATGCATCAGTGTTGCCGGACCCATCACTAGCTATGAGTGTTTTCCCTCTTGGCCTCAGTCTGGACCCCCTCTCCAGGAGCCCAGGCTTAGACTGAATATTTGTTTTCTTATTAACCCCACCCCCTACCCAGCCTTTACCTGTTTCTCACCTTTTTTGTAAGGTGTACCGGAAGTTGGCAGACCCGTCTGTGATCCTGTTCTGTCTCCCTGTAATGTTTGTCTGCTCTTGAGTGGGATTGTGTTGAAATTTCCCCTCTGGGATTAATAAAGTATTTCTGATTCTGATTATGAAAAGCCTTGATGTCCATTCCTACAGAATGAAGCGTCATCTTCTGGCCCGCGTTCCACACATATGACACCAGTCAGTCGCCGGGTGCCACGTCAGCTCAGCCTCCCAACTTGAAAGCTTCATCAGTTACCCTTTGAAAAATTACTCGAACAACATTTGATGTTTACTCTCAAACACTACAGACAAAAACAGTCGAAGTAGTTAAAAAGCCAGTACGATAGCTAGCTTGAAATGCTATTAGCAGGAAAGCTAACCGTAAAGGTAAAGCACACGGAGGAAATTTTAAATGATGGCTAGCTCTATGCTAACTAACTAACTGGCCAACTCGTTTATAAATATACTGAACAAAGATTTAGTAACAATGACAACACTAGGAGGTCAGTTACGCTTCTTTAGTCATGTTTTCCCTACAAAACTTGCTACTCACCATGGAGCGTAAAACATGACAAAGTGCGGCGCAGTGGGCACTGCCTCGTTGAACATGTCCACCGTGTACGTGTGCTTGGCGTGCTCGTCCTCGGCGTCACCATCACAAAATACCCCGGCAAACAACAATGCAAACAAAAAAGCAAACATAATGGGAGTGCAAATCAGTGCGGACGCCATGGTGTGCCTGCTGGTGTCCTGCGAGCTTGGTAGAAAGCAGCTGCCCGCGCCGTAGCTTTCGTGTTAACGTATAAACGGTGTGGATGGGACGCATGCGCGTAAGGAGGATAGTGATGGCGTTATTCACGTAAGTTGTAACTCTGCACTAGCTTGCAGGCGTTTGCAACTGCTTTCGCCGGCCGGTCTGGCACAAGAAATTGGATCACATTACGCCCAAAATAGATTTTATATCATTAAATAGTATTTGTTTCTTAAAAAAAAAAAAAAAACATATTTAAAGGGGTCGAATTTTTACATACTCTTAATCACCAATTATAATATGTAATCATATATATATATATATATATATATATATATATATATATATATATATATATATATATATATATAGGCAGCACGGTGGAAGAGGGGTTAGTGCATCTGCCTCACAATACGAAGGACCTGAGTAGTCTTGGGTTCAATCCCAGGGTCGGGATCTTTCTGTGTGGGGTTTGCATGTTCTCCACGTGACTGTGTGGGTTCCCTCCGGGTACTCCGGCTTCCTCCCACCTCCAAAAACATGCACCTGGGGATAGGTTGATTGGCAACACTAAATTGGCCCTAGTGTGTGAATGTGAGTGTGAATGTTGTCTGTTTATCTGTGTTGGCCCTGTGATGAGATGGCGACTTGTCCAGGTTGTACCCTGCCTTTCGCCCTGAGATAGGGTCCAGCACCCCCCGCGACCCCAAAAGGCACAAGCGGTAGAAAATGGATGGATGGATGGATATATATATATATATATATATATATATATATATATATATATATATATATATATATATATATATATATATATATACTGTATATATATTAGAGATGCGCGGTTTGCGGACACAACCGCGGAGTCCGCGGATAAACCGCGGGTCGGGCGGGTAAAAATAGTTTTTAAATAGATGCAGGCGGTTGGCGGTTGAACCAATTCGGAAATATATATACCGGTACATAGTTAAATGTTACCCACAAACGAAAAACGAGCAGCACTCTTTGAAACAGTCAATTATTCATCAGGCACTGCAGCACAACACAACACAACAGAAGAAGAAGAAAAAAAGAAAAAAATGGCACCGCGTCCCAGCAACAAGTGGCGCAAGTGAGCGCTCCTTCAGCGCAGCAGGGCACATTTTAGAGGCCAGGCGCTCTAGCATGAATCCTGACACTGTAGATGCCATTTTATTCCTGCATAGTGCTAACAAAAAAAAAGTAAGTAGACATACGGTTGGATATGTTAAACAAATTAGTCTACGTTACCTATAGGCTATACCAAATAAGCCCATGTCTAACCTATATTGAGTTCGGTCAGCTAAATAATTTTGATGGTTACGTGTTTTTTGGGCGCACTACAATGCAAAGGAATTAAGGCAATTGCGTTGTTTATTGTGTTTTTTTTCTATTCGAGATATACTACTTTGTGTGAATAATTATTTGGCCTCGCTTTCAAGTGAAGCGCATCTCCGATTGGCTACAATGTAAGGCTATTTAGCCTGCTTTGTTTGTCGCGACCGTCTATTTTCATTATAATTCAAGTTTGATGATAAAGTGCAGTCTGATGGGTTTGATTTCCCCCCTTCAGCTATTTGCCTTGGCCAATAAGTTGCAGGTAATTTGTTATTATTATTTATTTAATTTATTTTTGTTTAAATAGAGATGACATACATATGTTATTGTATAATTTAAGTTTGTGCGCGTGATTGACAGCCTAAGGCTTATGAGGCACATTTTTTTATTTATTTTTTATTTCAACTTAAAAACGTATGAGCCTATGCCTAGAACATAGGCTATGTGTTTATCTTTATTTTCCTGCCTGTCGTTGACAATGGAGATTGTCTGATATTTTGTCATGGCTGCAGATCAATCAATAAAGGTTCATCTTTTTCGCAAAATTGTTCACTGCTTCACTGTGCACCCCGCCCTCGTCCCTATTTGAGCATTATAACGTTAACAAGTTAATATTCATTGAAATAAATTCAGAATTTTTTTTTTACCTAACGAAAATATAGGCCTAGTCTTTCTAAAACATTTCTTTAACTTCTTAAAAGCCTCGTTCTGCTTGCTGCAAGTGCGCACACAAAGTGTGAGGAACGTACTCCTGATCTGAGGGCATTGGCAACAATAGTCAACACTTTCTTAATGGAAATGACAATAATATTATAATAATGATAAATGATATTATCACGCATTAATATCTCTTAGCCACTAATGCGTGGCCAAGAGATATTAATGCGTGGCACGCATTGAATGTCTCTGCGGCATTGGATCAGTCTCCTTTCTTTAACAGGCAAAAGCTTTCTAACCTCACTAATGCCTTGCATCGTCTATATTAGATATATAACAACGGGCGGATGGCGGGCGGGTGTGGTTTTGATAAAATGTTGGTTCGGATGGATGACGGATGGATGACGACTTTTGTGATGCGGTTGCGGATGAAATAATTGCCTATCCGCGCATCTCTAATATATATATATATATATATATATATATATATATATATATATATATATATATATATATATATATATATATATATATATATGATTACATATTATTATAATAATATAATGGATACATTATTAAATATTATAATTGGTGATTAAGAGTATGTATATATACATACACATATATACATATACATATGCAGTTTACTTGTTATTGATGAGCCACAAGCGAGCAGAAAAGGACAAAGGAAAGTCAACTTCATGGAAATGTCAGGTTCAAAGCCATGGCAAGTTGTTCTGCTGACTAGAAAGGACTATTTTTTGCCGTGAGAAGAGGCGACATCCCTGCAGCAAACGCCTGCTGCACGCCGTTCTAGAGGTGGGTGGTGCTTCACTTCCGTGTTAAGATGGCAGTTAAGGTGCAGTGATAACATAACATTTAGATTGTTATTGTGACTGATTTAGTAAGTATAATGACATAAAAGCTCAACATAAATGAAAGACGGTCTGCATTGAAGTTGAAAGTAGGGTTGTACGGTATACCGGTACGAGTAAAATACCGCGATACAAATTAATCATTCAAATGTTAAGTGCAATACAAATACAATCTATTATTATTATTATAAACGGTACTGTTAAGATTGATCTGCGCTCTTACTCTGTGTGGCTTTGTTCAAAGGTTGGCTGTTATAGCGCATGTTCCCCACTTGGGGCGCTCTGGTGTTGTGTGTTCTGTTCAAGAATAAATAAATAAATGATAAATGGGTTGTACTTGTATAGCGCTTTTCTACCTTCAAGGTACTCAAAGCGCTTTTACACTACTTCCACATTTACCCATTCACACACACATTCACACACTGATGGAGGGAGCTGCCATGCAAGGCGCTAACCAGCACCCATCAGGAGCAAGGGTGAAGTGTCTTGCTCAGGACACAACGGACATGACGAGGTTGGTACTAGGTGGGGATTGAACCAGGGACCCTCGGGTCGCGCACGGCCACTCTTCCACTGCGCCACGCCGAAGAAGAAGTATAATAAAGTCTCCTCGTGCAAGAGGACGTTGAACGGACTCAATGAAAGTGTCGTTCATGTGCACGCCCAAAGAACTCCAAGAAGCTCCAACACCTTAACAGGTTATGGTGCCCAGGAACCCCAGAGATTCCAGCCAACTCAAGCAAACAAGGCCAGGTAGCGTTGAGTCGACGCACGGACAGAGAAGCCAAGAAAGTTTACAGGTGTGGACTTGAGCTAACAGAGGAGAACTGCTTGACCAAGGATAAAGGTATTGCAAACATGAAGTATTACACGGAGCATAAAAGTGACTTTAGCCAATAAAGTAGCGTGTACCCTCGAAGAAGAAGTAACCGCGGTAAAGTTTGAGCTAATTAGCATAGCATAGCGCTAAAGTGCGGAGCTTAAACAAATATGGCGGCTCGTACTACTGGAGCAGTATCACCGCAACTGTACTTTGATGGATCCGAAAGCAAGTATGACCTTTGGGAAGCAAGATTTTTGGGACACTTACATATTTTAAAGTTGAAAGACACTGTTCTAAATGAACCAGTAGGAGAAGAGCAAGCAGCAGCGGACAGAATAAAGAATCCAGACTGCTATGCAGAGCTCATCAGGTTGATCGATGATAAAAGCTTGTCTTTAATAAGACATGATGCTGCATACGATGGCAGGAAAGCACTGAAAATACTGAGGGACCATTACTCAGGAAAAAGCAAGCCACGAATAATCAACCTGTACACGTCCTTGACAAAACTACGGAACGCAGACAGAGAGTCAACTACGGACTACATCATCAGAGCAGAAAACCTGATTACAGCACTTCGTGATGCCGGTGAGACTCTCAGTGATAGTCTGATCATAGCCATGATTCTTGGAGGCCTACCTGACTCTTACAAGCCATTAGCTGTACATGTAACGCAAAATGAAGACAATGTGACATTTACAGATTTCAAAAGAAGATTACGTATTTACGAAGAGTCAGAGAAAATTAGTACTGCTGAGCCAACAGACAATGTGATGAAAACGTTCACAAAACAAGATAGAATATCCAGAAGAAGTACACCAGCAGCACTCAAAGTAGAAGTGAAGATGGAGATCTGACATGTTTCAAATGTGGATTAAAAGGACACAGAGCAAGAATGTGTATCCGAAAAGTGTTGTGCAACTTTTGTAAGAGCAACACACACCAAGAAACCATATGCAAAAAGAAAGATAAACGAGACAATGTCAGAAAGGTTACTGATGAACAATCCAATGATTACCTCTTCAAAGCAGCACAAGAAGAAAGTGAGTCAGCACCCAAAATAAAGATGAAAGGCATTGTGGTGGATGCAGGAGCGACATCCCACATTGTAAATGATGTAAATAACTTTACAAGCTTTGACAACACTTTTCAACCAGAGACTCATTCAGTGGAACTAGCTGATGGGACAAGATGCAGTGGAATGGCCCAAGGAAGAGGAACAGCAACGATACATCTAGTGGACAGCGATGGACGACAGCACAGGGCACAACTACGAAATGCTCTGTACATGCCCTCATATCCCCACAACATCTTTTCAGTGGCGAGAGCAGCCGACGGAGGAGCGACCATGACTTTCAAGAAAGGAGAGAGCCACATGATCACTAAAGATGGTAACAGATTTAACATAAACGAAAATGAGAAGCTATATTATCTACCAACTGTTGATGCAAATGAAGATCAGTGTAAAGTTTGTCATGACGTACAAACATGGCACGAGATTCTAGGGCACTGCAACTATGATGATGTAATCAAACTCCAAACTGTGGTCAAAGGTATGGTAATTAAGGGAAATGTTGTTAAGCCAGATCAGATGTGTGAAATATGTACAAAAGGCAAGTTTACCCAAACGAGAAATAGGGAGCTAGATGCTAAAGCAAATAAACCCCTGGAGTTAATCCATACAGACCTAGCGGGGCCAATGAAAACTGAAAGCATAGAAGGACACAAATACGCACAATGTTTCACAGATGACTATTCAGGTGCTGTATTAGTATATTTCCTTAAGTCAAAAAGTGATGCAGTTGCTGCAACAGAAAAGTTCTTAGCAGATGTAGCACCCTATGGAGATGTGAAGTGTATACGTTCAGACAACGGCACTGAGTTTACAAACAGAGAGTTCCAAATGTTACTAACAAAGAACAAAATAAGACATGAGACGTCAGCGCCTTATTCGCCACACCAAAATGGCACAGCAGAGAGAGAATGGCGAACACTGTTTGACATGGCTAGATGCTTACTGATAGAAAGCAAACTACCAAACTATTTGTGGAACTATGCCATTCAAACAGCAGCTCATGTTAGAAACAGGTGTTGCAATAGACGGACAAAGAAAACAGCATATGAGTTACTTAAAGGAAAAGTACCAAATGTGTCACAAATGCAAAAGTTTGGGTCTACATGTTTTAGTTACAAACAAGAAAAAGGAAAACTAGACTCCAAAAGTGAGCAGGGCATTTTCATAGGATATGATAAAAACAGCCCAGCCTTCCTTGTATATTATCAAGAAATGGAAAAGGTCCAAAAGATCAGATTGGTGAGATTCGCAACCAAAACAAGTGTAGAGAGAGAGACACAAACTTTGGAGCCATACACAGGACATGACATTGGCAACAGAGACAATGCAGTCTGTGACAGTAACCAGAAGGATGAGGACAGAGTTCAACCTGAAAACAGAACTGAGGATTTAAATGAGCAGGAAGATGTGGAACAGTCAGCGGTAAATGCCGAAACAGAAATCAGAAAGAATCCATCCAGGATAAAACAAAAGCCAGTTTATTTACAAGATTTTGAGACTGATGATTCATTGGACAGATTACAAACATGCGTTGATTTCTGTTATCGAGCAGTTTGTGACATTCCAGAAACTTATCAGGAAGCCGTGTTATCATCCAAGTCAATGCACTGGAAAAACGCCATGGATGAGGAGATGAACTCACTAGTGGAAAATGACACATTCCAGTTGACTGACTTACCACCAGGTAAGCGAGCTTTAAAAGCAAAGTGGGTTTATGCACTCAAAACAGACACAGATGGATCTAATAAATATAAGGCGAGATTTGTTGCCAAAGGATACGACCAGAAAGTAGGAACTGATTACGAAGAGACGTTTTCACCGACAGCTGACATGTTAAGTGTAAGAATTCTCATGCAGAAGGCGGCACAGGAGGACCTAATCTTACATCAGATGGACGTGAAGACCGCGTATCTGCACGCACCCATAGACTGTGAAATCTATTTAGAACAACCACAAGGATACGAGAAAAACTCTAACACTGGTGAAAAACTGGTATGTAAACTGAACAAATCATTGTATGGACTCAAACAGTCGGGCAGAAACTGGAATACAGTGTTACACACCCATTTATGTGAAAATGACTTTGTGCAAAATGAAGCAGATCATTGTGTGTACACAAGAGAAAAATATGGTCAAAAGGTAATACTTATTATTTGGATAGATGACCTTATTTTAGCTGCTTCAAGTGAAAAATCAATGCAGGATGTAAAAAGAATGTTAACTCAGAGATTCAAAATGAAGGATTTGGGAATCCTAAAACATTTCTTAGGAATAGACTTTGCACAAACAAATGGACTAGTCAAAATGTCACAAGAGAGATATGTGAAAAAGGTTTTACAAAGGTTTGATATGGAAAATTGTAAACCAAGAGAAACTCCTTGTGAACCAAAACTTGATTACGCAGAAAATGCTGAAAAGTTGAAACAACCAAGACAGTACAGAGAAGCAGTGGGAAGTTTAATTTACTTATCAACATGCACTCGACCTGACATAAGCTTTGTTGTGAGTAAACTATCTCAACACTTTAATGAACCTACTATGGAACATTGGAATACAGTGAAACATGTATTCAGATACCTAAAAGGTACATCAGAACAAGGACTTAACTTCAAGAAGAATGTAACTGAAAGACTCGGTCTGACAGTTTACTGTGATGCAAGTTGGGCATCAAATGAAACAGACAGACGTAGCACATCAGGCAGGCTATTGTGCAACTTTGTGTGAAGGCAGTTCATTCATTTCATGGAAGACAAGAAAACAACCAACAGTAGCTCTTTCTACCTGTGAAGCAGAGTACATTTCGTTAGCTTCAGCTATACAGGAGTGTCTTTACATTGAACAGCTACTAAAAGGACTTGATAACTATCAATATGTTAAAACAAAAGTGTACGAAGATAACCAAGGTACGATTGCACTCACTAAAAATCCTGTTAACAGACAAAGATGCAAACACATTGATGTGAAATACCATTTCATAAGAGACATTGTTGCTACTGGTAGGGTGTTACTGGAATATTGCCCTACAGAACAAATGGTTGCTGATATCCTGACAAAACCAGCTACTAAACAGAAGTTGAAATGTTTTTCACAGAATATGTTTGGCAAAACAGGATGGTGAGGGATGTTCTTGAAATGTTGTTTACAAATTGTTTTAACACAGTGAGCTAATAGCGAGTGGGGGTGTTAAGATTGATCTGCGCTCTTACTCTGTGTGGCTTTGTTCAAAGGTTGGCTGTTATAGCGCATGTTCCCCACTTGGGGCGCTCTGGTGTTGTGTGTTATGTTCAAGAAGAAGAAGTATAATAAAGTCTCCTCGTGCAAGAGGACGTTGAACGGACTCAATGAAAGTGTCGTTCATGTGCACGCATAAAGAACTCCATTAAGCTCAAACACCTTAACAGGTACTATACCGCCTCTAAAATATACCTGTTCCCCTTTTTTCTTTAACGGGCATGACAGCACGCTGTAGTCACGCCGTGACATTGCTGGTTTTACGAGCAGACGAGCATGTTCGGCAACGCACAATCACGGAATACTTACAGGTAGACCCAGTGTGTGGACAGAAAAGGGAGAATAGACGCATTTTGGCTTAAAAACTAACGATAAAGGTGAAGCTATAACAATAAAACGCCCTCAGGAAGAGGTGCTTTAAGACATGGCTAGCCATCCGCAGTCGGCAGTGTTTTAGCTACTTCTAAATCACTAATTCTCGCCTCCATCGCGACAAATAAAGTACGTTTCTTACAAGTGTCATCCCTGCAGGACGAGGAATAGCTAAACATGCTTCACTACACACCGTAGGAGGATACAATAGCTCACCGGCATCACCGCTAACAAGCTGGCGTTTCACAATGTAAACATTCGCCCTGAGTGGATCTACACCCGATATCCACTGTAATGATACCAAGTACAAGAGCGTATCTAGTCGATACTATGATTATTACATCGATATTTTTTAGCATCACAAAATCTTTTTAAATTTTCTTAAAATTTATATTATGTTTATGAACTCAGAAAATATCTCCTTGGACACATGAGGACTTAAATTATGACTAATATATGATCCTGTACTGCGATGAGGTGGCGACTTGTCCAGGGTGTACCCCGCCTACCGCCCGAATGCAGCTGAGATAGGCTCCAGCACCCCCCACGACCCCGAAAGGGACAAGTGGTAGAAAATGGATGGATGGATGGATATGATCCTGGAACTACTTGGTATCGGATCGATATCCAAATTTGTGGTATCATCCAAAACTAACGTAAAGCATCCAAACAACAGAAGAATAAGTGATTATTACATTTTAACAGAAGTGTAGATAGAACATGTTAAAAGAGAAAGTAAGCAGATATTAACAGTAAATGAACAAGTAGATTAATAATTAATTTTCTACCACTTGTCCTTCATAATTTTGACAAAATAATACAATGATAAATGACACAATATGTTACTGCATACATCAGCAGCTAAAATAGGAGCCTTTGTTTGCTTACGTACTAATAAAATAAAAGTTGTTTCGTATGTTCATTATTTTATTTAAGGACTAAACTGTTCTTGGTACCGGTATCGAGCACCGATTCACGTACGATCCAGCGGTGCCATGCTTCGGTGCCTGGGTTGCACTGGCGAGTGGCGAGTACTTGCTAGCAATTGAGAGGAAAACAGGCGATTTCAAAGCTGACATGCTCTTAATAATCTTGCAACCCATCAATGTTTCATGACAAAAACCGAACCATGACAAATAGAATACGCTCTAAAGTGTGGCTCGTCTTTTCCAAATGTGATGCCGATGCAGATTACGCTCACTGCAGTATTTGTGACGTACAAATCAAGGCAAATGGCGGAAATACTTCCAATCTAAGGAAGCACCTGGTTAAACACAGGATTTTTCTCATGACTGAAGAGTGCAGCCAAGTTAGATGTACGGCTACAACTCCTGTATTTGGCACCTTTAGCGACTCGACTGCAGCCAACAACACGAGGGAAGAAATGGCGTAAACATTTGGTGACGATAACAGCGAAATCCTCATCCTCTACGTCTGCTCCAGGTATAAAGCCTACTGTATAAGAATACGTTCGCTTTGCATTTTAACTTGCAATAGTTATCATTGTACTGTACTGTACTTTGTAATGTTAATATAAAGTTTTTGCTTCACTTTCATCTGTAGTTTCAGACTTTTGAAAAACTAAAAATTATGTCAGGCTGTATGTAATGTGTAAATTATTTTATAACATGTTCTGGTCGATTCCTCAATTACAAAATGATTAGCAGGCTGAATATTACATTTTATTAATAATTAGAGAAGGGTAAAACATTGCCATGCAGGAATATGAAGACCATTAACTTGTACAACAAGTGATGTACAGAATATCAGAAGCATTTATTCAGGTAGAAATATCACAGATTACAGCTGGGATAGGCTCCAACCCCCCGTGACCCCAAAATGGACAAGCGGTAGAAAATGGATGGATGGATATTACCAAACATCTTTGAAAATCAAAGCATGATCATAACAATCCAGAGTTTGTGTTATTAATGCGTGAAGCTGGTATCTAAACATGGAAGTGTAGCTCCTCCTCTGAATGCAAGTGCTCCTAAAGCAGGAATATACATTCTGTATTTCTACAAAATACAAAATCTGGCAAGACACCAACACACAGTAGGCATTTTTTTTTAACTGTCATTAAATCATCTTCCTCCCACCTCCAAAGACATGCACCTGGGGATAGGTTGATTGGCAACACTAAAATTGGCCCTTGTGTGTGAATGTGAGTGTGAATGTTGTCTGTCTATCTGTGTTGGCCCTGCGATGAGGTGGCGACTTGTCCAGGGTGTACCCCGCCTTCTGCCCGATTGTAGCTGAGATAGGTTCCAGCGACCCCCCCCCCCCCCCCCCCCCCGCGACCCCGAAAGGGACAAGCGGTAGAAATGGATGGATGGATTCTAACTCAGGACTTGGCACCTAAAGTTCACAAATATAAAGTACATTTCCCCACCTCATGGCACAATTGCAAAAGAAGGCCAGTGTGATGATGATGTATGATTGCATGCACACAATGGGATTTTTATGTCGCCTGGCACAACATGAATAATCATAATGACTGTAAATAAGATGAATTACAGTACTTTCTTTGTTTTTATCTCTACAATGACCCGTATGGGCTGCACTTTGGTCACAGCCTAAGTACAGCATTAGTTCGCAGATATGGGTGCCCTCATAGGGCTGATTGTAGCCATGAATAATTGGTGAATATAAATGTATGAGGATTTCCTTCATTGTATTGCATAGTTGCCTATAAATGAGATTATGCAGTTTTTACGTACGCTGTAGAAAAAAAAAATGTTTTGATTTTACTGTAAATAACTGGCAGCTCAGTCACCAGAAAATATTTTAGTAAATATTTGTATACCGGTAAATATATGCACATTTATTGATGTTTTACAGCATATTGCTGGAAAGAAAACTTTTTTTTTTTTTATACAAAAGTAGTACAATTCTAGCAACTGAGCTGCCAGTTTTTTTTACCGTGAAATCCACCTTTGTTGTTTTTATACTGTATTGCTGTAACTGGAAAAATGGTACCAAAGTTGATTTTATGGTTAAAAAAAAAAAAAAAAAAAAAAACTTGGCAGCTCAGTCGCCAGAATTTTACCATAAAATCTTTCGTCATTTTTACAGTGTACAATTTGACGGGTAATTTGTTTTAAAATCCTAAATCAAGCAGATATTTGGTAATGTTGCATATAGAGAACATACAAACCCTTTATTTATTGAATCAAAAATATTGAAATTCAACGATTTGGTGCATTTGCAAACAGCTAAACTTATGTACAAAGCAAACTATAACCTGCTACCCAAAAATGTACAACAATTCTTCTCAACAAAAGAGGAGAAATATAACCTTAGAGGAAAATCTCATTTAAAACATCTGTATGCCCGTACAACACTTAAAACCTTTAGCATATCAGAATGTGGAATTAAATTATGGAACGAATTAACCAAAGAAATCAAACAAAGCACTAATATGATTCAGTTTAAGAGACTGTTCAATCTACAAGTGTTCACAAAGTACACTTTTGAGATAAAGATTTGTTTACTTACTATGGTATATTATTCATTTATTATGTATTTGTTCACTGTTCTGTTACAAATGGAGAACAAGTAAATGGGATAAAAATGCTATGATATGAAAAGGGGTAGGATTAAATAAGCTCTGCTTCTTCCTACTCCTTTTTGGACGTGCTGTAATGAAACAACTGGAAATATGCATTACATTGTATCGTATGCATGTTCGAAATAAACTGAAATTGAACTGAACTGATATTTAAGTATTAATCTTTATTACAACAAACAATGTTTAGAAATATATGATAATTTAATATTTTGTGACATAATTAAATAATAATAAATAATAATAATAAATCACTTTATTAACACATATTGTTTCCAGGCTTTCGCGGGCCACATCTGGCCCCTGGGCCTTGAGTTTGACACATGTCATCTAAACCCATGTTGACTGGAAAAGATTCATTTCCTCTCACACAGGAAGTGCCTCTGATTGAAAAGTCGTTCATGCCCCAGAAGGACTTTATTTTATCTGACTGATTCCATCATATTTCTCCTCTGATTCAGTCCTGAGCACAAGCTCTCCCACACACTCACATTTATTTAAGCTATTGACATCTGCGCCCTTCTCGCTCCACTGCTGTCAATTGTAGGCTGAAAAACGATACTGAAAGTGATTTACTTTGAGCGCATGATACCAAGCAGACCCTGAGGCCTGCTCCATTGTTTCCGTGCCAATAAGCACACGTCGCTATTTCATTTCATCCGTCATACGGCGGCGGTGGCGGTGACTAAATTGCTACTGACACATTTTACATTTCTGCGAGGCGGAGGCCGCATACTTGTGGGCGTCTCCTGGTTACACATTGTGGATGGCAAGGCGCCATGCCAGGCCTGCTATTGCACCATTTTAATAAGGGAAAGGAAGATTAATGGAGCATGGGGACTCCATGACAGACTTGGCAGTGGCTGAGATTTTGCAGAAGTTGCAGAGCTGTACATGTATTCTGATATTATATTGTTCTGCGTGTTATTAAAGTATTTCATGGCTCTAGTAATTGGTAGTATTGTACGTACAAACCCCGTTTCCATATGAGTTGGGAAATTGTGTTAGATGTAAATATAAACGGAATACAATGATTTGCAAATAATTTTCAGCCCATATTCAGTTGAATATGCTACAAAAACAACATATTTGATGTTCAAACTGATAAACATTTTTTTTTTTTTTTGCAAATAATCATTAACTTTAGAATTTGATGCCAGCAACACGTGACAAAGAAGTTGGGAAAGGTGGCAATAAATACTGAGAAAGTTGAGGAATCCTCATCAAACACTTATTTGGAACATCCCACAGGTGAACAGGCAAATTGGGAACAGGTGGGTGCCATGTTTTCGGGTATAAAAGTAGATTCCATGAAATGCTCAGTCATTCACAAACAAGGATGGGGCGAGGGTCACCACTTTGTCAACAAACGCGTGAGCAAATTGTTGAACAGTTTAAGAAAAACCTTTCTCAACCAGCTATTGCAAGGAATTTAGGGATTTCACCATCTACGGTCCGTAATATCATCCAAGGGTTCAGAGAATCTGGAGAAATCACTACACGTAAGCAGCTAAGCCCGTGACCTTCGATCCCTCAGGCTGTAATGCATCAACAAGCGACATCAGTGTGTAAAGGATATCACCACATGGGCTCAGGAACACTTCAGAAACCCACTGTCAGTAACTACAGTTGGTCGCTACATCTGCAAGTGCAAGTTAAATCTCTTTTATGTAAGGCGAAAACCGTTTATCAACAACACCCAGAAACGCCGTCGGCTTCGCTGGGCCTGAGCTCATCGAAGATGGACTGATACAAAGTGGAAAAGTGTTCTCTGGTCTGACGAGTCCACATTTCAAATTGATTTTGGAAACTGTGGACGTCGTGTCCTCCGGACCAAAGAGGAAAAAAAACATCCGGATTGTTATAGGCGCAAAGTTGAAAAGCCAGCATCTGTGATAGTATGGGGGTGTATTAGTGCCCAAGACATGGGTAACTTACACATCTGTGAAGGCGCCATTAATGCTGAAAGGTACATACAGGTTTTGGAGCAACATATGTTGCCATCCAAGCAACGTTACCATGGACGCCCCTGCTTATTTCAGCAAGACAATGCCAAGCCACATGTTACATCAACGTGGCTTCATAGTAAAAGAGTGCGGGTACTAGACTGGCCTGCCTGTAGTCCAGACCTGTCTCCCATTGAAAATGTGTGGCGCATTATGAAGCCTAAAATACCACAAGGGAGACCCCCGGACTGTTGAACAACTTAAGCTGTACATCAAGCAAGAATGGGAAAGAATTCCACCTGAGAAGCTTAAAAAATGTGTCTCCTCAGTTCCCAAACGTTTACTGAGTGTTGTTAAAAGGAAAAGCCATGTAATACAGTGGTGAACATGCCCTTTCCCAACTACTTTGGCACGTGTTGCAGCCATGAAATTCTAAGTTAATTATTATTTGCAAAAAAAAAAATAAAGTTTATGAGTTTGAACATCAAATATCTTGTCTTTGTAGTGCATTCAATTGAATATGGGTTGAAAAGGATTTGCAAATCATTGTATTCCGTTTATATTTACATCTAACACAATTTCCCAACTCATATGGAAACGAGGTTTGTACATACAGTGAAAAAAATGTCCTGGAAATACAGTACATCATGATAATATACTTTCTTTTGCAAATTATTATTACTTACTGGCAATTTATTATCAAAAATATACTCACCTATGCTTTTAGAATGGAACTGAGAAAAAAAAGTGTCCACTATTTCTAGAAGACTTTCTCCACAGTTTTCTTCCGCACCAAACTCATCCAAAGATCGACACATTAGCTTGGAAATAAAAAAATTAAAAAATCAGATGTTATTTATTTTATAATTGCACCATATTGGGGACATTTGTGCATTAAATGTTAACTGTAAAATATATTTCTAACCAAGCAAAGTGTCTTGCACATTGACCTGACTGCATATTTAATTAATACAATTTAAAAGAATCATATAAAGTACCCTGAACGCTGAAAAAATAGCATTTGTTTCCTGTCCCCGCTTACTAAATTTAGAGTTATTTTTTTATTAAATATAATAATTTAAATCTTCCATATATTTATTGTATTTAATTTTTTACACATTTGCTGTTTCTCCTTCAACTATATTTTAAGTTTATCTTTTTAAAATAATTGTTGAAATTCACACTCCAGTTGTGTCACTGCAGTTTACATTAGCCTCTCTGAAAAATGTGGAATATTCCACAAATCATATATTTGCTAATTTTCTGCTAACATCTCACTCCTGCTACTTTCAATTCTGTTACTCAAATGAGTCAATTTGGCCTTAGAAACTTTTCAAGGGCCAATCCACTTTTTGAGCAGTTCAGAGTTGACAAAAGACAAAAATGGTGGAATGGCCCTGATATACTTTTGTTTTATTATTGGCTTATGGCACATTCTAATAAATGGGTGTCCCATTACAACCTTTTCATTTTGGATACAATACTGATATTGAAAGCTTGAGTATTGGCAAATGCCGATATTGATTTGGGGCAGCACGGTGGCAGAGGGGTTAGTGCATCTGCCTCACAATACGAAGGTCCTGAGTAGTCTTGGGTTCAATCCCGGGCTCGGGATCTTTCTGTGTGGAGTTTGCATGTTCTCCCCGTGACTGCGTGGGTTCCCTCCGGGTACTCCGGCTTCCTCCCACCTCCAAAGACATGCACCTGGGGATAGGTTGATTGGCAACACTAAATTGGCCCTAGTGTGTGAATGTGAGTGTGAATGTTGTCTGTCTATCTGTGTTGGCCCTGCGATGAGGTGGCGACTTGTCCAGGGTGTACCCCGCATTCCGCCCGATTGTAGCTGAGATAGGCTCCAGCGCCCCCCGCGACCCCAAAAGGGAATAAGCGGTAGAAAATGGATGGATGGATGGATGGATATTGATTTGCCACAATATTAGCACAAATTACACATGGTTGTATTATTTTGTGGTGTGAAACGTTAAAAAAGGTTTGATCAAATGAAATTAGTCTATTGAAGTATGAAAAACACTAACATTGTCACGGCCCGGGCGCATGCCAATGCGCTCTCAACTGTGCGCTCTGATAAGCGCACCTCCAAGAACGCACTTCCAGGAGCGCGTCAGTCCTGCTGCAGCCGGCAGCTGCAATCAATCACCAGCAATCAGCGCACCTGTGGTTGATCAGAGGTCCTGCCTTCTTAAGCCGGTGCAGACCTGCGTTCCGGGCAGAACGTAATCATCAGTTCCTGTTCCCAGTCTGCCTTCGTTCCTCGTGACGAGCTGTGCGTCTCGTTTTCCCCCCCGCGTTACTTCTGCTTTCCTGACTGCCTCTTGGATCTCAACCTCCCGCTTGGACACAGACCTCTTACGGCCCGCTATCGTCCACGACTTCCAGCTTGCCTCACAAACATTCGAGCCTGCCTCTCGAGCCTCTCGCTCAACACTCCCGGTAACACACAACAATTAATTCCCCACTTAGTCACACACCATACACCCCTTTTGGATTAGTCACACTCCATACCCTTGTTTAATTAATATTATTGTTTATTTATATATATTATATATATATATATATATATATATATATATATATATATATATATATAAAATAAAACAGAGCTACTACACCCCCTTGTGGTCTGTGCCGTCTACTCCCCCTGTAAACATAACAAACATATTTATTATTATCCGTCTGAAATGGATTTATGCTATCTTTAAATTTAAGTGGAGTGAATATATATATTTTTTTGGTGACAACTGGTAGCTACTAAAATTTATTAAGTAAAGCTCAATTAATTGAATGATGCGGAAACATTTGTTACTGGATACTTTCTAATATGCTTCTGCATTGGAGACTTTGCATGTTAATAATTTGCAACTATAATTATTTGATGCTTGTTTTTATTGACAAATGTTGTGTTTAATTAATGACTCTTATTACGTATGACGAGCTTGTGTGGTGCTTCGTAGCTGCTAGCTCCTAGTAGCCTGCAGCCTACCATGTTTACCTTTTGTAAAGGACTTCACTAAAATACAAGAAAAGACCAACCTTGTGTGTTTATTAGAGGACATTTAGTAAACACGCTCCAGGATATTTTAAATGCAAGTCAATATAATCTGATTAGTTTGTTGATTTCGAACTGATATCCGATATCAATATTGGATTGGACAACCCCATTCTAAAAATGTTATTTAAAAAAACTAAATGGAGAAAACTTGAAATGTTCAAGCCAATAACATATAGAGTGCATCCGGAAAGTATTAACAGGACTTCAATTTTCCCCCATTTTGTTATGTTACAGCCTTATTCCAAAATGGAAATAATTTGTTTTTGTCCTCAATGTTCTACACACCATACCCCACAATGACCATGTTAAAAAAAAAAGACATTTTAAAATGTATTAAAAATAAAAACATAAGAAATACCATGTACATAAGTATTAGCAGCCTTTGCCATGATTCTCAAAAGTGAGTTCAGGTGCATCCTGTTTCAACTGATCATCCTTGAGATGTTCCTACAGCTTAATTGTGGTCCACATGTGGTAAATTAAGTTGGTTGGACATTATTTGGAAAGGCACACTCTTGTCCCACACTTGACAGTGCATGGCAGAGAACAAACCAAACATTAAGTCACAGGAATTGTCTGTAGACCTCTGAGACAGAAATGTCTGGAGGCACAAATCTGGGGGAAGGGAACAGAAACATTTCTGCTGCCTTGAAGGTCCCAATGTGCACAGTGGCCTCAATCATCCGTAAATAGTAGAATATGGAACCACCAAGACTCTTTCTAGAGCTGGCCAGTCGTCTGAACTGAGTGATCAAGGGAGATGGACCCTATAAGGGAGGTGACCAAGAACCCGATGGTCACCTTGTCAGAGCTACGACATTTTTCAGCGAAGAGACCTTCCAGAAGGACAACCATCTCTGCAGCAAACCACCAATCACGCCTGTATGGTATATTGGCCAGACGGAAATCGTTCTTTCGTAAAGATTTGCCAAAATGCAAACTGAAGTTGAAAGACTCTCCAGACCACGAAAAAACAAAAAATTCTGGTCTGATGAGAAAAAGATTGAAGTCTTTGCCGTGAATGCTAGACATCATGTTCGGAGGAAACCACTCATCATCAGGCCAATACCATCCCTACAGTAAAGCGTGGTGGTGGCAGCATACTTGCCAACCTTGAGACCTCCGATTTCGGGAGGTGGGGGGGCGTGGTCGGGGGTGGAGTGGGGGCGTGGTTGGGGGCGTGGTTAAGAGGGGAGGAGTATATTTACAGGTAGAATTCACCAAGTCAAGTATTTCATATATATATATATATATATATACATACATACATACATACATACATACATACATATATATATATATATATATATATATATATATATATATATATATATATATATATATATATATATAAAAGAAATACTTGACTTTCAGTGAATTCTAGCTATATATATATATATATATATATATATATATATATATATATATAGCTAGAATATATATATATATATATATATATATATATATATTTTTTTTTTTTTAAATTATATATATATATATATAAGTAAGAGAAATACTTGAATTTCGGTGTTCATTTATTTACACATATACACACACATAACACTAATCTATTCATTGTTGAGTTAAGGGTTGAATTGTCCATCCTTGTTTTATTCTCTGTCACTATTTTTCTAACCATGCTGAACACCCTCTCTGATGATGCATTCTGCTTCGTCTCCTTGTTGTGTGCGCAGTTGTGCACTGCACTCTCTAAAAGCCGTAGATGTTATTGTCACATATGCATGTACAGTAGATGGCAGTATTGTCCTGTTTAAGAGTGTCACAACATTGCTGTTTACGGCAGACGAACTGCTTTACGACAGACAAAAACGTGACTGCTGTTGTTGCCGCGCTGGGAGGACGTTAATGAAACTGCCTAACAATAAACCCACATAAGACACCAAGAACTCGCCCTCGGTCATTCTACAGTTATAACGTGATTGGGCAGGCACGTTGTTTATATTGTGGGAAAGCGGACGTGAAAACAGGCTGTCGACACGTCACTCAGGTCCGCATGAATTTCGGGAGATTTTCGGGAGAAAATTCGTCCCGGGAGGTTTTCGGGAGAGGCGCTGAATTTCGGGAGTCTCCCGGAAAATCCGGGAGGGTTGGCAAGTATGGGTGGCAGCATCATACTGTGGGGATGGTTTTCAGCGGCAGGAACTGAGAGACTGGTCAGGATAGAGGGAAAGTGCGGCATCCTGGATTAAAAATCAACGCTTCTGTTCCAACCTGATGAAGGTTGAAAAGGTGCTGCAAAGAGGAGTGGGTAAAACTGCCCAGAGAAATGTGTGCCAAGCTTGTGGCATCGTATTCAAAAAGACTGGAGGCTGTAATTGCTGCCAAAGGTGTACAAACAAAGTATTGGGCAAAGGCTTTAAATACTTATGTACATGTCATTTCTTAATATTTGGTTTTTAATACATTTGCAAAAATTTAAAAACTTTTTGTCATTATGCGGTAATGTGTGTAGAATTTTTAAGACAAAAATGAATGTATTCCATCTTGGAATAAGGTTGTAACAACTAAATGTGGAAAAAGTGAAGCGATGTGAATACTTTCCGGAAGCACTGTACTCCAAAGCAGTGCTCAATTATTTTTTGTTACGCGTCCCCTGAAAATGAATAGTATCATTGTCTATAAATAATATCATTTGTGTATAAAATTGTTTTAAGTACACCATCCCTTTAGGGGTCGCGGGGGTGCTGGAGCCTATCTCAGCTGCATTCTGGCGGAAGGCGTCGTACACCCTGGATAAGTCGCCACCTCATCGCAGGGCCAACGCAGATACACAGACAACATTCACACTCACATTCACACACTAGGGCCAATTTAGTGTTGTCAATCAACCTATCCCCAGGTGCATGTCTTTGGAGGTGGGAGGAAGCCGGAGTACCCGGAGGGAACCCACGCAGTCACGGGGAGAACATGCAAACTCCACATAGAAAGATCCCGTGCGCAGGATCGAACCCAGGACCTTCGTATTGTGAGGCAGACGCACTAACCCGTCTCCCACCGTGCTGCCCTTTAGTACACCAGGGTATCCTTAACAATGAAGAAAATCAAAAATAAACACAGATCGACTTACAACAAAGAATAACTTTAACATTGTTTTTTAGTCAGTCATAAAATATTTAAAATGCAAAAAAGTATTCTGAAATTAAAAAAAAGTAAATCCTTATTTAAATTATAAAAATGTTTTGACCAACTTGAACCATTTGATACTAAAAAATACAATCAAACAAACTTAGTAACCACTAATTCATTCAAATTGATCAGCAACACTAACTCAGGATCATAATAAACACGTATTTAAACTACAGAACAAAAATAAATAAAACAATTTGTGCTTATTTTTTTTAAATTCAAAATGAGAAAGTCTAGATTAATGGCTACAATGAGCACATTTTGTACTGCACAGCCTTTCAAAACAAGATATTAATAAAGCATCTCCGGGGTCACACACGCGTCCACCTGGCATCGCATCTCGCCCTCTGGGTGCGGGGTCCTACTATTTGAGGAGGGGTTCTGTAAACTGACATTTTCTTTTTTTTGTCTCTTTAAATAGAAAACCCAAAACCACTGAAGTTGGCACATTGTGTAAATGGTAAGTAAAAACAGAATACAATGATTTGCAAATCCTTTTCAA
Source organism: Nerophis lumbriciformis (assembly GCF_033978685.3). NCBI lineage: Eukaryota > Metazoa > Chordata > Actinopteri > Syngnathiformes > Syngnathidae > Nerophis > Nerophis lumbriciformis. Next base: position 32,629,471 of record NC_084554.2, on the reverse strand, counting down.
CTTATATTAAATTGAATGGACTGCAAAAACAAGATATTTAATGTTCGTACTGAGAAACTTCATTTTTTTTTGAGAATAATTATTAAATTAGAATTAAATGGCAGCAACACATTGGCACAGGGGCATTTTTTACCACTGTGTTACATGGCCTTTCCTTTTAACAACACTCAGTAAACCTTTGGCAACTGAGGAGACCAATATTTGAAGCTTTTGAGGTGGAATTCTTTCCCATTCTTGCTTGATGTGAGTTTAGTACCTGCACTCTTTTACTATGAAGCCACGCTGTTGCAACACGTGGGTTGGCATTGTCTTGCTGAAATAAGCAGGGGCGTCCATGATAACGTTGCTTGGATGGCAACATATGTTGCTCCAAAACCTGTATACCTTTCAGCATTAATGGTGCCTTCACAGATGTGTAAGTTACCCATGTCTTGGGCACTAATGCACCCCCATACCATTACAGATGCTGGCTTTTGAACTTGCGCCTATAACAATCCGGATGGTTCTTTTCCTCTTTGTTCTGGACGACATGACGTCCACAATTTCCAAAAACAATTTGAAATGTGGACTCGTCAGACCACAGAACACTTTTCCACTTTGCATCAGTCCATCTTAGACGAGCTCTGGCGCAGCGAAGCCGGCGGCGTTTTTGGGTGTTGTTGATAAATGGCTTTGGCTTTGCATAGTAGAGTTTTAACTTGCACTTACAGATGTGTAGCGACAAACTGTAGTTACTGACAGTGGTTTTCTGAAGTGTTCCTGAGCCCATGTGGTGATATCCTTTACACACGGATGTCACTTTTTGATGCAGTACCACCTGAGGGAGCGAAGGTCCGTAATATCATCACTTACGTGCTGTGATTTATCCAGATTCTCTGAACGTTTTGATGATATTACGGACCGTAGATGGTGAAATCCCTAAATTCCTTGCAATAGCGCGTTGAGAAATGTTGTTCTTAAACAGTTGGACAATTTGCTCACGCATTTGTTCACAAAGTGGTGACCCTCGCCCCATCCTTGTTTGTGAATGACTGAGCATTTCATGGAAGCTGCTTTTATACCCAATCATGGCACCCACCTGTTCCCAATTAGCCTGTTCACCTGTGGAATATTCCAAATAAGTGTTTGATGAGCATTCCTCAATTTTCTCAGTCTGTTTTGCCACTTGTACCAGCTTTTTTGAAACATGTTGCAGGAATCAAATTCCAAATGAGTTAATATTTGCAAAAAAAAAGTTTTCCAGTACAGTATTCTATTTTTATTCTAAATATTCAATTAATAGCCTTTTTTTTTTTACTAAATTAAAAATGTCAAAATGGCTGCTACATTTTTTCTAGTAGGCAGCCCCTCAGGGGGAAAAAAACCTTGTTAAAAATCATAATGTTGGCAGTTTTATTCAGTATTTGAGCTCTGAAAATGATAACATAAGTAGATTTTTTAAATATAATTGTGTAAAATAGCAAGTATTGGGTTTTGTCAATTAAACAGTAGGAATTCATGCGTATATCACATAACTATTGTGTAGTTCATTCTTTCAGCGCTGTCAGCATCATCCTCCCACTGCAGCACAATGCAACCCAAATCCAGATGTGTTTCCACGACATAACAGTATCATTTCCGGCACACAGGATATGACCGGTCGAGGGGAAGCAATGTCCTTTTCAGGGCAGCATGGACACCTGTACTCTCCCACATCACTGCTGCAAAAACATTAAAGGATGGAAACTGGAACGCATTCCGCCTTTTCGTCTGGCAAAGTGGCCAAGAGGAAGTAAGGTGAGGGAGGATGCAGAAGGGAACATGAGGGAGGTGGAAAAGTGCCAGCGAAAATGACACGAGTGAGAAATGAGACAAGTTGCAGATTGAGATCTTGCGCTAGAGTTTAAAAAGAGGAATACAATGTGTTGCGTGACAAAGAAGTGTACTAGGATTGTCATCTCTGCACTCACATTACTGTTTGTCTTTTATTGATTGATTTATTTGACATTGCTACCCATAGGTAGCCGATGACAAAGTACATCAAACTTCGAGTCACAGGCTAATTTTCAACACTCGTCCCTGGTTAGGCTTTTAAACAAAAGTAGAGAAAAGTGAAAAACACATACAAAAGGATTAAGACAAGTACAAAATAAAAATACATGAAAAATAATTGGTCCCATTTGTCGATACTACCGTACATCCGGTTCTAGTGCTCACACTTCTGACTTTCCTAAAGCCACTTCTCTGTCTTGTCTGAGTTGTATGAGTCGTGTGGTCCACGCTTCACAGAAACACCTGAATGTTATGTTATTGGTGAAGCCATCATCAAGCGAGGCCACCAACGAGGTGGGACACGTTTTCATTTCAATGCTGAGTTCAACTCAAATTGCCTGATTTCAGTGCAGCTTTTTCAGAAAGTTGCGATGGTTCGGGGCAAATTTTTTTCACTAACATTTCATAATTACATTTTTAGTGTTCTTTGTAACCATGATTTCAAAAAGCACATGATTTCAACAACTCGAACGAAAGCATCTTTGGAAAACAAATATATATTTTACACTTTCTATTACCACACAGTAAGTAATGCAAACAGGGAAGTGAGGACGTGTTGCTAAATGTTTCCCAAAAGGCTTAGAGCAGGGATCCCCAAACCTTTTGATTCAGGGGCACCATTGGGCCGAGCTATCTATCGATATACAGTCGTGGTCAAAAGTTTACATACACTTATAAAGAACATAATGTCATGGCTGTCTTGAGTTTCCAATAATTTCTACAACTCTTATTTTTTGTGATAGAGTGATTGGAGCCATTGGCGTTGTTAGGCCTATTTTAGGAGGGATTAAGCCCTCCTAAATAATTTGGGGAATTTTTTTATTTTTTTCAAATGCATGCCGACATATTCATTATAAAGTGGCCCGAATATGAGTTTAAATAAATAATCATATAACCTGTCATTATTCCCTCAGTTTCCCCTCACTTCATAGCGTAAGGTAAAGAGCCCCTTTAGTGCGTCGGTATCCAATCCATTCCACTTGTTCATATAGAAAATGCCCATATCACTCAAAGTCCAGTCCGCATTTTCTTTGCTACCTTGCTTGCGGTCCTTGGACTTGTTCATATAGAAAATTCCCACATCACTCAAAATCCAGTCCGCATTTTCTCTACGACCTTGCTTGCGGTCCTGCAGGTGTATGAAGCACATTAGCACACAGCACTGCAGAACAAGAACGTGAACGGATGCAAAATGGACATGAAAAACTTTTTCAAGAAAGTAAGTATTCATCACTGCTTGTAGTAAAATGTATTAGCTCTGTGTTTGACAAAAAGTAACATTCCCGCTCTAAAACAATGCTGCTACTTAGTTAGCTAGTTGGCCTGAAATGCATCATGAAGGTCCTGGTTATTTATAAAGTTAAATGTGCACTCTTTTTTACCATTTGCTATCTTTGGGGTTACTTCCTTCTGGAGCATCAGCTGTGTTTCTCACTTTACACATGGAGGAGAACAGGAGCTGAGCTCATTCACGTATGACTATCATCAGTAGATAATAATCACTCCACAACCCCTATTGACCTGTAAGAGTCAGGGCAGAGGAGCACAGAAAGTGAGAGGGGAGAGGCCTCTACTGGAAAGGTGAGTAGGAGAATAATGATACATATAAATAAATATTAAAACATTTTTTTTAAGTGGCTTATTGATAAGCCATTTGTTTTATTTATTTCTGGGTGGATCATGTTGACTATTGGTCCTCCTAATTGTCAATCATTCTGGTGATGTTACGTAAGGACATACATATATATATATATATATATATATATATATATATATATATATATATATATAATTTATTTATATAATAGATTGTATTTGTAATCTACTTTACATTTGATTCCAAATCTCAAAGTGCTACAGAATTACAACCATTAGCGTTGTTAGACCTATTTTGGCGTTGTAATAAATAAATAAAAAATGGCTTATCGATTAGCCATTTGTTTTATTTGATATATATATATATATATATATATATATATATATATATGAAAGACTTAAAGGTATACTAGAGGATGTGGATCATGTTGACTATTGGTCCTCCTAATTGTCAATCATTCTGGTGATGTTACGTAAGGACATATATATACATATATATATATATATATATATATATATATATATATATATATATATATATATATATATATATATATATATATATATATATAAAAATGATCCACATCCTCTAGTATACCTTTAAGTCTTTCATATATATATATATATATATATATATATATATATATATATATATATATATATACATACATACAGTTGTGCTCATAAGTTTACAAACCCTGGGAGAATTTATGATTTCTTGGCCATTCTTCAGAGAATAGGAATGATAACACAAAAACCTTTCTTCCACTCATGCTTAATGGTTGTGGGAAGCTATTTATTGGCAAACAACTGTGTTTACTCTTTTTAAATCAAAATGACAAAAGAAAGTACCCAAATGACCCTGATCAAAAGTTTACATACCCCAGTGACTTTGATCTGATAACATGCACAAAAGTTTACACAAACAGGTTTGAATGGCTAATCAAGGTTCCACTTCTCACCTGTGACATGTTTGTTTGTAATTAATGTGTGTGTATAAAAGGTCAGTGAGTTTCAGGGCTTCTGACAGACCATTGCATCTTTCATCCAGTGCTGCACAGATGTTTCTGGAGTCTGAGTCATGGGGAAGGTAAAATAATTGTCAAAGGATCTGCGGGAAAAGGTAATTGAACTGCATAAAATAGGAAAGGGGTATAAAAAGATATCCAAGGAATTGAGAATGCCAATCAGCAGTGTTCAAACGCTGATTAAGAAGTGGAAAATGAGGGATTCAGGTAGACCAGCAAAGATTTCAGCCACAACTGCCAGGAAATTTTTTCGAGATGCAAAGAAAAATCCAAATAACTTCAGCTGAAATACAGGACTCTCTGAAAAATTGTGGTGGGGCTGTTTCAAGATACACAATAAGGAGGCACTTGAAGAAAAATGGGCTGCATGGTCGAGTCACCAGAAGAAAGCCATCACTCCAAATTACTTTGTTCCAGAAGTTTTGAGGCTTGTCCCTGTGCTGTTTGGCGTAAGGTAAGCGGGATATTTTGTGACATTTGCGCAGAAATGGCTCTCTTCTGGCGGCTCGAAGCTGCTTTTATACCCAATCATGGCACACAATTAGCCTGTTCACCTGTGGGATGTTCCAAGTAAGTGTTTGATGAGCATTCCTCAACTTTCTCAGTCTTTTTTGCCACTTCTGCCAGCTTTTTTGAAACATGTTGCAGGCATCAAATTCCAAATGAGCTAATATTTGCAAAAAATAAAGTTGTTCAGTTCGAACGTTAAGTATCTTGTCTTTGCAGTCTATTCAGTTGAATATAGGTTGGAAAGGATTTGCAAATCATTGTATTCTGTTTTTATTTACGATTTACACGACGTGCCAACTTAACTGGTTTTGGGTTTTGTACATGCCTTTATCTACATTGTTTATGCGAGGAATTGGGCTCCAGTTCTGTAGATGACGTCAAACCGAGAGACATATCGAGTCTGCCGATGGAACGTTCCAAGTACAGTTACAGTTGATCTAATTGGTATTATGGGAAATTATTGTCAAATTCATTTCCAAATATATGAAAATAACTTTTTAGTGAAATTTTGGCCATTTGGACGCCAAACTGGTGATTCCAATTCAAGGTGCAGGAAGCATGTAGAGTACTACTGAAAAAACACAACTATCACTTGGCGGAGGCCAGAGGGCTCCAAACGATTACAGTATGAGTCACTCCACATTCCAGTCAGCAAGAATTCTACGAGGCTGTTGCGGAAGTGAACAAACAAACTTACAAGACACAAACATAAGACGCAAGGACACGACCTTGGCCTGGATATCAAAGTAGGCAGCAGGTCCAGTCCTTCCAGCACCTGCTGCTTCCAGGCAGCCAAGTCAAACTCATTACCCCGACAGACACACGGCTTAATGCCTTCTGAGGATGGACCTTCAGTCGCTCCGTGACCGATTCTACAGATGCGCTGCACTCACTCACCCACACACTCACAGAATCCTCCTGAGTGCACACGCACACGAATACACTTTCCTACGCGTGATCCATCGGATCTTTTTATTGCTCACATGCTCGGTAATGAATAAACCCTGCAGACACCTGACAGAGTCACAGACGCTTGAGGCTACAATAGGACTTTGACGCCAACGCTGTCAGCGACACAACAATGCTGCAGGCAAATTTTGAGCCGAGAACAAACAACAAACATCTGTTTTGTAACTTGGCCACCTCTCTCAGACCTCACAACCAAGAAGCTTGGACCATTTGACATTTTCCATGACAGCAAGGCCAAAGTCTTTTTCTTGTGTGGAAGGTGTGGGAGGTTTCCTCTCGCGTCTTAGATGAGAAAGAGCAGTGGAAGAGAGATGAAAAAAAAAAAAAACATTTTGTGGAAAGACTTAAAAAAAAAATGGTGTCATTTACGGGTCTTGCTGGGACCCCCAATGAGAGTGTGGGAGGTTTTCTTCACATGTCAGGCCAGAAAAGTGCAGTGAAAGCAAGAAGAAAATAACAAGTGTACTCTTGCCTCTGAAAAGTGTTATTTTCTGCCATTTTTGGGTGTTGCTTGGACCCCTGATGAGGCTTAGGGAGGTTTCCCCCACCTCCCGTGCCGTAAGGGTTGTGCGATATACAAACCCCAAAACCAGTGAAGTTGGCACGTTGTGTAAATCATAAATATTCAATTAGCAAATCCTTTTCAACCTAATTCAATTCAATAGACTGCAAAGACAAGATACTTAACGTCCGAACTGGAAAATGTTGTTTATTTTTTGCAAATATAAGCTCATTTGGAACATGTTTAAAAAAATCTGGCACAAGTGGCAACAAAGACTGAGAAAGTTAAGTAATGCTCATCAAACAGTTATTTGGAACATCCCACAGATGAACAGGCTAATTGGGAACAGGTGGGTGCCATGATTGGGTATAAAAGCAGCTTCCATGAAATGCTCACTCATTCACAAACAAGGATGGGGTGAGGGTCACTACTTTGTGAACAAATGCGTGAACAAATTGTGTAAAAGTTTAAGAACAACATTTCTTAATGAGCTATTGCAAGGAATTTAGGGATTTCACCATCCACGGTCCGTAATATCAAAAGGTTAAGAGAATCTGGAGAAATCACTGCACGTAAGCGATGATATTACGGACCCTCAAGCGGTACTGCATCAAAAAGTGTGTAAAGGATATCACCACGTGGGCTCAAGGACACTTCAGAAAACCGCTGTCAGTAAGTACAGTTTGTCGCTACATCTGTAAGTGCAAGTTAAAACTCTACTATGCAAAGCCAAAGCCATTTATCAACAACACCCAGAATCTCCGCCGGCTTCGCTGGGCCCGAGATCATCTAAGATGGACTGATGCAAAGTGGAAATGTGTTCTGTGGTCTGATGAGTCCACATTTCAAATTGTTTTTGGAAACTGTGGACGTCGTGTCCTCCGGACCAAAGAGGAAAAGAACCATCCGGATTGTTATAGGCACAAAGTTCAAAAGCCAGCATCTGTGATGGTATGGGGGTGTATTAGTGCCCAAGACATGGGTAACTTACACATCTGTGAAGGCACTATTAATGCTGAAAGGTACATACAGGTTTTGGAGCAACATATGTTGCCATCCAAGCAACGTTATCATGGACTTCGGGCCTCCCTGAAATAAGTGTTACAACAGCGTGGCTTCATAGTAAGAGAGTGCAGGTACTAGACTGGCCTGCCTGTAGTCCAGACCTGTCTCCCATTGAAAATGTGTGGCGCAATATGAAACCTAAAATACCAGAACGGAGACCCCCGGACTGTTGAACAACTTAAGCTGTACATCAAGCAAGAATGGGAAATAATTCCACCTGAAAAGCTTCAAAAATTGGTCTTCTCAGTTCCCAAATGTTTACTGAGTGTTGTTAAAAGGAAAGGCCATGTAACACAGTGGTAAAAATGCCCCTGTGCCAACTTTTTTGCAATGTTTTGCTACCATTAAATTCTAAGTTAATGATTATTTGCAAAAAAAAAATTAGTTTCTCAGTTCGAACATTAAATATCTTATCTTTACAGTCTATTCAGTTGAATATAAGTCGACAAGGATTTGCAAATCATTGTATTCTGTTTTTATTTACGAATCATACAACGTGCCAACTTCACTCGTTTTGGTTTTTGTACAATATAAAATGTTGATACCATCCTTGTATCGTGATAATGCACATTGACACATTCTAGCTGTGTTACGCAAAATTGACAGCGACAAGCATTCTAGCTTGCGACTAACGTCCCTCCACAGTGCAAAGTCACTTATAAGTGAACAATCCTTGCTTCCATTGCGGAAAATAAATGATGAAGGAGACAAAGGGCAAGGAATAGCTGAACATGCTAATCGCTAAGCTAGAGCTATTTAATGTGAACACAGGTGGGCGAATCGATACAAATAGTGACAGTAATGATACCAAGTGTCGTATCAGTGTAGTCGATACTACAGTGGTTAGGTCGATATTTATATATTCTCAAAATCTGTTGTCATTTTTCTTATTGTTTACAAATTTAGGAAGTAAGTCTCTTGACACAGAAAGCCTTTAAGGGCAAAAACCAACCCAGCAGGCACAAGAAGGCGCAAGACACGTTACCCTTGCTCCCAGTGCCACCCACACCGGTTTAAATGCAGCCTAAATGGGTTTTCACTATGTAAAGTACTTTGAGTTTCTAGAGAAAAATCGCTATATAATTCACTTTACAACTTAACATTGAAACAACATGCTTTTAGACAACGCCTAATCAATGTTGGGTTCTGACCTTGATTTGACCATTGAATTAGTGTCATATCCCAACCGATATTCTACAGTCTACGATTTGCTATGCCCCTACTCTTCAGGGCGCAGCCTCCAGTCTTCAGACCAGGGTCTTCTAAAGATCCCAAAAACTTGTTTTAAAACCTGTGGAGACCTGGCATTCCAGGCTATAGCTCCCAGACCCTGGAACAATTTGCACCAGTCCCTCCGTGATCTTGACTGTGTTGAAAATTTTAAGAAACATTTGAAAACTTCTCTTTTTAGTAAAGCTTTTAGTTAATGCACCTTTTAACTATCATTTTTAATCCACTTTGTATCCTTTTTATGAAGTTGCCACTGTTGTTTTAAGTTAATTGTTGTTTTACTTCGCCTATGTTTTGTACAGCGCTGTGTGATTTTATCTGTGAAAAGCGCTTTATAAATAAAATGTACTTACCGTATTTTTCGGACTATAAGTCAGTTTTTTTTTCATAGTTTGGCCGGGGGTGCGACTTATACTCAGGAGCGACTTATGTGTGAAATTAACATATTACCGTAAAATATCAAATAATATTATTTAGCTCATTCACGTAAGAGACTAGACGTATAAGATTTCATGGGATTTAGCGATTAGGAGTGACAGATTGTTTGGTAAACGTATAGCATGTTCTATATGTTATAGTTATTTGAATGACTCTTACCATAATATGTTACGTTAACATACCAGGCACGTTCTCAGTTGGTTATTTATGCCTCGTATAACGTACACTTATTCAGCCTGTTGTTCACTATTCTTTATTTTAAATTGCCTTTCAAATGTCTATTCTTGGTGTTGGGTTTTATCAAATACATTTCCCCCCAAAAATGCGACTTATATGTTTTTTTCCTTCTTTATTATGCATTTTCGGCCGGTGCAACTTATACTCCGGAGCGATTTATACTGCGAAAAATACGGTACGTACTTACAACTCAAATACAACGTTGAAGCAACATGCTTTTTGACCATGTTTAATGTCAGGTTGTGACGTTGATTTGACTTTGAAATTTGGTCATTTCCCAACCAACATCGTGGATATAACCTTAAACATCAACATTGTCTCAATTTACAAATACAACCGTTTTGCAACACAGCATAAGGGACAACCGGTAGAAAATGGATGGATGGATGGGTTTCAAAGTCAGTTTTAAAGTACATGTATTAGGGGTGTGGGAAAAAATCAGTTCAAATTCGAATCGCGATTCTCAGGTTGTGCGATTCAGAATCGATTCTCAATTTTAAAAAATCGATTTAAATTTTTTTTTTAATTTATTTTTTAAATTAAAAAAAAAAAGTTTTTCTTTTTTTAATTAATCAATCCAACAAAACAATACACAGCAATACCATAACAATGCAATCCAATTCCAAAACCAAACCCGACCCAGCAATAAACAGAGCAATTTAGAGGAGACACAAACACGACATAGAACAAACCAAACGTAGTGTAACAAAAATGAATATTAACAACAGTATCAATATTAGTTACAATTTCAACATAGCAGTGATTAAAAATCCCTCATTGACATTATCATTAGATATTTATATATACATAAAAAAAGAACAATAGTGTCACAGTGGCTTACACTTGCATCGCATCTCATAAGCTTGACAACACACTGTGGCCAATATTTTCACAAAGATAAAATAAGTCATATTTTTGGTTCATTTAATAGTTAAAACAAATTTACATTATTGCAATCAGTTGATAAAACATTGTCCTTTACAATTATAAAAGCTTTTTACAAAAATCTACTACTCTGCTTGCATGTCAGCAGACTGGGGTAGATCCTGCTGAAATCCTATGTATTGAATGAATAGAGAATACTTTTGAATCAGGAAAATATCGTTTTTGAATCGAATCGTGACCCCAAGAATCGATATTGAATCGAATCGTGGGACACCCAAAGATTCGCAGGCCTAACATATATGTATAATAAACGTATCAATGTCCTACGTCTGCTGGGAAAAGATTAAAATATATTACATTCTGTCAGTCTTGAACCCTAAGTTGAAGACACAGATAACGACGTGCAGGTAGGAATCTATTTGATGTCAAAAACAAGGTAGGAATGCAAACGCATTTACAAGCACAAGCAAAACAACAAACACAAAACAACAGCAAGCAATGATCCAGCATGCACAGAAGGGCAGGGATGGCATAAAAAGAAGCCTGATTGGCAACCCGCAACGCCCGGGCCAGAGGTGCGGTGAAGGCAAACCGATAATAAAAACCGTAATAAGAGCGCAGAAAAAGAACTTCATACAAAAATAAGAAAATATACAAAATAAAGTCAGGCCTATTGTGACAGACCCTGACACAAATCAGAGTCAGTAGTAGGAAACTAAATAATGAATTAATATTGTGACACTGCCATACTGTGTTTGTGTGTGATTATAATTGTAATCGAAAATTGAATCTTGAATATTTTAAGTATCGGGATTGCAATACTGCCCCTGTATTTGGTATCGGTTCCATAATCAAATGTGTAGTATCGCCATCAAACAAGAGAATAATCAGTGTTTATTACATTTTCCTCTAAAAAAAACCCAACCTAAACACCCCTACCTCACACCGCCCGAAAAACACTGTTAAAAAAAATAATCATGATTTCACTCAACAGCAACAATGCAAAAATATCAGAATCATTTTTTTTAATGCACGTCTGTGCTGGTGTAACAGAAGCTGTGCGTTTAGCTCAGTAGTCAGCACGCTTGCCTCTCGCACCGGCAACCTCGGAGCAGGAGGAAAAAACAACACAGCTCAGAGAGCCAGTACAAAATTGCTACACGAAGCTGAAGCTGAGCTGTCTGTGATTGACAGCTGTGAACACCATTCATTGCAGTCTGCCGTCAAAATCGGGGACTCCTGATTGGGTGGGGGGGCCCCTGGGCCTCAGCCATGCATTATCACAGGAGGCTGCAATATATGCTCCTTTCCTTCCAAAAGTAGACGGACAATATCGTCTATAAACACAGTAGAGACATCTATGCAGTCATGCATAGGATTTTATATACTGTACATAAATGCAGTTTGATTTTATTGGAGTTCCACAGCAGGGCATATAAGTGATTGATTGGCTTTCAATGAAGATATTAGATGCTCCGTGGAGATCTCATGAGTTGGCTCAGTGAGAACAACAGGGGAGAAATTCCATCGTCTTTTCACTCAATGAGACCACAAGCTTCTTTTTTTTTAGTGTTATGCTTTGTTAGCTTTGTACAATGTTCACAAGCTTGTCTTTTTCTGGGCTTCAGTCCAGTTTAAATAAGACAATAAAATATTCAAGGATTACCTTAAAAAAAAAAAAAAAAGTCTATCATTATTTTGATTGATCTGGAAGAGTTTTTTGGGGGTTTGACTATGCTAAAAAGAATCCAAGAGTTACGTCCACCCTTTTCTTTGTGTCATTTTGTGATCCTATTGACCCGAATATAAGACGCTTATTAATATTTTGACAAAATAAATATTCGAATGCTGTTTTACATTCAAGTCATGCAGAACACTTTAAAAGTGACCTTTATTTTTGTCCCACAAAAGGTATCTGTAACATTGTGACATCAGAAAAATACCAACTTACTATGGAAAACTGGGAAGGTGAAGGCCATTGTTTTAGGACGTGTTTGGCAGTGAGGTCATACATTCCAAAGCTTCTGGAACCTAAACGACTTCAAGTTTGTTTCTGCTAGTGGCCGACAACATCCCGAATCCCTCAGGCTATTGTTTGCTCCATGATTGACTAAGTAAGGTGTTTGTTGTTACTGGACTCGTTATCAGTATGTCTTGGACCTGCCTGACCTGGAAGGAATTCACCAGACTTGACTCTTGCATGACACTAAACAATATGCTCAACTGTTTGTTATTAGGAATATTGTATTATGCACTAAGAAACATTAGCTTTCAATAATAATTTGTCAACTTGATCGACACAATGTCATTGTATTTGTTTTACACAAACGTATTAAGTTATGATAAGTTAATATAAACATTTAATACAATGAAAGCACAACTGAATACGAAACGAAATGAAGACATTAAAATCAATGATTTCCTACTTGGCCTACATGCTCAAAATACACAAAACAAGTAAAACAAATATGAATACATTTTGTTTGTATTAATAAGTTATTAAAAATATAAAGTTCAAAATAGTAGGCTAAAATTTAATTATTAACAGTGAAAAAAATATTAAAATGAAAAAACTAAAACTAAAATACTTATTAAATAGCCTACGGTAAAATGTAAATACCAATGGTAAAAATAATTGATAACATTGAAAAATAAATACTACTTAAATCGAATCCAAATATATTGATTGGAAAATAGCTTCAGGTAAATTGTTAATAATACTAATACTAAAAAATAAAAATAAAAATTATAAAACTAAAATAAATAGTAATTACATTTCATTTTGTATAAGCTAAATATAAATGTGCTTATTAAGGTGATGAACAAGTAGGGGAAATGGCTTACTTTGTGTCAATATATAAAATGTAAACCTTTTCTGTCAACATGTCACACAGAATTATATTACACAAATATATTACGTTACAATTAATGCTGTCAAATTATTATTTGGATCAAATTATTCACACTTTTGTATTTGGGTTAATTACAGCTACTCATTTGCATATTTTTAATTCACTTAAAAAAAGACCCCAATATTTGAACACAAATGCAATGTTACTGTCAGAATGTCAAACAGGACCATTCTTAAATGTTTTATTTGAATGCATGTCATTTCTTTGCTCTCCTCCTGTTACAGTTTTACCTGAAGTCCAGTCAGTAAAATTTACCAGCAAGCACACCAGTCGGGGTCTCCTCACTCATCTTTTGTTTCCTTTTGTTTTGTTGTTTGTCTATGCATGGTGCAATCGCATGTGCGCAATATGTACTATTTATTGCTAATTTCTTGCTTTTTTGTCATTTTACTTTTAGAGCTGTATGTAGAAATGGCGCCACTGAAGCGGTAGCTGGTTGCATCAGCTCTGTGCTCATTTAATGTTGTTTATGTTGTTCGTTTTCTTTAAAATACCTGTAGAGTGGAAAAATAGGTTGACTTTATATGCTTAATTGTGTGTCATTGTATCCTTAGACCATATCCGATTGTGTTTATAATCCGCAAAGTATGTAAAAACACAGTTTAAAGGCCTACTGAAATGCGATTTTCTTATTTAAACGGGGATAGCAGGTCCATTCTATGTGTCATACTTGATAATTTTGCGATATTGCCATATTTTTGCTGAAAGGATTTAGTAGAGAACATCGACGATAAAGTTCGCAACTTTTGGTCAATGATAAAAAAGCCTTGCCTGTACCGGAAGTAGCAGACGATATGCGCGTGACGTCACAGGTTGTGGAGCTCCTCACATCTGCACATTGTTTACAATCATGGCCACCAGCAGCGAGAGCGATTCGGACCGAGAAAGCAACAATTTCCCCATTAATTTGAGCGAGGATGAAAGATTCGTGGATGAGGAAAGTGAGAGTGAAGGACTAGAGGGCAGTGGGAGCGATTCAGATAGGGAAGATGCTGTGAGAGGCGGGTGGGACCTGATATTCACCTGGGAATGACTAAAACAGTAAATAAACACAAGACATATATATACTCTATTAGCCACAACACAACCAGACTTATATTTAATATGCCACAAATTAATCCCGCATAACAAACACCTCCCCCCTCCCGTCCATATAACCCGCCAATACAACTCAAACACCTGCACAACACACTCAATCCCACAGTCTAAAGAACCGTTCACCTCCCCAAAGTTCATACAGCACATATATTTCCCCAAAGTCCCCAAAGTTACGTACGTGACATGCACACAGCGGCACGCACGTACAGGCAAGCGATCAAATGTTTGGAAGCCGCAGCTGCATGCGTACTCACGGTACCGTGTCTGCGTATCCAACTCAAAGTCCTCCTGGTAAGAGTCTCTGTTGTCCCAGTTCTCCACAGGCCAATGGTAAAGCTTGACTGTCATCTTCCGGGAATGTAAACAATGAAACACCGGCTGTGTTATCCGGCACAACAGTCAGGGGGTGCATTCTACAGCGGGGGTGCGTTATCCGGCACAACACCTGCCGCAATACACCGCTTCCCATCTACAGCTTTCTTCTTTGCTGTCTCCATTGTTCATTGAACAAATTGAAAAAGATTCACCAACACAGATGTCCAGAATACTGTGGAATTTTGCGATGAAAACGATGACTTAATAGCTGGCCACCATGCTGTCCCAAAATGTCCTCTACAATCCGCGACGTCACGCACAGACGTCATCATACCGAGACATTTTCAGCAGGATATTTCGCGCAAAATTTAAAATTGCACTTTAGTAAGCTAACCCGGCCATATTGGCATGTGCTGCAATGTTAAGATTTCATCATTGATATATAAACTATCAGACTGCGTGGTCGGTAGTAGTGGGTTTCAGTAGGCCTTTAAACATCACAAATGCTGCATATTCATTTTGAACATTCCGCTCAGAATACCTTCAGCTATTTCTGGAGTTTGACGTCACAATGGGAACGCTTCTGCACTCTGATCATAGTATTAGATTAGTCATACTGGAAATACGCAAAAATGAGAAAGATATGTGCTGTCTATCATTCACAATCCCTATGTAAGATGGTCAATGGGGGTGCTCTATTTCGCCCACAATCCCCTCTAAATAACCATCCAAAACCCGTCAACATAACTCTTTATACATATTGAGACCTGAATAATAACCAAATATTAGCGATGTTGTTTTTATAAGCGCTAACACACACACAAACTATGATACAGACAGCTAAGTAGCCCTCTGCTGTGAGCTGGCCGCGACGTCCTGCTGCTCCCGCATCATCGCGTCTCGGTTCGTCAAAGTTATTTTGGATTATAAATCATGCCTCTCATTTGGATAGTAGAAGGGTTTAGCCATAAATCTCGAAGCTGTTCATCTGTGACATCCAATGTATACCCGGAGATGGAGACAAACGCACACAAACCGAAGGCAGTGTCTGCAGGGAGACTTCCTTGTTGTGTGCATCATGATTATATAAAGTGTGAAGTGAATTATATTTGCATAACGCTTTTCTCTAGTGACAAAGCATTTTACATGGTGAAACCTATTATCTAAGTTACATTTAAACCAGTGTGGGTGGCACTGGGAGCAGGTGGGTAAAGTATCTTGCCCAAGGGCACGACAGTGACTAGGATGGGAGAAGCGGGGATCGAACCTGGAATCCTCATGTTGCTGGCACGGCTGCTCTACCAACCGAGCCATGGCGCCCCACAATTCCTCTAAACGGGAAGATATAGACATCCGTCGTTATCGAAGTAAGAGCAGACATTGTACAGTAAGCTATACTTTTATTATATTGTAGTCTGTATTTATTGTTTAGCACTTAGGAATACTGCTACATGATGCTATAGTGTTTCACTAAAGCTGGATTTGTTTAGCAGAGCTTCTAAAACTTGTAGCTCATCCTCCTTATATTCAGGATCAACAATAGAAGGATCTCGATCAGTAGTTCTTAACCTTGTTGGAGGTACCGAACACCTGCAGTTTCATATGCGCATTCACCGAACCCTTCTTTAGTGAAAAATATATATATATATTTTTTTCAAATTCAAGAAAAAGTTATATGTTTTTTTTACTGGTGCACAAAATGAACCGTGCATGAACATCACCTTGTTCAAAGAACAAAACCAACACAGTGCATGAACTCACAACAAATTACACACCTTACACACATTACCATGAATTAATTAACGTGGACCCTGACTTAAACACGTTGAAAAACTTATTGGGGTGTTACCATTTAGTGGTCAATTGTACGGAATATGTACTGTACTGTATAAACTGTACTGTTTCATATAATGTATTATCTTCCTTTGCAATCTGCTAGTAAAAGTTTCAATCGATCAATCAAACAACCTGCAAATCCGATGGAAAATTAGAGGGAACATTGTTTGGGGGGTATCCATAATACGCCGATAGGGAGAAGTTTTTATTTACACGATAAGTCGGATGTGTCTTTACCTCCGTGGCGGAGGCTCCACCGAACCCCTGAGGCCGACTCACCGAACCCAGGTTAAGAACCACTGATCTCGATCATAAATTTGCCCAAAGTAATCGTTGTTGGCTCTTACAAAGTCTGCACAATTTACATTGTTTTTGGTGGGGAAGGGAACTGCGGTGCCTACCTCTACGTCAGTGGTCCCCAACCTTTTTGTAGCTGCGGACCGGTCAACGCTTGAAAATTTGCCCCACGGACCGGGGGAGGGGGATGGTTAATGGTAATTTATTTATTTATTTTTTTTTGTCATAAAGAAATACAATCATGTGTGCTTACGGACTGTATCCTTGCAGACTGTATTGATCTATATTGATATATAATGTATATATTGTGTTTTCTATGTTGATTTAATAAAAAAAAAGTAAAAAAACATTTTTTTTTTTATTTCTTGTGCGGCCCGGTACCGGTCCGTGGCCCGGTGGTTGGGGACCACTGCTCTACGTCACGCGATCATGTGAAAGGCTTCCTCATTAACTCTCAAAATGGCTAGTGAATCTCTTAGAGATTGATAATTTTTTTTCCATATCTATTTATTCGCAAACTTTGGAAGTCTTTAGGTGTCATAAATCAGATACAGTATAAATAGCTTCCATATAGAGGCAACTTGTTTTTTGACTGTACTGGTACTTTACCGTGTCTCTCATGTTTTCACCTTTTTTGAATCTGCACTGCAACCACATAATGTCCCCATTTTGGGATAAATAAAAGTCTATTCACCTATCCCAGGGGTCGGCAACCCAAAATGTTGAAAGAGCCATATTGGACCACAAATACAAAAAAGTAATCGGTCTGGAGCCGCAAAATATTAAAAGACTTATATAAGTGTTATAATGATGACAACTCATGATGTAAGTGGTTAATTAGCCATATTAGTCTACTATCAAAATGACTATGTGTCGCAGGCTGACGCAAATCTTTGTTGACAGAAATGTAATATTCGTTGTACACATTTTTACAACATTGGAAAACATTAATACAATTTCTCAGAGGGTGAGATAACTCCTGGAAATGACTATTAGAATGGCCAAAGGTATAGACGTGTGTGTCCAAGTTAAAGGAAATGTCAGGCTGTCTTCTTCTAATGGACTTATTACAATCTTTGCAAGATGGGTAAAGTTTGCTGTGGTCTGGAACAACATGGCACACAAACAACTATCAGAAATGCAGCCAATATTACATACAGAGAATTTGTCATGAGACATGGAAAAATAAACTAAATACACAGAGGACATAAGTAAAGGAAATTAAATGAGCTCAGATACACCTACAAATGAGGCGTAATGATGCAATATGTACATACAGCTAGCCTAAATAACATGTTAGCATCGACTAGCCTGACCAAATATGCCCGATGAGCACTCCAACAAGTCAATAACATCAACAAAGCTCACCTTTGTGCATTCACCCACAGCATAAAATGTTTGGTGGACAAAATGAGACAAAGAAGGAGTGGCATAAAACACGTCTTTCTGTGGTAGCGTCGGAGAAAGTTATACATGTAAACAAACTGCTGAGACACAGGCCACACAACGGTAAATTCAAGAGCCGCTGAAATTAGTAGGACAAAACGGCGCTCGCCAAATACTCTCATCAGTGAAGCATAAACAGACATATTAAACAGTAGGCTTTCTAACAATTAGGAAGGTTTGTGTCATGTTGGTCCTCCTACAGAAACCATATTACAACAAAAAACTTTTTTCACCCCATTTCTTTTCCATTTCCATACATTTTTAAAAAAGCTCCATGGAGCCACCAGGGCGCCGCTAAAGAGCTGCAGGTTGCTGACCCCCGACCTATCCTATATTTACACTGACGTACGCATTGCCCTGATCACAACAACCCGTGCAGACATTCAGGTAACCATCCACGGTTTAGGTAAAGGAGCATGTGCGGGCAAAATAAATAGCATGAATAATTTGTGTCGTTGGCCCATTTATTGCATTTAATTTCTTGGCTTTATGTGCCACCCAGTGCTCATCTTCTTGGCTATACTGTCCGACAGGGCTGCTAAACTGCCCTCTGAGAAATATCAATTTCTTAATGAGTTTTACTGCCACTTGGAGATCCGTCTCCCATTTAGCAACCACAGGGGGGGAACATTCTCCAGAGCCAAAGAATTCATATCAGCACCTGCATTACCATCCACCCAGGAAGCATCCCTGCTACCCTGGAGTGTTGTTATGCTGGGCTTATTAACTTGGAAGCACGGTGCTTTTGTTCGCTGGCATTTTCATTCGGGACCCTCCGTAATTGAGTAACAGGGGCCCATCTTGCAGCACAATAGGGCAAAAAAACAGGCTGAGAATTCTCATAAGCTGCCAGGAAAGCTGGGGTGAATCAAATAGCTCACGTCCCATTCTTCCCGCACTCAACTTGTGTCCTGAAGACCTGCTTTTTCTCATATGTCCACCCCAGTGAAAAGTGATCACAGAGGCTGCAGAGAAAATGCAAAGTTTGGTTGAAACTTTAGCGCTCCTTGGGAATTTTTGTTTTTTTAAGGACGTTCCGATCTCACATTAGTTTGCTATAATTGAAGCTGTAAAGGAGGATACAGCACAACGGTGAAGTTGGTTGGTGGTAGTTCCCAAAGTGAATTAGAGTCACAAAAGAGTGAAAAGCGGGTACATTATGACGTCACAAACTGTTTTAAAAAGGCTTTGTATCAGGTATTTCAAAGTTGAATGGTTGCAGTGCCCTTATCTTCTGCGGCTCCAGACTGCTGCCCACTTTCCTTTATTTAGCATTTATGTTGGCACAGAGCACCGCAGCTCTATGGCGTTCGTGTCCCCGACGAACAGGAACTCCAACACACTGCTCACTTGTTAACAATGAGAGTGTTTTGACTGACGCCACCACCGTATTAGTATGCGAGCTGGAAACAGACACGTTAGGAGGTAGGTACAAGTAGATGTGTATAAAGATACACACATGTAGGTTGTTCGCTGTAGATGGGTCTGGAGGTATAGATTTACAGAATGTATAGGTATGTGGCAAGATGGTGTTACAGGGGCTTTTTGTGGCCCCATTTTGGTCTTTAATATCTTTTTTCCCGAAAGACCTTCATCCCACCCTAAACTTAACGTCTTTGCCCCACATACACACACACACTCAATATGTTCACATGCACTAAAAACTAATTGACTTAAGATGGTTGAAACTAGATTTTCATGTAAAAAACCTTTGTCATGTTTTTGCATGCAGCTTATATGTCTCCAGGATTTGTGACTTAATTATACAACCGATCATTACTCTGTAATAGTAGTGCATCTATTGGGGTGGGGTTAAGCCTCTCTCATGTCTTTCAAAACTAGTGACGCCTCCGTTTCAAATTTTAAATAAAAGTCCTTGAACGCACCACAATTATTTGGTATGAGATGCAAAAATAGTACTTTAACATAACTTTGTCTGATGTCGTCACAAAAATATATATTTTTTTTATCTTTCTCCTATTACCTCATCCTTGTTCCCAAATGTTGGTGCGAATGTGAGCTTTGATGACGTTATGCCGTCTGTGTTGAAAGGTGTTCAATGCTGGGTTTGTTGCGACCAGGAGGAATGAATCATTTTGTATTTTTGAAAGAGGGTGTAAGTAGCGTCCTAATTCCTAATTTGATTCAAACAATCCTTTTATTGAACATTGACATTATATTTTATAACTAAAGGATTAAAAAAGGAAAAAAATATATATCCAAAATTTGTATGCCATGATAATGTGGCCCCCCTTGATTGTGGCCTTAAACCACAGTGCTTATGGTAGTTAGGTACAATCACCCCTTGCCACATTCAATATAATCCGTATTTATGACCTATACTAAGCATTTTTAAGCATAAAATTGGCAACATTACCTAAAAACATCAATACTAAAGTAGTAGTCACTAGATGAGACCAAACCGATCAGAGAGTGCTGTTCAGGATCATGGCCACTCAGCACTACCATATTAGATTAAGAGTGTGAAGGTGACTATGTGGGTTTTATTTCATGTCAATAAGGCTCTCAATGTTAGACATTGTATTTGGGGGACGTAAACAGTTTTTTATGCACAAGCTTCGACAATATTCAATTAATGAATAATTCCTACCAGTCAGGTCCAGAACCAATTAACGGCAATAAAGGAAGGATTACTGTGTAAGTTAGCTGGTTTGATATGTAAAGACTAAAGGCCCGTGGTATATAAATAAGTAGGTATAGAAAGGTGGTCTTAATGTGCCAGCATCCAGCTCAAGTCCAAATTCATTAGAAAAGCGAGTGGTGAACATTGTCACGTCAGTCCTGAGAAGAAACCTCGCCCTCGTCTTTCTCCACTTGTGGATGTGACCTTTCACAGGCTCTGTTTTTCTTGCTTTCCAGTCAAACCAAAAAATAAACAAGGGCAGATGAAAAAGGTGCCTAGCTGGCAGAGGGCAGCCATGTTTCCGTCTTGTCACTGCTTATTAGGCGATGATGAGCTGTCTCCACCTTGGACAGCTGCACCGCGTCACCGCCACACATACACCTCAGTGAAGTGCGCACAGAGCAAATTAGGGTTGGCCCTTTTCCTGCGAACATCTGCTGGCGTGGCCGTGCCCTCTCTGATCTCCTGACACCGTGACTACCACCTTCTGTCATCCCGGACTCTTTGACACAACACACACGCACATATATATATATGCAAAGGAAAGGAAGCGTGACCTTGCATGAGAGCTTAAGGAGCCATGAGCCAAGTTGGGGGGTGGGGGAAAGCTTGCACCTGAGCAGCTTTATTCTAATTTCTTTGATGGAGGCCTGCTGCAGACCAAACACTTTCAGTGCAAAATATGGAAACTTCTAGAAGTACAAAACCCTTCATGTGTCTGTTACATATACGTGTGCAGAAGATTACCACAACATATCCAACCACACATCTGGATAGTCTCATTTAATCTATTACCCTGTAAAGGACAAACACATTAACAGTGTACTTGCACCACCTAGTGGCGAGGTTGGTGACTTACAGTTTCATCAACTTAAATGTCATCTTACGCTAGAAAACTTAAATATAATTCTATAATAAAAAATATACTGCAATCCTTTGGATGAAGCATGCCAAAAAATGTTGTCAAAGTGATTCCCCCCAGATTTAAAAAACGTTTTAACCCGCCATTTTAATTGAAATTAAATATAATTACATGATAGCAATTTAAAAAAAAAAATGGACAACTTTAAAAAGATCTTTTTTTTTCTGATAATGCTGAACTGACAATTAAGGTTTGTGTGGATCACTTTGCATCGCTAAACATCTAATAATAACTTATCCAGATCCTTCTTTTTCTCACTGTAATGAGTGCTGAGTTGTCCCACAGCCTTGGCATGTTCTTCTTCCACTTCTTCCTTTAGCCTCTGCTGCTCTTTCAGGAAGTCTGCCCACTCTTCTTTCATACGCTCCATGTTTTCCTGCAGTTGGACACTCTGAAAGGACAGGTGAAAATAAATATTGAAAACAAAATTATTTTTATATTTTTATTTCTATACATCGTATATTCGTTATACAGTAGAGTGAGCAGAGTTGCGGCAGCTTTTGGTCCCCCAAACATAAACGGCCAAAAATATTTTGGGCGGGGTCGAGTCAAACACTTGCACCATGCAGGAAAAGGACAGCCTAAACTGGCCACAAGCTCACTGATCGTGCAAAACTTTGTTAAAAAAGAGATTATTAATCTCAATTGGACTTTCCTGGGTAAAGATTTAAAAAAAAGATTGGCTCTGTGGTGCTGCTCTTATTTGCTGTGAAACCGCAATAAGGGACAACACGGCGTGACTCCACCGATCAGCGATCAAATGCGCCGACGGATGAAGACCTGTCCTTCAAAGCAAGTAAAATCAGAACAAGAGAAACCTTGGACTTCATTTGAAGGTATTACTATGTTGTTGACATAAAACATTGTGGTATGAACACCGCTAAGATAATGACAACAGAAATTACACATCCTGTTTGGTAGTCATTGGTGGTGCACTAGCTTACATTTTTGGAGGGGTTTTGAATCTCACACAGGACATACAGGGCAAACAAACTAAATCATTATGCAATCTCAAAAACAATTTTTTACTATGTTGATTTTGAACATAAAATAAATTACTGAACAATTGTTACCCACCTATTCAAATTACTCTAAAGTATATATGCATCTAATCCCTTCAAGCCACAGCCCCTGTACTCAAGCTAGTTGTCCCCATCCCACATCTGAAATAACAAAATTTCATCCCTGGGTAAACTGGAGCCTATCCCAAATGACTCTGGCAAAAGGTGGGGTACACTCTGGTCTGGTTGCCAAGGAACATGTAGACAACCATTGACATTGACAATAACGAACAATATACATTTGACTATTAACCTAACACGTTTTTGGGGATGTGCCCAGAGAAAACCCACGCGCGCACGAGAACATGCACACTCCACACAGAGTGACAGGAACACTAGTCTGTTTGGTTTAAAAACGAAAAAAGAAAATATATTTGAGACCCAGTCCAAACATTTTAATACAATTGGAAGACATTTAACAATATGGCTCTATCAACATGTGCAAAATAATAAAAGTCAGTACACACGGGTAATTAGTACATACAATTACATTTATATATTCTGCTGCTTGCACTGTTTATTCTAAACTCACACTATTTACAGTCACACTTAGATCTGATACCCATTGGCCACGTTTGTACATTTGTATATTTAGAGATTAGGTCTCATTTAATTACTTTTTTTTTTTTCATTCACCTTATTCCATTTTATTTTTCTGCCTTAATTGGGTCATTTTGCTTGGATTGTCAAAAAATGCAAATGGTACAACACAGCAACATAAAGCCACAACACAACTTATTACGGCTACAGCACAATTGTAAAAGCCACAACAACGTTAAGATACAACAAAAGTGACAGACCTAGTTTTGCCAAAGTACTAAATGGCTAAGGCGGAAAGTTTAAATCCACAAAGTTGGAAAAGTGAAAGTAAGTTATTGTGATCATTGTAATTTCTGACTGACATGAAGCATGAATAATGTACTTTTTTAAGTATTTGTGAAGTTATTTTTCTCCACCTCAGCCACTTGGCCAGCGGATGGGCTTTTTATCCATGACTTTCAAGGCCTGGCTCTGCAGAGAAGTCATGGGTCTGATTGTAGAGGGCGATGCCTGAGCCCAAGTTGAAACACAATAGGACAGATGTGAAAGTTGGTTACTTTTTGCCAGTTTTGACAGTATGTGCTTTTCAAATTTAAAGTTGTGGGTTTAGCTCCAAAGATTTAAATTCAGTAACCTCCCGTATTTCACAACTTTGCGAAGAGATTTTAAATGCCGCTGTTTTCGAACTAGAAATGCATACCGTTGTTTGCAAATCAAGTAAGAGGACTGTTTTGCAGCCATTGGTTAACATCCTGTTCCGTTGTGGCTTAAAGTTTTGTTAAATCAGAGCCTTATGGTTCTGTTTTAAAAACTATTTCATCTAATTACATTTTATATATTCAACTTAAAACTAATGCGTACGCTTAAAATAAATATGATTAATACAACCAATTCAAATAAGGCTATACAAGTTGGGCTGCACGATTGAGAAATAAACCTGACTGCGAGATTTCTCTCTAAAATTGCGATACGATTTGCCATTTGAAAAATATATTTTAATCATTAAATTGCATAAAACTGCAAAAATAAGTGGAGGAAGACATGCTACTTTTAGACTGTCAATCAACATATTCTGGTCTCAAGGTGCCACACATTAGATAATATAATAATAGTAATACAAATAATAATAGATAAGACAATATGCATTGATTAAAAACATATTTAGCTGCTTCAGACAGACTCAGAGCTTTTGTCTACAACTAATTACAACTCCAATCTCATCCGCCTCAATAAAAACAATCCTAAATATTTATTCAGTACAGTAGAATGCTAACCCAACAAGGGACTCCTCCCAGTAGCTCCACCCATTTGGCTGATGATTTTATGAATTTCTTTAATAAGAAAATTGAAGTCATTAGAAAGGAGATTAAAGACAAGGCGTCCCAGCTACAACTGGTTTCTATTAACACAGATATGAATTTAAGTACGACGGATATTGCCCTCCAAAATAATCGCTCTCTTTTTGATGAATTAACAGAGGAACTCCTGCAACATGTAAATGGTACAAAACAAACATGTTTACTCCTGGGAAACTTATCAAGGAGCTGTTTGTAATATTAGGACCATCAGTGCTAAATATTATTAACTTATCACTTTCCTTTGGCACTGTTCCCCCAGCATTTGAAAAAGCGGTTATTCATCCTCTGCTCAAAAGACCTAACCTCGATCCTGACCTCATGTTAAACCTCCCTTTATTTCGAAAATCCTCAACAAAAATTGTTGCACAGCAGCTAAATGAACACCTAGCATCTAACAATCTCTGAATCCTTTCAGTCCGTTTTCAGGACAAATCACTCTACGGAGACAGCCCTCGCAAAAATGACTAATGATCTATTGCCAACTATGGATGCTGATGCGTCATCCATGTTGCTGCTACTTGATCTTAGCGCTGCTTTCGATAGGGTCGACCATAACATTTTATTAGAACATATCAAAACTCGTACTTGTATGTCAGACTTAGCCTTTTCTTGCGGTCCCCCTCCAAGGTTTATCACTACACCCATTGGTTTGAGTTTTTTCTTGCACTGATGTGGGATCTTGTGCAGCCCTTTGAGACACTTGTGATTAAGGGTTATATAAATAATCTTTGATTGACATTATGCTCTTAAACCGAATAACCAATAAAAACTACACAGTGATTATAATGTAATCATAATATGAAATAATGCAAGTAACCATTTAAAAGGATATACTAGTTCTCATTACTTTAAAATTGTTTACATTATACTGTAATTGGAAGTTACATAACTGTTGTCATAAATAAAAAATAAAATTGGACTCATTTCTGTATCAAAAATTTCACTTAAATATTGAACATCTTAAAAGGGGAATGCACTTTTTGGGGAATTTTGCCTATCGTTCACAATCATTATGAAAGACAACACGGATGTATTTTTTTAATGCATTCTAATTCATATGAAGGTCCGCTTGCAATGGAGCCAATGGGAGGCCCTCTATTCCCCCCATAAGACCCAATAAATATGGTATTTAGAACGCACAAAACAATTAAAACATTTGTGTTCTTGTCTTAAGGATTGTGAATGATAGGCAAAAAAGAAAGAAAAAAAGTGCAGTTCCCTTTTAAAGTGCATTTTTTCTCAGTTGGAAAAACGAGGTCTGATGTCTTTTTGTTTATTGCCATCACATGATCAAGGCATTCTTGCTCGCTGAGAGCGATGCACAGAGTGAGACGTCGTTCTCCCTGTTTGAAGCGAGAGATGAACAAAAGCGAGGCTCGACAATTTTGATTGGCATATATCCATCCATCCATTTTCTACCGCTTGTCCCTTTCGAGGTCACGGGGGGTGCTGGAGCCTATCTCAGCTGCATTCGGGCGGAAGGCGGGGTACACCCTGGACAAGTCGCCACCTCATCGCAGGGCCAACACAGATAGACAGACAACATTCATACTCACTCACATTCATACACTAGGGCCAATTTAGTGTTGTGCATGTCTTTGGAGGTGGGGGGAAGCCGGAGTACCCGGAGTGAACCCACGCAGTCACAGGGAGAACATGCAAACTCCACACAGAAAGACCCCGAGCCCGGGGATCGAACCCAGGACTTTCGTATTGTGCCACCACTAACCGCTGTGTCACCGTGCTGCCCATTTCACTCAAATACCGGTGACGGTAGAGAACCCCCCCCCCCCCAAAGAAAAAAACAAACAAAAACAAAAAAACCCCGGCCTCTTGCTAGTTATTTATCGAACTAATTAAAACCTTGATGTAGAGCAATATGCAGCTCATTATGCAAAACTTTGTTTATTTTACCTGCTCTGCTTTTAGCTCCCTCTGCTGGATTCTTTCTGCCATGTGATTAGCAGCCTCCACTGTAAAACAGAAACAACCTCAACTGTAATCAGATTTATTGTCACACATCTCATTTAATCAGGGCAAAGCCGTAATTATTTACTATATTGTGTGAAGTGAAGTGAATTATATTTATATAGCGCTTTTCTCTAGTGACTCAAAGCGCTTTACATTGTGAAACCCAATATCTAAGTTACATTTTTAAACCAGTTTGGGTGGCACTGGGAGCAGGTGGGTACAGTGTCTTGCCCAAGGACACAATGGCAGTGACGAGGTTGGCAGAAGCGGGGATATGATATTGTCAACTTTTTTCTTTTGGGGGGGGATTTTCAAAACCTTCATTTATAATATTCAACATTTACATACAATCAAATAAATAATAATAATCAAAACAAGTACAGAAACAGTACAAAACAGCACCAGGGGGTTGTAAACTCAATAAAGCAACTAAAGAAGAATTCAAAATATTAATGTAGCAATGTGTAAAGCCATAGGTTCACACAAGTTCCGTAAATAATCCAAATTTGGAGCACGGCATCATAGTTTTCATAGCTTTTTGGTTGTTAGAGGTAGAAAGCGTTTAAGTAAATTTCTAATTATTTTTTAGAAGGCACAAAAAAATAGGTCGGTTATTGAGAAACTTACATTTATAAATACTTAGCCAATATTATAATGAGGTTGCAAAGGTAACATTTATTTTCAAATTTTATCTCATACTGTGTAAATCCAAATAGCACATCTTTCAAACAAAGCACAAATTTGACATGAATATTGTCCTGGATGAAACAACAGATGCCCTGCCCTAGTTTTTGAGTGCTTTCACAAGTCCAAAACAGGTGGGAAACAGTCTCTGGATGCATGTTACATAAGGTGCATGTAAGATCAATGTCCTTCTT
This sequence comes from Nerophis lumbriciformis, assembly GCF_033978685.3. Lineage (NCBI taxonomy): Eukaryota > Metazoa > Chordata > Actinopteri > Syngnathiformes > Syngnathidae > Nerophis > Nerophis lumbriciformis. The sequence goes on along the minus strand of NC_084554.2, from coordinate 32,601,702 downwards.
GTATCTAACCATCACAGTCTTTACAGGGTAATAACGATGAATGATTTTGAAAGAAATCTCTTTGACTTTGTTTGTAAGTAAATACCTGTTAGGAAGAGACCATGTTTTGACCCAGCAGATGTAATTCACAACATTATTCCAGAGCGCAATTACATAGGAGACAGACACACAATCATTTTGGAATAAGCAGCGGATTTTATGATGTTATTTTTCTGATTAAAACAAAGTTTCCCTACAGGAGTGTCAAGTGGATCATTCACAATTTTTACAGCAGAAAGAGGAAATGAGTACAACATATATTGTCAACTTCTACATCATACTTACATCGACCAATGACGTCAGACAGCTGCTGCTTCATGCCTTCCAAATCTTCAGGAAGCATTTGCTCGTTTGTTTCGTGCACCATTTTGTGGAGGTTATCCAGCAGTCTAGTCTCCCTGTGTCCTCTTTTCTCCTGGTCCAACAGCAGAGGAAATGTTAGTGTGCAGTTCTGGGTTTTTAAAAAGGCAAATTTGCTACGTTTTATATTCTGTAGTGCACCTCAAACTCTTTGACAAAATAGCGGATCTCTGCATTGACAATGGGTCTGTGGTCAAACAGTCGGGACTGGATATCACCGACGTCTGCAGGAGCAACAAACACAAACAATTAAATGCTCGCTGTATTGTTCCGCCATGTTTGTTTTGATTTAACGTCATTGTGGTGTAGTCGTTACTATATGGCTAACGCCTACTATATTTTAAACATATTTCTCTATCTAAGCACTTATGAAAGTCAAGTCAACTTACCTTTAATGATCCTGTCCATGTTTACAAACTATAAACACGACATTCATTGGTAAAATAGCATTTTTGAATAGCTAGCTGCTAACCGGAAGCTAATTGCTAAAAGAGCAATAATATTATCCTCCGAACTCTAAGCAAACTAGAGGAGCACAAACATAACCTGTGCGTTGTAAAGTATAAGTACATAGAACTGTAACGTATTTATGTTATTTATATATATATCGAAAAGGTGGCCAGTTAACGTATTGTAATCATGTGAATAGAAGGCAGCTGACAGCAATCATAACAAACATTTACTACTACTTCCGGTTACAAGCGACTGGGTTAAACCAAGTCGGTAAAAAAGTAGGGGCGTACCATTGTGTTGGACGCCATTATTTATTGATTTGCCGCTTTTTGAGTAAATTTCGTGTAATATTCTTCAGATGAATAGTTACAGACAATACTTACTTGAAAATAATGTGTTGATTTGTAAATAGGTAGAAAATGAATGCTAGGAGTGTAGCGGTCCAGCAGATGTCAGTCTTGCTCTGTGGAGATTCTTTAGTAATTAGTTGACAATAAAACTCCCTTTTCCTTTTAAGACATACATTTGTATCAAATTCTAATATGCTTTCACCGAAATGGACTGAACATACACTATATTGCCAAAAGTATTTGGCCACCTGCCTTGACTCACATAGGAACTTGAAGTGGCATCCCATTCCTAACCCATAGGGTTCAATATGATGTCGGTCCACCCTTTTCAACTCTTCTGGAAAGGCTGTCCACAAGGTTGCTGAGTGTGTTTATTGGAATTTTCGACCTGGTGAGGTCACACACTGATGTTGGTTGAGAAAGCCTGGCTCTCAGTCTCCGTTCTAATTAATCCCAGAGGTGTTCTATCGGAATCAGGTCAGGACTCTGTGCAAGCCAGTCAAGTTCATCCACACCAGACTCTGTCACATGTCTTTATGGACCTTGCTTTGTGCTCTGGTGCACAGTCATGTTGGAAGAGGAAGGGGCCCACTCCAAACTGTTCCTACAAGGTTGGGAGCATGGAATTGTCCAAAATGTTTTGGTATCCTGGAGCATTCAAAGTTCCTTTGACTGGAACTAAGGGGCCAAGCCCAACTCCTGAAAAACAACCCCACACCATAATTCCTCCTCCACCAAATTTCACACTCGGCACAATGCAGTCCGAAATGTAGCATTCTCCTGGCAACCTCCAAACCCAGACTCATCCATCAGATTGCCAGATGGAAAAGTGTGATTCATCACTTCAGAGAAGGCGTCTCCACTGCTCTAGAGTCCAGTGGCGACTTGCTTTACACCACTGCATCCGACGCTTTGCATTGGACTGGGTGATGCATGTCTTAGATACAGCTGCTCGGCCATGGAAACCCATTCCATGAAGCTCTCTGCGTACTGTACTTGGGCTAATTGGAAGGTCACCCGAAGTTTGGAGCTCTGTAGCAACTGACTGTGCAGAAAGACTTTGCACTATGCGCTTCAGCATTCGCTGACCCCTCTATGTCAGTTTACGTGGCCTACCACTTCGTGGCTGAGTTGCTGTTGTTCCCAAACGCTTCCATTTTCTTATAATAAAGCCGACAGTTGACTTTGGAATATTTAGGAGCGAAGAAATTTCACGACTGGATTTGTTGCACAGGTGGCATCCTATGACAGTTCCACGCTGGAAATCACTGAGCTCCAGAGAGTGGCCCATTCTTTCACAAATGTTTGTAGACACAGTCTCCATGCCCAAGTGCTTGATTTTATACACCTGTGGCCGGGCCAAGTGATTCGGACACCTGATTCTGATCATTTGGATGGGTGGCCAAATACTTTTGGCAATATAGTGTATATGAGGACAACGTCACATATGCTCAGTCCAGTTCTGTGAAAGTATATCAAATGTATATTGATCCAATTGCAGTTGATTGCTTACAATTCTGCAATTGTCATCCAACAGTTGTATGATCGTTCCGACATCAAGCTGGCCTTAAGTTTCCCCAATGTTATTACACTACAAAAGAAACATGCCAAAAATGCAAAATGATGCGCATAAATGCATGAATAAACACGTATAAATGTAAGTGGCTACAAGAGGCAATGTTTGGGCCAAATAGTTTATACCTTGCAAAGCCCAAATATTCATTAGGACTGTCACACTCAGTTAGGAAGACATCATTATGTGCCCTAGTGTCCACATTGTTTACTTAAACAGTTATTACATGCACCATTAGTTTTGATTTGGGCCTATTAAAGAGATTACATGATTGATCATAGCCAGGGGATCAGGACAAACTGGTGTTGTTTGTGTGTGTGTGTTTTTGTGTGTGTGTGTGTCTGTGAAGAAGTCAAACGATAAATAGACAATGTCAGCACCAGCGACCAGCAACTCTTAGTGACACCAGCGTGCATCTTGTTGTTTTGTTTATTCATAACTCTGGAGGGGGTAATTAAAAAACATTACATTGAAGATAGGGATGGTTGAATGCGGTATTCATTTCCGAACATTCATTTGAGAAGACATGCAAAATGTCTACTGTGACTTCATTAAGGTGTTTTACAGTTATTTGCAATTTCAACATTCGTACATTTAAAAGTGGAAGTAAAAAAAATCATATGAAATGCTGCAATGCACAAAACAATTTAAAACAGTTGAAAATTGTTGCTAGTCTGGCTATCATTGACGTAATATGGAAATATCTGTCCTTGTGCATCATTATTTGCAGCAAACTACATTCTGTGCATCATTATTTGCAGCAAACTACATTCTGTAAAAAGGAGCATGAAAGCAGATCACATGTGTGTGTCTGTGTGTGTGTGTGTGTGTGTGTGTTTTATTTGACACCCCAGCACAAATCTACTCAGGGATATTCTCCAAAAAATGTCAAAAATGCTCAAATCCTGCTACATTACAGTATTTGTTTTAAACGTTACATTAAATATTTGTTTACAATCATGAACCAACATGCATCTAATTTCTTTTAAATTATTAACCTTAATAAAACCTACTTTTTTATTTGGTGCACTACTCAACATAATCATCTTTTAAAGACAGCAATTTCAATACGGTGATCAACAATGTAAAGTTGTACAATAATAAAAGTATAAATAAATATTAGAAAAACATGTAAGTCCATTTAAACTAATATAATATGCGTATCGTAGAAATGTTCTATGTCAGTTTACGACATAGAAACTGTCGTAAACTGTAAATTTTACAATAATAAAAGTATAAATAAATATTAGAAAAACATGTAAGTCCATTTAAACTAATATAATATGCGTTTAAATGGACTTACATGTTTTTCTAATATTTATTTATACTTTTATTATTGTATAACTTTACTTTGTTGATCATGTTGAAATATGCGTATCATAGAAATTTTCTATGATATGCATATTATATTAGTTTAAATGGACTTACATGTTTTTCTAATATTTATTTATACTTTTATTATTGTAGAACTTTACTTTGTTGATCACCGTATTGAAATTGCTGGGTTTTTTTTAATTCATAATATTGGTGAATATTTTTTCTAATAGAAAAAATATTCACCAATATTATGAATTAAAAAATATTAAATCAAGGGTCGCACACTAAAAAAATGAAAGAATGAACTTTGATACGTTTTATACATTAAAGATGCAAAAAAATTTAGAAGAACAACAATATTATTTTGGCATTTGTGTAACTTATTGGTAACAACGCAAATACTGTAGTTAGTGTAATCCATCCATTTTCTACCGCTTATTCCCTTCGGGGTCGCGGGGGGCGCTGGAGCCGATCTCAGCTACAATCGGGCGGAAGGCGGTGTACACCCCGGACAAGTCGCCACCTCATCGCAGTATGTATATATATATATATATATATATATATATATATATATATATATATATATAGTGTAACATATTTGGAAGGGTTCTAATCTTTTTATGACTGTTAAGCAGAGGTAACACAGACATCAGTGTGGATCTACATTAGCTTTTTTTTTTAACTCACTTACATAGTGTACATAACATGCAAGCAAATGCACCAGAACATCAATTCCAATCCTTCAACAATCCATTCATATACTTCACACAAAGGCAGCACGGTGGTACAAGGGTTAGTGCGTGTGCCTCACAATACGAAGGTCCTGGGTTCGATCCACGGGCTTGGGGTCTTTCTGTGTGGAGTGTGCATGTTCTCCCCCTGACTGCGTGGGTTCCCTCCGGGTACTCCGGCTTCCTCCCACCTCCAAAGACATGCACCACTAAATTGGCCTTAGTGTGTGGATGTGAGTGTGAATGTTGTCTATCTGTGTGGCGACTTGTCCAGGGTGTACCCCGCCTTCCGCTCGAGTGCAGCTGGGATAGGCTCCAGCACCCCCCGTGACCCAGAGAGGGACAAGCGGTATAAAATGGACGGATGGATATTTCACATAGTTTCTTATTTGCGCACTATTGACTACCTATGCACCGAAAATTCGTCTGTCGAAAAAAAGACTTTGCTCACCGAAACCGGATGTTGTGATGACGTATCCACTTCCGCTGGCAGGCCTCGTCTTTCCCCGTGCACAAGAGTGACGTAGCTCGCCCAAAGCTGAGGAAAAAGTCACATTGGGATTTGAAGCACTCTGGAGCGATTAGACTGGCAAAAGAGAATCAGATTTGATGTGAAGTGTAAACGGGGCCACAATGTTACTTAATAATGCCACTTAAGATACTAAGAAATGCAGTTTATTTGTCATACTGTAGGTGATTATTATTAGCTTTGGGGAGCGACTCCACACTGTGTATGGAGACATATAATTAGCTGCTTGTCAGTCAGACAGGATCAGCGTTTGTGATCAGCATTAAAAGGCATTAATGGCCGAGATAACATATTTTTCAAAGAAAATTTTAGTTCAGGCCTCAATCTTTAAAAAAAGCGCTATATAAATCTAATCCATTATTATTATTATTATTATTATTAATATGATCAAATTCATAATTTTTTTGGCCCATGTTTGCTCACTAGCCCTGCGATGAGGTGGCGACGTATTCAGGGTGTACCCCGCCTTCTGCCCGAATGCAGCTGAGATAGGCTCCAGCACCCCCCGCGACCCCAAAAGGGACAAGCGGTAGAAAATGGATGGATGGATGTTTGCTCACTCAGCCAAAGGTAATTTGTAACAAGAAAATGCACCTGCTAATTGAATAATATATAGCAGGGGTCCCCAAACTTTTTGACTCGGGGGCCGCATTGGGTGAAAACAATTTGGCCCCCCAAAAAACGATATATATATATATATATATACACACAAAGTTAAAGTTAAAGTACCAATGACTGTCACACACACACTAGGTGTGGCAAAATTATTCTCTGCATTTGACCCATCACCCTTGATCACCCCCTGGGAGGTGAGGGGAGCAGTGAGCAGCAACGGTGGCCACGCCCGGGAATCATTTTTGGTGATTTAACCCCCAATTCCAACCCTTGATGATGAGTGCCAAGCAGGGAGGTAACATGTGTATTCCTCGCGCACTAATTGACTGAAAGAGCGTGCACTTGCCGACACTACGTTATAAATGGGAAAATGCATTTTGAGACAACATGATCTGCCTGAGCGGCTAGGAGACACCGAGAGTAACACGCGGTTGAAAATGGATTAGAAAGGACAGATTAAAAAAAATAATGATTAAAAAAAAATAATAAATTGGGACTTTTTCGGATTTTGGATGCTGTATCCGCCCACGGGCCGTAGTTTGGGGACTCCTGCTATATAGCAAAAGGTTCTGTATAATAGATTAGACTGGTGCATATGTATTGCGGGTCTACATCAGCAGCAGCATGTGTGTGTGTGTCTGTGTGTGTTTGTGTATGTATGAGAGTCTACTGTATATGCCCACTGGCTTTATCTTGACCACACACACACACACACACACACACACACACACACACACACACACACACACACACACACACACACACACACACTGCAGACATTGCCCAGTGGGTACAATTATTTTGCATTGTCTTGGTGTGTGTTTGTCCAAAGGTTCATGCAAGGGGTCTGAGGGCGTTCGGTGTTCACAGCCCACAGATGAACAGGTGAAGGTGGGGGTTGTCTCGGCTACTCACTTGGGTGGCGGACCTGCCGTCCATCCCCGCCCACTCAGCCTCTCTCCGTCCTTGGACAGCCAGCAGATCGTCCATCCTGACACACGCTGCTTTCTTGTCCCTGGTCCTGCCGGAGGGGGACTACGTCATGAGGTTGCAAGGTGGGGGCAGAGAGTGCAAAGTAAAGCGAGTGCAGCAGTGAGGCCAAACATACTCCAGGCCGCGGTACTTTTGCGTCGCGTGACTTCCTCCGCGCTTCCGCCGCTCTGTCCCAAAGGCATGATGGGAAGTCACGGCGGCTCGGGGAACATATGCACTCGTCACTCTGCGCTTTTCAGGGAACATTTTTATCTCTTTTGCCGCAAAAACGGAATGAAACTTTGTCAAAGGGACTGGAGATCGGCACTAGGGGGGAGAACTCGAGTGTGTCGGCGCCCATCAGCGTCAGTCGCCATTTCGGGGGCTCGTCCGGGACATTTACTAGAAGCGGGATGTCATTTTTCCCCCCATGGGGGGCCGTCCCCCTGTCTGTCCCATCATGACGAGGGACGGCCTCTTGCTCCCAAGGACCGAGGGGCAACAGGCTGGAGGACGGCTCCAGACCTGTTGAGGCCGAGTGTGTGGGTTTGCAACTCCGGCAAGCTTCTTTTTTTTTTTGGGTGGGGGGTGAAATTGGACAGAGCAAAGAAGGCAAGAAGCAGGAATAATAATGATGAAGAAAAAAAAAGACGGTGTGTGCCCTGAGGTCACGTGGAACACACACACACACACACACACACACACACACACACACACACACACACACACACACACACACACACACACACACACACACACACACACACTTCTTGGGCTGTTGTGGCATGTTTGGAGCCGTGCCTCGTCAGATTAGGGCCACGCTGGCTGTGTTTGATGGCCAACCTGGACAGACAAAGCCTGCCAGGCACAAACTGCTCAGGCACATGATGTCAGGGCACACACACACACACACACACACACACACACAAAAATTATCCTTCGCCAGACCAAAGAGACAGATGACACCCAGCATGAATCTAAAGCCAAATCTGTAAGCATCCACTGCGATCCAGCTGGCTAGCCCTAGGGTACCTGTCTCTGCGAAGTGGAATCAGCGTCACCCCCGTGAGCTGTCAAATTAGCTCACAGGGCTGGAAATGCTGAAGAGATTTGGCCCCTCGTTGGGGAAGAGAAAGAAGAGGAGGGGGGGAGAGGGGTAGAGTGTTTGTATAAAATGAACTTCAATTCGGAGCAAAATGGTTAAAAAAAAGGGGGTGGGGGAGGGTGGGGGGTGTAACTGTATCCAGGTCCAGTACGCACCTCGGATTTAAGGTCACTGTTTGGTTCATTTTGGGTGCTGCTAGAGAAAAAAACTATTTCTAGAGTGAAACATAAATGCATTCAAACTGCCAGCATAAATAATCCAATTAAGGATCTGATTTCGAGTCCCGATCCAATATTTTGACAATAGATTAAACAAGTCAACATGTTTTATAGTAAATAACTAAAGTAAACACAAAAACATTTTTTTTTTTTACAAAACTGACTTTATTAAATGTAGAATTTGCTAGTGTTGTTGTAAATCAGATTATGCATTAAATGTGTGGTATTAAATGCTACATATAAATATTTTAAGAAAAAGTGTTTAGTGCAGGGGCTTTTAACCTTTTTGACCCCGGGGCCCACTCAAATGTCACTTTGTTTCTTGTTTCACATTAAATTAATGGAATTAAATTATGGAATGGATTAAGCAAAGAAATCAAACAAAGCACCAATATGATTCCGTTTAAGAGACTGTTCAAACTACAAGTGTTCACAAAGTACACAGAACAAGAATTATAATGAACATCTTGAACCCTTTTTGTCTTTTTTTTATTGAGATAAATAGGGGTGTGGGAAAAATTTGAATCGCGATTCTCACGTTGTGCGATTCAGAATCGATTCTCATTTTTTTTAAATCTTGTTTTTTAAAAATCTATTTATTTAAAATGTTTTATTTATTTATTTTTAATTTTTTAAATTAATCAATCCAACAAAACAATACACAGCAATACCATAACAATGCAATCCAATTCCAAAACCAAACCCGACCCAGCAACACTCAGATAAACAGAGCAATTGAGAGGAGACACAAACACGACACAGAACAAACCAAAAGTAGTGAAACAAAAATGAATATGATCAACAACAGTATCAATATTAGTTACAATTTCAACATAGCAGTGATAAAAAATCCCTCATTGACATTATCATTAGACATTTATAAATAAATAAATAAATAAAAGAACAATAGTGTCACAGTGGCTTACACTTGCATCGCATCTCATAAGCTTGACAACACACTGTGGCCAATATTTTCACAAAGATAAAATAAGTCATAATTTTGGTTCATTTAATAGTTAAAACAAATTTACATTATTGCAATCAGTCGATAAAACATTGTCCTTTACAATTATAAAAGCTTTTTACAAAAATCTACTACTCTGCTTGCATGTCAGCAGACTGGGGTAGATCCTGCTGAAATCCTATGTATTGAATGAATAGAGAATCCTTTTGAATCGGGAAAAAAAATTGTTTTTGAATCGAGAATCGTGTTGAATTGAAAAAAAAATCGAATCGTGACCCCAAGAATCAATATTGAATTGAATTGTGGGACACCCAAAGTTTCACAGCCCTAGAGACAAAGATTATTTATGTATTCAATATTTGTTTGCTTACTATGGTATATTATTTATTTGTTCCCTGTTCTGTTACAGAGAACAAGGAAATAGGATAAAATTGCTATTGTATGAAAAGGGGTGCTTCTTCTTACTCCTTTTTGGAAGTGCTGTAATGAAACAACTGGAAATATGTGCTGCATTACATTGTTTCGTATGCATGTTCAAAATAAACTGAAACTGAACTGAACTGAACATATAATTATACATAAACTAAATTAATAATATGCATCTTAACTGTAAATGAAAATAGTCATAGTCATAGTCATAGTTTTTGCGCTTAAGAAATGTCTCTACAACTTTAGCTGCAGACTTTCTGTTTGTTTGACATCGTCATTACCCTGCAAAAAAAAGCTGTCAAAATATAAGATAAAGAGACAATATTTTAAGGGGAAAAAACCCCTAAAAACTAGCAAAATTATCTGTCCATGCAGCTAGTTAATTTTACTTGGTAAAACATCTTAAATTACCATTTGTAAATTGAGAAACTAGCAGGACTTTTATGATAGAAATTAGTATTTTATTTTAAAACAAGCATTATTCATCATGCAATTCTTAAATTAAGCATCCTTGGGATGTCGCAGAATCTTTAAACAATATTTTCTATGTGGGGAAAAAAATAAATATCGTATTTGAATAGTTATTTTCATGATTTAAATTTTTTTATCTAAAATATACAAAATATAATTATTCATGCTAAAATTGAGATTACGATGTAATGTCAATGACTACAGAGGAGTAAATATGTCTTAAAACTAGGCAACTTTCTACAAATTAAATGTAAAATCTTGGCAAGTGGCAAATCATTTGCAGTATACTGCCACAAGTGGTGGGGAAGTGTATTACAAGTGAGTACCGTTGTGGCCCGTACGGACGACAGCTGTGAAAGTTACACTTCCTGTTTTAATACACGTAGCCTACGTTTACACCTTAAGTTTAAAGTCAAGTTTTTTTCTCTGATTTAAGTTTTGGCAGTGTAGTATTTTATTTCATTTTATGGAAAAGATGGAAAATGCTAATTATATGCATCTTTTTGTTTCCTCTTTAAATTAATTAATTCATCTATAATTTAAATGATTACTATAAATTAATTTATGTTTACATTAATACATGTTAAAACCAACTGTTACATTACACAAATGACTACAATTGTATGAATCGAAATATAAATAATGTATTAAGGTAAAATATTGTGATTAAATTATAAGTTTCACCACATCATAGATTTTTTTTACAGCATATTCTACAATATTGTTGCCCCAAATTAAGCATTTTCAACCATAAAAATGGCTAAAAAATACCAATACCACAGTAATATTCGCCACTCACGCTGTTAGCCTCCGGCAGCATTACCATATTGCAGTGACTCTAAACCGTGGTACGTGGGCTCCATCGAGTGGTATACCAAAGAAGTACAGTGTTTCATTTTCCTATATTCACACACAGTGTTACTGTTCAAACTGTGTGTAATGTTACAGTGGCCAAAACGTATATATTTACTTGTTAAAACCTCTGCCTTGTTTTTAATGTGTACCTAGGGCCTACTTTGCTACTGCATTTTAATGCTGGTCATTATGGTGGTACTTGAAAAAACAGTTATTTCTGAGATGGTACTTGGTGAAAAAAGTTTGAGACCCACCACTATATTGAATTAAAAAAGTGTGAATGTGACTAGAGAGTGTTATTTTATGTCGAGAGGGCTCTCGTTAAGTGGAAAAATCTATTTAGAATGAAGTAAACCTTTGTTATGCTCTTAACAGCGGCGCAGTTGGGAGAGTGGCTGTGCCAGCAACCCGAGGGTTCCTGGTTCAATCCCCACCTTCTACCATCCTAGTCACGTCCATTGTGTCCTTGAGCAAGACACTTCACCCTTGCTCCTGATGGGTCCTGGTTAGCGCCTTGCATGGCAGCTCCCGCCATCAGTGTGTGAATGTGTGTGTGAATGGAATGTGGAAATAGTGTCAAAGTGCTTTGAGTTCCTTAAAAAAGGTAGAAAAGCGCTATACAAGTATAATACATTAACTAAGAAAATATTAGATCTGTAATTAATGATTCCTACTTTGCTTAATTTTTCACGGTCCTGTCCGGAACCAATTAACAGCGTTAATGAAGGTTTACTGTAGATGCACCTTTTTGTTACCTCTTTCAATACATCATTTTATATTAATAAGGCTTAAAACCAGCTGTTTGAAACATAGTTGCATATATATACACGACAGTACATGCATGTCTACAAATGTCTAAGTACAAAATAAAATACTATAAATAATTGTATGAATATAAAATATTATAATAAAGTCATTAATATTTCAGAATATATAAATGGTAATACTTACCTACTCAGTGGCCTAGTGGTTAGAGTGTCCGCCCAGAGATTGGTAGGTTGTGAGTTCAAACCCCGGCCGCTTGGCACTCAGCAAGGGTTGGAATTGGGGGTTAAATCACCAAAAATGATTCCCGGGCGCGGCCACTGCTGCTGCTCACTGCTCCCCTCACATCCCAGGGGGTGATCAAGGGTGATGGGTCAAATGCAGAGGACAAATTTCACCACACCTAGTGTGTGTGTGTGACAATCCTTGGTACTTGGTTTTTTAACTTTACTTGTATAGCGCTTTTCTACCTTGAAGGTACTCAAAGTGCTTTGACACTATTTCCACATTCACCCATTCACACACTGATGGCGGGAGCTGCCAAACAAGGCGCTAACCAAGACCCATCAGGAGCAACGGACGTGACTAGGTTGGTAGAAGTTGGGGATTGAACCAGGAACCCTGAGGTTGCTGGCACGGCCACTCTCCCAACCGCGCCCTTTTTGGGATAATTAATTTTAATGTATTAATTTAAACCATTTATTAATGGAATCTTTGTTTAGGTCTCCTTTCCTATATGACAAAAACTGGAAATATAGGATAGATTAAATATCTGAGATATCACTTCAATAAGACAAATAATCCAACAGACATATCCATTTTTTTGTTCACTTGGCAAACTATGTTAAGTAAAATATCTCGATTTCAGTATAAACATGACTAAAAATAAGCAGGTTAGTATAACATGAAATGCGGCCAAATGTATCTTATTGTCGTTGGTAGTTTTATTCATTATTGTGTACAGGTTATTTTTAAAGTGCTCCACAAATCAAGCTGGATTGAATTGGGAAAAAAAAGGTTCCTATATTTTGCAGACACATTGGAGAAATCACATGGTATAATTATTAGTTTATTAGTATGGTGTTTGTGCGATTTTGTATGGATTAGTGGATCAATACTGTAGCTGAGAAAAAAAGGGTTAAATATGTATTTTTGTTTTAAAAGTGCGCCTTTCCTTGCCTCGTCTCCTCCCTGCACTGATGCTTCCCCCCCAGAGGTGCTCTCCTAATGTCTTTGACTAAACTTGAGCCAGTCTTGACAGTGACGGTTGCCCCCAAAGGAGCACAGTTGAGAGGATACCAACATGAGCGTAATGGAGGGTTTGCGGGCAGGCTGGATCACAGCGTGTCACCGAGAGCCAAACATGGCAGGGTGCACGCCACAGCCCTTTAAAAGACGTCTTACAGTAGAGACGCAGTCATCAGGGGAGCGGGAGGGGACGTACTTTTGTCATGTCACACTCACCTGAAGCACTAAAGACTGTGGGGCGTCATATACAAAAAGCGACTTTAGGCCTAAGGGATGAAATCAATCAATGAATGAGGGCGGCAGTCGTTTTTATTGGCCGTTGGCATATGCTAAAAATAAATGTTGTTTGTTACCTATTAACAAAAGTAATGCAAATAGCTTAGCATTATTCATCTACATATTTTCCGGACTATAAGTCGCTACCCTACAAAACGGTGCGGCTCATTAATGGATTTTCTTTGATAACGGCCATAATGTTTTGTATTCAACAAATACTTTTCATATACTAAGACCGGCAAAGACACTGAAAAGGTGTATTATTGTTTGTGCTATGGCGCCATCATTTAGAGGACTTCGCTCAATGCAGGTGCTGCGGGTTAAAAAAGTACCGTATTTTTCGGACTTATAAGGCGCACTTAAAACCCTTTAATTTTCTCAAAAATTGAAAGTGTGCCTTATAACCTGGTGCGCCTAATGTACGGAATAATTCTGGTTGTGCTTTCCGACCTCAAAACAGTTTTATTTGGTACATGGTGTAATGATTTTTATTTAGCAAATTTTTACTTTTTATTCAACCCCTTTTACCGTGTGTATAAGGACCGCAAAATGGCACCCATTAGCAGACATTATCTGGCGTTTTGTTTCACAATATTATGCAAAACCAACTTTTACCTTCTGATACCTGCTGATGTGTATTTGAGATCTGCATAAGTCCTGAAAATTTGCACACGTCCACCACTGTAGTCTGTGCCAATGCCGTAGTCGATAAGCTTCTTCTTTTTCACTATCTTCTTGTTATGGGACATTCACCCTCTGGTATTGCCATTTCAAACATAAAGTAGTGTAATGTTCTAACTTATATCTTGCTATGGAAGCGCTAAAACTACCAGTGTGGATTTACATATTTTACCCAAGGAACTTTAGTTATTTGAGAGTTCCGGTCGGACGTTTTTTCGGATGAGGAGATGTTGCTCCTTTATCGATTTAAAGGGGAACATTATCACAATTTCAGAAGGGTTAAAACCATTAAAAATCAGTTCCCAGTGGCTTATTTTATTTTTCGAAGTTTTTTAAAAATGTTTACCCATCACGCAATATCCCTAAAAAAAAGCTTCAAAGTGCCTGATTTTAACCATCGTTATATACAGCCGTCCATTTTCCTGTGACGTCACATAGTGATGCCGATACAAACAAACACGGCGGATAGAACAGCAAGATATAGCGACATTAGCTCAGATTCAGACTCGGATTTCAGCGGCTTAAGCGATTCAACAGATTACGCATGTACTGAAACGGATGGTTGTAGTGTGGAGGCAGGTAGCGAAAACGAAATTGAAGAAGAAACTGAAGCTATTGAGCCATATCGGTTTGAACCGTATGCAAGCGAAACCGACGAAAACGACACGACAGTCAGCGACACGGAAGAAAGCGAGGAGGAATTCGGCGATCGCCTTCTAACCAACGATTGGTATGTGTTTGTTTGGCATTAAAGGAAACTAACAACTATGAACTAGGTTTACAGCATATGAAATACATTTGGCAACAACATGCACTTTGAGAGTGCAGACAGCCCATTTTCATCAATTAATATATTCTGTAGACATACCCTCATCCGCTCTCCTTTCCTGGGGGTCTGGCGGCAGATTTCTTTGACTTTATCGTTGGAAATGCATCTGCTTTGAGTGTCGCAGGATATCCACACATTCTTGCCATCTCTGTCGTAGCATAGCTTTCGTCTGTAAAGTGTGCGGAACAAACGTCCAATTTCTTGCCACTTTTGCATCTTTGGGCCACTGGTGCAACTTGAATCCGTCCCTGTTCGTGTTGTTACACCCTCCGACAACACACCGACGAGGCATGATGTCTCCAAGGTACGGAAAACAGTCGAAAAAACGGAAAATAACAGAGCTGATTTGACTCAGTGTTTGAGAAAATGGCGGATTGCTTCCCGATGTGATGTCACGTTGTGACGTCATCGCTCCGAGAGCGAATAATAGAAAGTCGTTTAATTCGCCAAAATTCACCCATTTAGAGTTCTGAAATCGGTTAAAAAAATATATGGTCTTTTTTCTGCAACATCAAGGTATATATTGACGCTTACATAGGCCTGGTGATAATGTTCCCCTTTAAGTAAAGTCTGAATGTCATTAAAACAGTTAGCTCCATCTTTTGACACTTCTTCCACTCCCGTCCTTGCACGCTACACCGCTACAACAAAGATGACGGAGAGAAGACGCTGCCGAAGGTGAGCCACGTAAATAAGACCGCCCACAAAACGGCGCATCCTGAAGCGACTGTCAGAAAGTGGCTTGAAGATGATCTGTAAAACATAATCTATGCAACATTTTGACCAAAGAACCACCATTACATGGAAGTGTTTTCAAGTCAGAAAAAAATCACAATTTAATGCGCCCTATAATCCGGTGCGCCTTTTGTGTGAGAAAAAAGACCTCCCTCATCGGTAGTGCGCTTTATAATCTGGTGCGCCCTATGGTCCTGAAAATACGGTACTTCCGTTTTCGTTCCTTGAACTGGAAGTATAATCTCCGTTTTGTCTACTAGTCGTCCATAGCGTTTCTGCTCGATTGGATTCTTCATTAATCACTCCAAGCAACGTTTGTAGGCATCGTTAGCATTAGCGAATATGCTAGCACGTTTACAAGTGAATGTGTTAGTATTATTAACTTACAAAGGCCTTCTTTTTGTGTTGTTTCAGTTTTCGAAATTCACCAAGACGTCAAGGTGGAGTTTTGAGTCTGTTTAGCTGATGGGAGGGATAGCTTCTGCAGCTAGTGTGTCCATGACGATGACTTCTTTTTTGTTTGATCAGCCATTTTCAAATCAAATAAAATCAAGCTTTATTTATAAAGAGCTTTTCATACATAAAATAAATGCAACGCAAAGTGCTTTACAAATTTAAAAACAATACCCCGGTGACCCATATCCCCCATTATCACATACGTACACAACATACACACATATGCAACTATATGGACAAATGATTGCATGGCTGAGTACAGAGGAGACATGTGAGCAAACACTATCACAGGAGCCATCTGCACCTGGAGGTCATCAGACCATGGCCACCAGGACGCTGACACAAAAGCGTCCCCACAAGCACGGCCGATAACCCCTGAAGCAGATGGCTCATCTGAGGAACGTTGGAAAATAATAATAATAAAACTTGTAAAATAGTAAGAACCATGAGTAGAGATAATGAATAAAATACAGGTAAGATATATGAAGATTAATAGAAAAAATAAATAAATAAATAAATAATAAATATATATATATATATATATATATATATAGTCAATATAACTAAATAAAATCTTGCTAAATATAACTAATATAGCTAAATAAAATCTTGCATAACTAATAGGATAAAAAGTAAAATACAAATGACTTCAATAAAATCATTAATATCAGGTAAAATTGCCATGTGACAGGCACCGCTTGAAAACAATTAGGGTATGTAAATAAATATTTACAAAATTGTTCGTACCGGAATATATTTTGTCCGGTGCGGCTAATAAATGTAAAAATAATAATAATTAAAAAAAAATTGGGTGTGTGCGGCTTAAATAGCAGTGCGCTCTATAGCCCATAAAGTACGGTACTTTTGATTGGTTGTAGCTTCTTTCATGCACGAAATGTATCAAAGTGGCCTCCGATGTTTCTTTGCTCAGTGGAAAAAGTTTAGACACCCCTGCGTGTGTTGTAAAAAGTCCAGATACCTAATGAAGAAAAATACATATCATTAGCATGGCAACACGGTGTGAAATTGCATTAGATAAAGGAAAAACACACCTCATTAACACTGCGTTGGTGAGTTAAAAAATTTTCAATGTGTGTGTGCCCCCATCACATGCTCCCATCCCTGAGGTTAAAGCATCAATACGATCTGTAAAGTGGAACATGACAGCTGTGAAAGTCATAAGGAGAGGGGGTCGGCCATGCAGGGCCGCAAAGAAGGCAAGCAACGTCCCACCTCCTCTGGCTCTGACCCGGGTGTGTACGTTTGGATGTCACAGAGGAAGTATTTAAACACAACATCTGACTATTAAAAAGTGTTTGTTGTGCGTTTATCAGCCCGCAGCTAAACACCACACACTGGAGACTATTGTGGAGGCCGTCAGCCACGCCCCCGTCCCATCATGAGCATCTTTCGGTGCTCGCTCCCACCTTCATCCCTCAGGCAGTGTGTGTGTGTTTCACTTCAAAGAAGGTCAACATTTGTGACATGCTGAGGCAACTTTGAGGTGGTTAGATAGTTCAATGTGTGTGTGCGATACGAGGGGATCAGGAGACTTTGTGTTTTCCTGTCCAAATGTCGATTTCACGCCCTCCCCCTTCCTTGCCTCTTCTTTCAAAGACGCCACTGATCAGCTGTGTGTCATGTGCTGGTAAATTTAGCCTGAATAAAGCGTGTTTGCTTTTTTTCCCCTCCATCAAGATCAAATGCTGGAAAGACTGAGCAGTAACTTGTCCCTCAGGGTCAACAAAAAGGCATCAACTTTTGAGTGAACTCCATATTGTCTTGACTTTGATAGACTCCCTCAATGCATCTCATTTGGGATGCAAGCGGCACTCGTGCATTTTGGTAGGTGTGAATCAATGACAACATGGCCCACCGGCTATTGTACTTACTATACACAGAGGTGGTAATTCATTTTACACACCGCTAATTGGAGAATTAGCTTGCTTCGAACCTTTCGGCGATCTGTTTGTCTTCCAGTTCTCCATGGCTGTCACTGTTAAACACACAAGAAAACACATATCAGCTTACTTTAAAACCGCTAGAATCCCCGTTAGGGTAACGTTTCAATGCAAAATTGGAATCATGCACGTTGCAACATTTGCCTCTTACATTTGCTACTTTGTGTGCTTTTTAAGTGTTTTTTCGCCAACACTTTTCTAGTTTAGCTAGCTATGTGTGGTTTGAAACATTTAGGAAGTATCCACAGTAGAGATGGTAGGTTTCTTTTCCCTTTTATTAAGTGAAGCATAACGATTCATTGCTCATTGCTTGATATATGTCAATATTAACGCTCCAATGCGGATTATTCACTTTTTTGCCCATATTTGTTTTTGTGTAATGTATTATTTTATCCTACCAAATGCTTGTATTGCTTGTTATATGGAATGGTATTTGTATTTCTAAGATTTTTCTTTTTCCTGTATGTTCAATGGATATCCTGATCTTGCTGGCTGCAAAAACAAGTTTACTTCAGGTACTAATGAAGTAACCTAACCTTACCGATCATCATTAATAATCCGATTAAAAATGTTAACACAATTAACCTATCTGCAGTGCAGCGACTCAAAATCTCTGAAACGACTCTGGCTTTACACTTTGAGTCAGTAAATCCAGTAGTGACAGGTTTTAGAACCAAACAGGTCAATGTGGATAAACAATTAAACAGCACGTTGGCCCTCTCCATGGGAAATTTGAGCACAACGAAACAACATGGAAAAGGTGACCAATATAAAGTATTATGCAAGTTTTCTTTTCCATGAAGTGCTTCCATCTTAAAATGACTGTTTGCAACTTGCTCAGGTTACATTTGTCTAACCAAAACATATACAAATAACACCATTAGAACATTTTAAAGTTTTTTATTTATTTTTATTTTTTACATAATTACTAATTATATCAAATAAACTTTTGGCTGGTGTGCATGGCGGGCACTCACGGCTGTTTCGTAACACTCACGGCCAGATTGCATGCACCTACACAAAATCAATCATTGAGACAGAATTACCAATTTACAGTCATGTTATTACGATAGAACATACATTCAATGACACTAGTAGCTAAACCTATAACAGCATATCATTATCTGACAACAAACCTAATTAGTGTGTGTATGTTTGTGTTAAAGGGGAACTGCGCTATCATTCACAGTCATTATGAAAGACATGACAGGTCTATTTAATGCATTCTAACTCGTAAATAAACGTAAATAAAAGTCCACTTACAATATAGCCAATGGCAGGTCTTCTATTCCTCCCACAAAACCCAATAAATGAAAATCCAAAAACCGCCAGCAATACTTCAGTTACATTTCGTGATTTGAATATTAACCAACTATTAGTGATATTGTTATTATAAGCCCTAACGCAGACTAACTATTTATAGCGGCGCCGTAATCACTAGCGTGTGTGCCTATGTTTACATTATTGACTGATGAGCTGCTTCCTCGCTTCCTTGTTTGTGAAAGTTTATTCTAGATCATAAATCATACCTGGATAGTAGAAGGATGAGGACGTATTCCGACACGTTGGTACACTTTGACAGCCAATTTAATCCCGGGAATGGCGAGAACAACACAACATTCCCCTTTTCTTCGTGAGGATTATGAGCCATTTTTCATCTAAACGGGAATGTAACATGATTCTCTGAGTTGGCATCCTAATGACAGCAGACATTGTTCAGTAAGTAATGTTTTGTTACGTTTGTTGGCTCTCATAAAGTCTGCAGAGTGTATTAGTCAGCGATGTTGTCAAACAAAAAAGGGAACGTCGTGTTGCGTTTTTAAAAATTAATGCGCCGCATATGCTTAAAATGATCAAAATATGTAAATATTAAATGGTATTATAAATGTGCCCGTTACTACATTACATACATACTTACAGCAAAAAAAAAAATCTACATTTTATTTTTTTTCTGTCAAGAAGGGGTGCTGAGTGTACATTATTGAGAAATAAAATGAACTTTTTAGATTTTAGCAAATGGCTGCAATGAAACAAAGAGTGTAACACTTAAAGGGGTCTGAATACTTTCCTTACCCACTGTAATCGCGATTCATTTTGAGTGAAGATGACACAAAATGCGATTAATCACGATTAAATATTTTAATGGTTTGACAGCACTAATATATATATATATATGTATATATATATATATACATATATATATACATACACACACACATACTTACTCTTTTTAGTCTCTTTGCTCATGTAGTTAAAAGAATATATTTAAACTTGATTAATGTAAATTAATCCACAGCCACCCTGTGATTAATCTGATTTTAAAAATAATTGTTTGACACCTATAATTTTTGGGTATTTTTTCCATTGATGACTATATCTTACTTGCCGATATGAAAGCCTAATTTTGCGTCTCAGGAAATGGGAATATAGGTTTACCATTGAAAAGTCATGGTGTCACACCCAGCTCAATAACTCAAAACACCAGCAAAGGTTAAAATGCTCTCTCAGTCTGGATTATTACGCAACACAATCACGGGGAAGACTGCTGACTTGACAAATGTCCAGAAGACAGTAAGGTCAGGTAAGTCCCAAAGGTCATTGTTACACAAGTTGGTTGTTCACAGAGTGCTGTATATCGCGGCATATTCATATAGAAAGCTGAGCGGAATGAAAACATGTGGGAGGAAAAACTCCAACAAAAAAGATAGCAGCAAGAGAATAGTCAAGCAAAACCCATTGAAGTCTGTACATCAATACCATCTCAACCAGTAGTATTCAATGTTATCCAGGCCAAGGACCCTGAAACTGAAGTAGAGATGGACCCCCCTTAAATATCTTGCTTAAATTTGGGTTTTAACCAGGCTTTTCAAACCTTGTTGTGCAATATAGGTAGAGGTCCTCTGTTTATTTTCAAGTTCCGTCTGTTTAAATAAGACTTAGACTAGACTTAGACTTCCTTTTATTGTCATTCAAATTTGAACTTTACAGTAGGGATGTCCCGATCCAGGTTTTTGCACTTCCGATCCGATACCGATATTGTTTTTGCACTTCCGATCCGATACCGATACTGACCGATACAGATACTGACCGATACTGGCCTATCCGAGCATGTATTAAACTTTAAAGTTATTTAGCCTACTTAGTTGTCAGAATCATGTTGAAAAGGGTTTTAGTACTCTTGATAACAACAACTAGCCAGCTGAATTAGGGGAGTTTGAATAATACACAATGGTTGGTAACAAGAAACTGACCTGTTTATTCAAGGATAAACACAAAATAAACAAAATTATACATGACAAACAGAAATGGCATCATTGAACTAGGGCTGGGCGATATGGCCTTTTTTTAATATTGCGATATTTTAAGGCCATATTGCGAAACACGATATATATCTCGATATTTTGCCTAAGTCTTGAATGAACACTTGATGCATATAATCACAGCAGTATGATGATTCTATGTGTTTTGATTGATTGATTGAGACTTTTATTAGTAGGTTGCACAGTGAAGTACATATTCCGTACAATTGACCACTAAATGGTAACACCCGAATAAGTATTTCAACTTGTTTAAGTCTGGGTCCACTTAAATTGATTCATGATACAGATATATACTATCATCATAATACAGTCATCACACAAGATAATCACATTGAATTATTTACATTATTTATAATCCAGGGTGTGGAGGGGGGCGCCGGATGTAAGTGTCAAAAAGACAGCCAAAAGAGTTTGATATGAGAATAAATCTAAAGTTAAAATATAGGGTAGAAATGCACCCATTTGCAGGAAATGTAGTCTTGATTTTCAAAATGTTCTTTCAAGGCTTGCATGTCTACATTAAAACATTCTTCTTCGTACTGCATTAATATATGCTACTTTTAAACTTTCATGCAGAGAAGGAAATCACAACTAAAAAAATCACTATTTTTTTCAGACGGTGTTGATGTGGAAATGTTTGCCTCTGCATTTTGATGGTGTGGACGTGTGGCACTGAATGGAGATAAGCGTCTCGACAGACGTTACAATATTTGAACAATGATGACGAAAACTGTTTTCTCTGTCGTGTCCGTGTGTCGAAAATTGTTATGCGCTTATTTTTTTATTTGATTTTGTGCGTGGCATATAATTGCTATGCGCAGAGGACACTTTGAGCAGTGCGCAATTGCACAGGCGCGCACCTTAGAGGGAACGTCACACGGCTGCGCTAGCATCACAGCTAACGTTAGCCATGCTGCTACCTCTCTGCTGGGAGAGGGCGTATACGTATGTGACGTATGACGTGACAGTATGTGACGTGTGTAAGAAGGTCTGTGAGAGGGAGACACAGGAAAGAGTGAGAAGAGTCTGTCGTGTAATGCCAGGAGCTAAAAGCAACTGTGTGAGAATCCACAGACCTGTGGATGTGTTGAAGATGTGCTGGAAAATGCGGAACGGAAATTAGGGAGCAGCAGAAAAGTGGAATGTATTATTTAAATCGGTGCGTTGGAAAACACGGACCGGAGTTTTTTTTTAAAACTGGATCTGGATCGGCATTTTCCCATGCCTTGCCGATACGCATTTTTTGGCAAATATCGGCGGCCGATCCGATCCAAATATCGGATCGGGACATCCCTACTTTACAGTACAGATAAGAACGAAATGTTGTTGTATTAGCTTGTTGTAGTGCAGGATAAAAGAGCAATAAAGTGCAGATATAAATAAATAGATTACTGTACAGATAAATAAATTGCACTTTTGCATATGCATCCAGCGAGTTAATCCGTTTTTGGGGGGAATTGAGGGGATTATTTTGATGCGTTCAAGAGTCTTATTGCCTGAGGGAAGAAGCTGTTACAGAACCTGGAGGTTCTGCTACGTAGGCTGCGGAACCTCTTTCTAGAGTCCAGAAGTGACAATAGTCCTTGGTGGGGGTGGGAGGAGTCTCTACAGATGTTTTGAGCCCTGGTCAGGCAGCGGCTTTTTGCGATTTCCCGGATAGGAGGAAGAGGAGTCCTGATGATCTTTTCCGCCGTCCTCACCACTCTCTGCAGAGACTTCCAGTCTGAGGCATTGCAGGCTACAGTCCAGACAGAGATGCAGTTGGTCAGTAGGCTCTCTATAGTGCCTCTGAAAAATGTGGTGAGAATGGGGGGAGCTGTGCTATTTTCATCCGATGCAAAAAGTGCATGCGCTGCTGAGCTCTTTTTGCAAGAGCTCCGGTGTGTAGGGACCAGGTCATATTGTCAGTTATCTGCACCCCCAGGAACTTGGTGCTGCTTACCATCTCCACTGCTGTGTCGTTGATGAAGAGTGGAGTGTGGCTGGACTGGTGCCTCCTGAAGTCGACGATGATGTTCTTGGTCTTGTCGACGTTCAGGACCAGGTTGTTGGTTCTGCACCAGCTCACCAGATGTTTCACTTCCTCCCTGTAGTCCATGTCGTTGTTGTCAATAATAATAATAAAATCTTATACGTAAAATATACATAAATTAACTCCTAAAGTCACATGGAGGAGAACAAAGAGGACATTTAAAATACAAAATTAAACAAATAAAACCTTCTTTAACTTGTTTTCCAGGCATTCTTACCTTTTTAACATATTGTCCCAGGCTGGTCAGGAAGGATAACCTCCTCTTATTCTACAGGATATGAAAACAGCACAGAATCATTGACCACTCTGGCTTTCATGAATATCTATACTCCTTAGTTTTAATGACAGTTGATCGCGATAGTCAATAAATACCTAACACATTTGCAGCTAATACGGCGGCCGTTTTAACCTGGCCGAGTTTTTTCGGATGTTCACTTCTATGTCACACTGCAGCATTTGGCAGTAATTTTAATCCACAAAGTTTGACCAAAAAGAGGCTTGTGTGTGAAAGGGGATTTGCGGTCTGTTTTAACCAGATTGAAGCTGCGCCCTCGTCCACTATATAAATAGTGAAGACCCCAAAAGTCACTGAAAATGCACTGTATGGTTCATAAAAAAATACTATATAACACTCCCAACTGTACATTTTATGTCTAAATAGATAAACATTGCATTGTATTGTTCCACTTTTTGGACATATCCTGTAATTAGTAAGTGATTGCTTTCATAATCAATGTGAGTCAGCAGAGCTGGAAAAAATCTTACATAATAAACTCTGTGAATGTTACATCCCATTTATTCTAAGAACATTATTGGAAATTTTTGTTGTTGAATGCATCTTATTATTTCACTGCAAGAAGACTAGAAAGCTTGTTTTGAGTACTGGTAGATGTGGCGTGGCGCTTCCCAGAAGTGTGCGCAGGGCCTATAAAAAGGAAATGCAACCACAGCGATTATAGGAATTTTAGGATTAGATAACTTTTAAAACCGGATTTAAAAGGTGAAAGATTACAACAGAGTCTTAAATTGTCTGCAGAAGAAAGGTCATCGAAAAGAACTATTCTTATTCAATCCAATGAAAGTGTTTATGTTCAAATAACCAGCTAGCCCCCCTGGTTTTATTCATTCATTAGGCAAATGAGGCACATTGCATTTAACTGCAGGTTTAAATAAATTAGTCGTCTCAAATTAAAAGCCGTTATATTATAATATTAAAAGACAGGGGATAAAAATTCACAAGGCGGTGACGTATGCAGATGAGAAATATGCAAATTAAGGAGACTGTTGCTGTGTGTGGTTTTTTTTTCCCATGGTGGTCACATTACAGGATATGGCTGAGGGCAGTGCTCTCTGCCCACCTAGGATCCCCCACCCCCCTACATAATAATACTATTTCAAATACACCCCCTCCACTCACAAGGTTTCAGCCGCAATTACTTTTAGTATCACTTCTCAGTGAGAAGTCAACTTCCCTGGAGGCGCCCTATCAGAACCTATTAGAGCAGGCGGGCCGGCTGAAGTTAAGTGACATGACCTGTGGGGTTGGAGGGAGCAGACTGGGCTGGGTTATGGTGGTGGTTATAAATGTACGGCTAATTTGAATTAAGGATTGTAAATGATAGAAGTCAACGTGGTCTGGCAAATTGTTAAACATCTTTAGCCTTGCATGTGACCTACAAAATGTACTTTTTCTTTATGAATATTTGTTGTGTTTCAGAAATAAATGATGCTACCTGTCGCCCTTGTTCATAAACACAATAAAATACACCTGGTTTGACGGAGCACGAGCCACTGGTGTTGCCAATTTAGCACATTTGTTGCTAAAGTTAGTAAGAGTGTCCCGATCTCATATTGATATTGGTCCGACAGCAGCAAAAAGACAAGTATCGGCTTGCATACAAAATCTCAGATACACCAAAGCTGGACAAACAGTGAACATCTAGATGTCCTCCGATAAACACACAAGGTTGGGCTTTTTTTGTATTTTAGTCGTCATTTACAGAAGTAAACATGGTAGGCCATAGGTTACTAGCAGCTACACAATAGCACACAAGCCAGACATTCATATTGTGTCCTTAATTGAACAATATTGCTGTTTAAAACACATTTGTCAACATAAACAAGTATCAAAAAATTATAGCTGCATATTATAAACACAAAGTCTCCGAGGCAGAAGCGTATTAGAAAGCATCCAGTAACAAACGTGTCCGCAGCTTTCATCTCAATGCGCCATGAGCTTAACTTAATGAACTGTTGCGGCCACAAGGTGTCGCCAAAAAACAACAACAATTACCATGCCACTTCAAATTAAAGATAGCATTAGTCCGTTCCAGACGGATATTAATAAATAGGTACCGGTAAGTGTTTTTCATACCTACCGTTGTTTTCTGTTTTCCTTTTTATATTTGTTTTACTTACTTTTTACAACAAAGTGTAATTATGCACATTTGCTGTTGCAGCATTACGCCACCTAATTGATTTTGTGTTAAGAGGAAATTGCAATTAATGTTGTGTCGCGGGCTGTATTTTGACTGCTATTGTATAGTACTGCTGCAACATTATTGTTGTTTTGTTTGTTTTTTAAATACTTCATGCTAAAACAATGATTTAATGTCAGAATTTAAACTTAGTTATGTTATTAGTTATGCATCAATATTTAGTGGATGTTAGTCTTATCATGCTTTCATTAAGTTAGGTCAGGAGGCTCAATGTTTTTGGAATACATTTGACAGTATTGGCCGCCCGAATGCAGCTGAGATAGGCTCCAGCACCCCCCGCAACCAAAAATAGAGACAAGAGGTAGAAAATGGATGGATGGATTAGGTTGAAAAAAATGTGAACATATCGTTAAAGAACAATACAAATATAATTCTATCAGTTTTTTTCCTAAAAATATATTTCATCAATTAACTCTTGCATATTATTCACCCTAGTGGACATTTCACGAACTTCTTTAAAAATATAGGTCTTCACGAAATGATTTTTTTATGCCTAAAGAGTAAAAAAAAAAAACACTTTGGGGGAAAAATATTGTTTTGCAAATTTCATGCATAAAAGGGTTAACAACAACTAACACTAGCAGAAGATAAACTCCAGGAAAGAACCTACCAGTTAGCATGACTTAAAATGTTGTGTTGTAAATTTAAAGAGTGCTTTCAGTATTTGCAGTCATATGCAAAGAAGCAGCAGCTGAGGTAGATGAACAGAAGGGTAGAGAAGTGAGCGAGGCGGCTAATTCAAGGACATTCTTGTGTGCGGGCGAGAGAGCGACAAACACACACTTGAGGTTGTGCAATCTCCTCGCCCCAGGTCACACATATGTACCTCAGCCACCTTACGTGCAGAACCAGCCACCCATCTCCCTGATTGATGAGCCGAGAGGCTGCATCTCATAAAGTCTGGCTTGGCTGCACACCTGGGATCCTTATGTAAGTCACGTATGATGCTCTGAGAAAGTAAAAAAAGAGAAGAATATGAAGTTTTTATTACTGCACAAACATGTTCCTATGACTCATTTACTTTTGAGAACTAATACTCTCAGGTCAATCAAGATGCATTCCTGCACTGACGACAGGACACAATATTAGGTCAACCTGCACAAAATATTCAATACAATTGCTTAATATTTAATAACCACAATAATGAATATTTTTTTAAATCCTACATAGTGTCGATTTAAAAACGACCGTTTAAATAATTGTGGGCAGCACTCTTCTTTGTACCAATTAATGATAAGTATATGTATTCATTTTCTTGTAAATTGTAAAAATATAAATGTATACACTATCGGTGTATCGTAAAAAAACCCCCAAAAAACTATAAAATATAGAATAACTAAATTTGTCAATAATTGGTGTATATACACATTACAATGTATGTATATTAAAACACATTTGGTGATTCCGAAAAATATTCCAATAATAATAATAACAACAGAAGGAAAACCTACATTTGTCAATAATGTATATATATATATATATATATATATTACATTAATATTACATAATAAAATACATTTAGTAAATGTGAAAAATATTCAAGATTATAAAGAAAAAGAAAACCTAAATTTGTCAATACATGAAATAGCATTGTCGATTGCACTTAAAAAAATACAACATTAATTTTCAGTTACATCACAATGTACGGCATTTTACAGATATATATATATATATATATATATACACATATCACTTTAATATTTTTTTTAATTTTCCAAATGTATTTAAATATGCATATATTGTATATGCAAATTGACAAATGCAGGGCTTCTTTTTGTTGTTTTATATTACTTTAATAGTTTTCAGAATCACCAAATGTATTTTAGTATACATACATTACAATATTTTACATGTAATATATATATATATATATATATATATATATATATATATATATATATATATATATATATATATATATATATATATATATATATATATACACACACACAGTAAAGACATGCACCTGGGGATAGGTTGATTGGCAACACTAAATTGACCCTAGTGTGTGAATGTGAGTGTGAATATTGTCTGTCTATCTGTGTTGGCCCTGCGATGAGTTGGCGACTTGTCCAGGGTGTACCCCGCCTTCCGCCCGATTGTAGCTGAGATAGGCTCCAGCACCCCCCGCGACCCCGAAGGGAATAAGCGGTAGAAAATGGATGGATGGACATATATATATATATATATATATATATATATATATATATATATATATATATATATATATATATATATATATATATACACATATATACACACACACACAGTATATACATGCATACTGTATATATGCATGTATACATATACATACTGCATATACATACATATACACATATATATATATATATATATATATATATATATACATATACATGTATTACATATAACAAAATTACATGTATAACATATACACATATATATTACATATATCACATATACATTTGTATATATTACATATACATACTGTATATTATATATGCATATATATTACATATGCATATATAACATACGTATATAACATATACATAAACATATATTACATATACACATATGAAATATATATATATACATACATACACACAAAAAAATATTAAAATATTTTGAAATAACAAGTATTCATCAATAATTTGTAAATATATATATATATTGTAATATATCATATTACAATGTATGTATATGATAATACATGTTAATTGAAACGGGATTAAAAAATAATTATATTTGTTGGATCATTGGGAACTTTTATTTTTATTAAATAATAAAATATATATACACATTCATAATTCTCCTTTAAATAATACTTGTAGATAAATAATTTCCTAAAGTATTCAAATGATTAATAATTTAAATCATTACACAACAGCATTGATTGAATAAAAAAAACTTTTTTTAAATTATTTGTATTTGTTAGTTGATGGATGAGGCACACTTTTTTAAATAATATTATTAAACAATAAAATATTGGCTACATATATATTCACAATTCTCCTGTAAATGAAAAAAACACATCTACTAAAGTAACCATTGTACTAATCATTTTATGACAACCATTAGAGTAATAACAAT
Organism: Nerophis lumbriciformis; assembly: GCF_033978685.3. Classification (NCBI taxonomy): domain Eukaryota; kingdom Metazoa; phylum Chordata; class Actinopteri; order Syngnathiformes; family Syngnathidae; genus Nerophis; species Nerophis lumbriciformis. Next base: position 32,572,851 of record NC_084554.2, on the reverse strand, counting down.
GAAATAATCAAAACATTTCAAATAACTTCATTAAATCAACATACAAACAGCAATATTTTTAGACTACTAGTAATAGGAAAATATATATAAAAATGACAAGAATTGTAACATAAAAATGGACGTTACACACAACATTGTGGAGCGAGCACATGACAGGTGCCTGAAATGCTAAGTGTTTACGTACAATGGTAGGTGCTGCTGTTTTTGTCTTTGGCACAAATTAATACTTATTCAAGAGGTGATTTATTGAGACATGGCGTCTATTAAAATGGAGGCCACTCCTTAAGGAAGACAGTATGCAGGTAATACACTTTTTCCTCCTCAGTAGAGACTTACCGGTAATGCCTGCTTCTCTTAATAAGTTTACTAGAGGACCATGGTAAGCTCATCCTCTCCCTCACGTCCTTCACGCCCTTGCTCGTGCACTCGTGTAATCGCAATAGACAATCAGATGCCATCTTTACGGGCGCATGGTACAACTGTCACCCTGCGTCAGGGCGCAATAATGAGCGCTGTCAAAAGAGCTTATGACATGCTAACGCTGGCCTCCCCACCACTCGCTGTTGATGATTCCAGTGAATCAGTCAGCCAAGAGACGCTGCCCTCATCTTAGCACGTTTCCACAACGCCTTCTCCCTGATGTTCATGACAACAGTGAAAGGGGTGGTGGCGCCGGTGTCAAATGGAGGGTTGGAGGATCTCCATCTTCCGTGATTGGTAAACACAAGGCGGCGAAGGTGTTGACGGAGCGTGTGGGGGTGACGTGTGGCCAATGCTTGACAGCGTCATAAAGCAGACACCTTCCAACCAGGATTTAGCTTATAGGCTCTACATACATGAGAATAGCTTATAAATAAAGCGGACACTTTGATTCTCGACTTAAAGTTAAAGTACCAATGATTGTCACACACACACTAGGTGTGGTGAAATTATCCTCTGCATTTGACCCATCACCCTTGATCACCCCCTGGGAGGTGAGGGGAGCAGTGAGCAGCAGCGGTGCCCGCGCCCGAGAATCATTTTTGGTGATTTAACCCTCAATTCAAACCCTTAATGTTGAGTGTCAAGCAGGACACTGCGTGTACATTAGTAATGACATTGCGACTAAAACACTAAAAACGTAGATTTTCTTTACAGACTTCACATTGTTCAGTGACAATTTCTATACATATTTTATTACAATAAAATCATACTTGATTGCCAATGTATGATTTTCACTGTTGCAACAGTCAATATACCGTACTTTATATCAGGGGTGTCAAACTCATTTTAGCTCAGGGGTCGCGTAGAGGAAAATATATTCCCAAGCGGGCCGGAATGGTAAAATCATGGCATGATAACTTAAAAAGAAAGACAACTTCAGGTTGTTTTCTTTGTTTTACTTTGGCCAAAAATAGAACAAGCACATTCTGAAAACGTACAAATCACAAATAATCCTCTGTACAAAACACTTCAAATTTGTTGAAAATTCTGAGGAAATTGGTGCAGTTTCAAAAACACAATGAGCTTAGACTTCGTTTCAGTGTATCTACAAAGCCAGGATTCAACTTTAAGTCACAGTCTTTCTGGGATTGAACAAAAACACAACATGTAAACTCTTCTAGGTATCAAACACCTCCTCTGTCATGTCCATGTATCAATCCAGTGCTAACTCAACAAACCGTAAGAAACGTTGGTAAAAACTATTCAAAAGGGTTAAGTTCACTTTTCTCGTGTTTGACAGAGACATTTTGGGGCAACGAGGGTGCCAAATGACGATGCGTTCGAAGCAGAAGAAATAAATGGCAGGTTTTAAGTTTCATGTGGGTCGAAAAAGAGGAGCCACAGTCACCCTTTACTGTGTGCCTCTTGCTTGGCCCCGGTATAAACCGTTTCCTTGCCTAACAGAATTGCTACTGTGACATCCAGTGGACACATTTAGAACAGCAGTTTCTTTCGTAAAAAAAAAAAAAAAAAAGCAACTAATTTTTATACTCGGCAAACTCATCACGCGGGCCGGATCAAACCTGTTCGCGGGCCGTACGTTTGACACCCCTGCTTTATATGTACATGAATGTATAATTCATGAATATTCCTCATAATATTATAAAATTGCAAAGGCATTTGATTATTAAAGATAACCTGCTTTGATATCATAAGTCAAGGTGAAAAGCAGATATTTAAAAAATGCTTGGAATATCTTGTTGCATGATCAGATAATATTAAAGTTTAGAACAGTGTTTCTCAAACTGTGGTACCACCAGTGGCATGCGGGCTCTATCTCATGGTACACCAAAGAGTCAATTAAATATTCAAACACAATGTTGCTGTTCAAACTGTGTATAATGTTACAGTGGCCAGAAATATTAAATATACTTGTTAAATAAAATATCCACCTTGTTTTTAATTATTTAGGCCTACTACGCTACTGTACTTTAATGTGGGTCATTATGGTGATACTTGGAGAGCCAAGTGTTTTCTGAGGTGGTACTAGGTGAAAAAAGGTTGAGAACCACTGGTTTAGAAGATGCGCAAATGCATGTGGTACATTTTTTTCCCCTCAAAATTTTCTTTCACAGGTAACACAAAATTATGTGTCTTGAGTTTGACACCTATGTAATAGAGCCTTCCCGCGTTTATCGCTGTTAATTGGTTGACCGCAATAAATGAAGTAGGAATTATTAATTACAAATCAAATATTTTCATAGCTAAAAGATTAAAAAAACAGTTTACGACCGTCTAAATATGTTTTTTAACATTATGAGAGCCCTGTAGACATGAAATAACTCCCTTTAGTCACATTCACAGTCTTCTAATCCATATCGTAACGCTGCTTGAGGCTGAGCCAATCAGTGGCTACAGAACACTTCTGGCTAATATTGGACAGCGGGCACAGATTTGTTTGGTCTCATCTAGTGACTTATAGTATGTTAGTGTGGATATTTTTAGATAGATATTTATTCATCTCCAAAGAAAAATTTACAAGTTTAGTTTATTGAGCCCTTTTTATGTTTGAAAATGGTTCATTTAGAACCTTTTTTTTTTTTAGATTATACTTTAAAAAATATTCCCAAAAAAATTCTGCGATGTAGTGAAACTGCAATATTTGAAGCATGATGTAGCAAGGGACAACTGTATATGCTTATTCGGATTCCCCAATGATCTTAAAATTGTGCAAATACTTAGAAAAATATATTTATGTAATTTCCTTTTACTGCAAGCCATGGTAAAAGCATGGTTTTCCACGAGTGATCTTTTTCTTTATTAAAATCACTCCAATAAACCTGACATTTTACTAGTATATATTTATTTTGGAAATGTTATTTAAAAGTGGTATTATTTTTATTTTATTCTGTGATTTTATTAGTCCTCATATTTTTTTTCTTACTTATTGTTTTTGCTATATAGCAATGCTATAGGTGCTTTTATTTTACATTGGAATTATAGTTAAGATTTGTTTAACCATTTATTAAAAAACACTGATCAAGACAGATGCATAGCTATACTTTAATAAATGTCTTGGTTAAGAATTGGGCTGGAGGGTGGTTGCTAAACTCATCCAACAAAAAAAGCCTTTCATAAATCATGATCCCAATAGATTGCAGCTTTGGCACATTTAGAGGAATTTGTCCTAAAGTTATGACATTGCCAACATTTCTGGGCATGCTTCTTATTCGCAGATGTCTACGGGTTTTGTTGTGCTTTTTTTGTTGCAAACTTTATCTGTCTACTTAAATTCCTTCATTCACAAAAATATTCTTAAATAAATAAAAGTACAGTTTTGCATATTTACTCTACCTCAGCAACTTTTGATGTTTTCATCATTGGGCTTTTATTTTTGCCCGTGGTCTTGAGAGGTCCAGAGGGTGACAGGATGGCAAGAGGACTTCTTCTGATGATGGAAAAAAACATGTTTTACCTAATTTTGAAAGTAAACACAATGAAAAATCTCTAGCAATTCATATGTTCATTAATGTTGTTACAAAACTGAATGATATGGTATGTATATTTTGGAATAAGTCTGTATTTGTCATAAATATGACATATTTGCATTATGCACAATGACAATCAAACACAAATAATTGCAGCACTTAAAAAAACCCCAAACATTTAAGAGCTTTCCCCCCCAAAAAATTATAAACTAGGTTTATACTATTTTTGCCTTTTTATTGATAAAGGACTGTACGGAAATTGCATAGTAAATATTTATGTCATTACATTTAATTAGAGATAAATCATTTACCATAGCTGGTTTAAAGACAAAAAATTAACTTTCAACTCAGATAGCCTGCATTAAGCGTATTATTCATCTTATATGCAGAGAAACAAGGAATCATGGCATCATTAGAAACACTAATTAATTAGAAAATGTGTCCGGAGGCAACTTTTGCGGCAAACAATCTTGACAGCCCAGCATTCCGCTAAATGTTAATACAAGCGAGGAGACAAAGGCGTCTTTAATGGCTCCCAACACCGCAAACTGTCCTGTCGAGTCACAAGGCCTTGTTTGGATGACTGCAAGCTATTTTCCCTTTCCTTACATCTTCTTCATAACACTTCACCACAAACACACGGCAAGCGGTTTGGCAGACATCTTTTTTTCCCCCCAAACAATGCTCGTCTTCTGGGTGGATTTAAGAAAACCTAATTCACCATGACATCTACACACTGGATTCTATTGCAGGGGTCATAAGTTCCTTCGACGTACTGGGGGTCGTGCGTCTCATAGGGGCAGAGAAAGGACAATATTAGTATTAGAACATTTGCAATGAGAATACAGAGAAAACAATCATACCTTCATTGGTTCTAACTAAGAACCTGCACCTTCTGGGGGCACGGATCATTGTTCACATCAAGAAAAGATCCTTGGCCTCTGGGTGCTCTTTTCTCCTCTCGCCATGGACGCCTTCCTTCCTTCGTCCTTCTCTCTCCTCAAGATGCCCTGCAGGAGTGTGAGGGTTGAAGTGACACACAGTGGCTGACTGTCGCCCAAGGGCGGCCTGGGCTCGGCTAGCCTGGTCTGGCTGGCTTGGATGTGTGTGGCAGCTGGTGAGCCCGCTGCCCTCTCCCTGGCCTGCAGCATCAACAGCGGTGCTTAGTGGGACTGCGAGGAGCCTCGGTCTGATCTTTTGACTCTGGGGCTGATGCTCGACTGCTCGCTGCTGCCCACATGACTGGTGCCTAGGAAGTGACACAAAGTGAGGCAATCGAGCGTGCGCACCCCACCCCAAAAAATGGTCTGGTGCCATATCCGAGTTATGCCTGAAAACAATTAATGCATACAACCAAGATGGTAGAATATTGTGAACTCACAGCTGCATTGAACGCATCGGTCAAAGTGAGACTTGCTAGCAAACAATGGAGGCAGCTTTCCTGTATTTGCATCTTAGAATGTGTCTGTTGATTCAAGAGGAGAATGAGGGCAGCAACACAAAGTGGCTGTTGCAGCAAACAGGGGACCCTGGAGTGTAAAACTGCCAGACACAACAACAGAGTTAGTGTGTGTTTATTTTTGCCATTGCTAACCGCATTAGCTTGCCATGCTTAAAACTCCGCTGACCAGGAATTGGAACTAGCACCTTGTAGTGCCTGCTTTTTCCAGTTGAAATGGCAGAAGAATGGTGTTGACTGAGGCCTGGACCGATAAATTTTGCTACATTGTCCCACATCTCACATCCGACAAACAATATAATTTTCAGCATATATTGAGAGCAAATTAAGCACTAATGTAATGATAATATATAACAATGCAATTAACCCATTTTAATGCAATAAAAATATTATTTTTATCATTGTAATTAGAAGGTCAATAACTTTTAATTATACTAAATAAGTAAACAAACAAAATAAAATGGACTCTCAATCTCTGTTCGCAAAAATTGTACATCTCTAAGTGCAGTTTTTTACCCAGTTGTAAAAACTGGGTGGTTTGTTTTGTTGCCTTTCCAACAAATTCAGCACACTGGTTAATTTGTCCGTGTTGATTGGCTCATCTTGCTTATTCGGTTTGATGCTGAAATATTCCCAGACCATTTGGTTTTGCAATCATCTTTTTTCTTCCTAATTTTTGTTACCTTGCGGTGTTACTCACCCGCATGGGTGCATCTTGTGTGTGTAAGCTAGCAGCCCCAAAGACCAAGATTGTGGATTACAAGAATATTGACTCTGTTCATTTCATTTTGCTGTTGAATAAATGCAGATAATGAGAGCGACGCAGAGTGAACCCTCTTGCACCATGTTTGAAAGCGAAAGACGATTTATCAATGCCGGCAAAATTAGCGAGTTCATTTTTAATTCCTTGTTTGATTTATTGTTTATCGTTGACCCAGCGACATCTATAAGTGTATAGTAGAAGTGTTTTGCCAGTTAAACAACACCAAAAATAGGCAATGAGTGTTAATTTGTCAATTACATTTTTATTAAGTTAGCAGCAAATGTATCGGTTGGTCATCACACCGCATTCTCTGCGAAACGACACACACACACACACATAAAACAAATAACACCAATAAAACTAATATTTTTGCCTGCAGATTATTTTAAATAGTTACAATAGGACTGAGAGGATGTCAGCAATGGTGATTTATTATTAAGACGCAATCCTATGACACCTCTCAACACGTTTATTTGATTTATTCTGGTTTTAAAAAAGTATACAATTACAATTGTGGCAAATAACTGAAAAAGATCTTAACTGGGAATCCTGATGTTGCCAATTTTCCTTCATTAATAACAGTTGGAGCCTCAGTGGTGTTTACTGGTGTAAATCCTGTTCCTGAGCACGACTACCGGGGGGAGGTGGTGTCGGATGCCGGCGTGGTGCTGGATGTGGTCGAACCACCGCGTTACGTTTAGGTAGTGCTCCTTCTCCTGCAGGGTCAAGTCAGCCTAGGTGCGAGAGACAGAGAGCGGGAACAGTGATGTCATTTTAACCACAGACTGGCAAAGGTGAGTGTAAGCCTACTATAATTTGGGATCGGGATATAATGAGCTGGATTTTGTAAAGTCTTTAAACTTGACATCCTCGCTTCCAATCATCAGTCGGGCTTAATGATGGTGAGATCTCCTTGTGCGTGAAGTGAACATTAAAAGATCGAGCGGTTAGACCCGACGTGCCTAAGGTTGAAAGGCACGCCGAGTCCAAACTAAAAGTGACGTATGCCTCGTAGGCATGACGACCATCCATCTCTGCTAAACTCACTGACATCAACACGTGATCTCCTCTTTGTGTCTTCAGACTAAAGTTGTGGTGGGGTTGAAGCTGATAGAACAGTAACATTAAACACAATAACTACTGTGTACACAAAAATACTCACTATTAATGGGTGAATTCCATGATACATGAGCACATCTGCTAAGGTGAAGTAGTTGCCGGCCATGTAAACTTTGTCTTGCAGGTAAAGGTTGAGGTCCTGGAAGAAGAAAAAAAAACATGCACACATTAAATTTGTAAGACATATGTGCAATATTGTTTCACTGTATTTAGTAGGGTTTTTGTTACTTCAGAAGTATTTTTGAAAATTACTTCAAAGTGAACAGCACTATTTTTTTGCCAATCATTCACACTTACAATGCTCTCACTGGGATGCCGACAGAGTTTTTGGTGGGTTTTATAGGCGGAATAGAGGACTAGCTAATTTAAAACACACATGAAAGAGAAAGACATACTGTGCAGTGTGCATACAGAAAGTATTCACAGCGCCTCACGTTTGTTCATATTTTATGTCACAGCATTATTCCAAAATAAAATTGAATACATTTAATTTTGTTTCCTATATTCTACAGACAATACTCCAGTATGACAATGTAATTTTTCTTATTTTGCAAATTTATGAAAAATAAAAAATAAAAAAATCACATGTACATAAGTATTCCCAGCTTTTGCCCAATACTTTGTTGATGCACCTTTGGCAGCGATTAGCCTCAAGTTTTATTGAATACGATGCCATAAGCTTGGCACACCTATCTTTTGGCAGTTTCCCCCATTCCTCTTTGCAGCACCTCTCAAGCACCATCAGGTTGAATGGGAAGCGCTGGTTTTCATTCAAAAAATAAAAAATCCTATTGTCATTATGGGGTATTGTATAGAGAATTTTGAGGACAAAAAATAATGTATTCCATTTTGGAATAAGGCTGGAGCATAACAAAATGTGGAAAAAATGAAGTGCTGTGAATACTTTCGAGATGCCCAGTAAGGATTGAGAATGACGGGCACAATTATTTTATGCTGTTAAAACAACATGTCCTATTTGAAAAATATGGCAAAATATGTAAGAGCAGAACTTAGCTGCATTATTATTGTAAAGTACTTCAGTATAAACAAACAATGGTGCACAATATTTTGTAAAATGTTCTCCAAAATCTTTGAACATGTAGAATTTTGAATTGTAAAAAAAAACTAATGCACTCAAATCATCAGAGAGATATCACCACTACTAACCTGCAATGTGGATGCAGAGTACAGTCAATCACATGATTTGTTTGGCTTAGTTTTTTTAAATGCAATTCTACCATTTATCCAGGCCTGGAGTGGACATATCCAATGGCCCTGGCAGGGAATCAATCCCGCTATGTCTGCACGAAAGACTGACGTGTGTACCATTAGACCACCAGGGCCCTTATTTTTATTAAAATTATTACATTTTTATGACATTATAAATGTATTTATCTGGGTGAGCGTTCTATGGGTTCTACTCTGTGGATTATTTGAGAGTATTTATTTTGATAAAAAAGGTAATGATCATGTATTCTGAGAGCTAAAAAGAAAAGTGCGTGACAGCAGGTTCATTAACCTATATATCTGTACGGCTGCATGCAGTGGATACTCGTTGGCGTGTGAGCTATGGGATGTATATCCTGAGGGGGTACGGCGTCCCGAGCACTGACAGGCGACTTAGCACAGATGCCACACTAAACAGGCTGTTTGTTTACTCCGCTGCCAAATGACTCCAACTCTCGCTTTGCATATCTAATCAACTAAACTTAGGCGGCGTCGTGCGCTTCTGAGGCCAAAGTCGTGCACGGAAGTGCTGGTCCCGGGGGAGCGGGAGGGCACGGGGGGTATCTTTAGCACTTGCGAAGGGGAGCTCTCCATGCACACGGAGCATCTTGGGGGCAAATGGAGTTATTGTGCGGCAAGAGTGGCTGATGCCAAACAAGGCATGAAGACTGCAGACTTCCACCATCAGATTATTGCTGTTTTTTTCTTGGTAGCCTACAGCCATGCAGCTAAAGCCCAGTCGAGCATCTGAGGAGAGGCGGTGCTGACGCTCCTCTTGCCCAGCACTAAGGTCACATACAGGTTGGAGAAGTAAAGATGTTTATCACTGAACACTGAACAAAATGGATCGAGAGAACATTTGTCTAAGTAGAATAATGACTTTTTATATCTATCTTGGATAGGGAGTTTACATAAGTAGCTTCCATTTTCTTAATCTATAGCTGTTGTCATTCACTACTGCAAGGTGTTAAAATACATCACCAACCACAAGAGTGGACTCTCCAAATTAAAACACCTTCACAGGCTGTCTTGTGTATTTTAGCCATCAGAAGCCTGAAAAAGTAGCCGCAGCTATCTTGGTCACGCATCACAGCGCCTCTGTTCATTATTAGTGTGATATATTGGATGTATGATGATGTGTGAATCATCTTTAAAACCAGAACACACTTTACCTGCCCTGCCTTAAGTTTGGCTAGTGTGTGTGCACTGATCCAGTACGACACACCTCGCATTTTGGCAATAGTGTTTTAGAATATGTGGGCCAGGGGACGGCACTATTCTATGCACCTAGACGCGTGCACTACATAGACAAATAAATACAGTATATACCGTATTTTTCGGAGTATAAGTCGCTCCGGAGTATAAGTCGCACTGGCCGAAAATGCATAATAAAGAAGGGAAAAAACATATATAAGTTGCACTGGAGTATAAATCACATTTTTTGGGGAAATTTATTTGATAAAACCCAACACCAAGAATAGACATTTGAAAGGCAATTTAAAATAAATAAAGAATAGTGAACAACTGGCTGAATAAGTGTACGTTATATGACGCATAAATAACCAACTGAGAACGTGCCTGGTATGTTAACGTAACATATTATGGTAAGAGTCATTCAAATAACTATAACATATAGAACATGCTATACATTTACCAAACAATCTGTCACTCCTAATCGCTAAATCCGATGAAATCTTATACATCTAGTCTCTTACGTGAATGAGCTAGATAATATAATTTGATATTTTACGGTAATGTGTTAATAATTTCACACATAAGTCGCTCCTGAGTATAAGTCGCACCGCCGGCCAAACTATGAAAAAAACTGCGACTTATAGTCCGAAAAATACGGTACTTCAGGCTTGTGAACAACATCCTTTCAAAAAAAAAAGAGGAAAATGTCTATTGGCACGAAGTGCTGCCATACAAATTTTGAAAATGAAGACTAAAATTCCTGCAATTGGGGGCATTTCCACACTATACAGTGTTTCCCACAGGACAGGCATCTATTTGTGGTGGTGTGGTCGGGGGGCGGGGGGTGACGGCGGCAGCGGCAGCGGCGATGACCAAGAAGAACGCGGAGTTGGAATATAAGTACAACACTTTATGTACATATTTAGCTCATTAAAATTACCAACAGGAAGGCCAGAAACACTTTATTTCAACAGACTCTGGCGCCGTACCTGTTGTCAAAACTCCAAAGACCGACTGCACAGTTGCGCTAACAAAATAAGAGTCTCAGAAAGCTGCCGTGCACAAGCTAGCAAGCTACGGAGTTTGCCGACAATGTATTTCTTGTAAAGTGTATACAAAGGAGTACAGAAGCTGGACAAATAAGATGCCAAAAACCAACCACTTTCATGTGGTATTGGACAGAAAGGAGGACTTTTTTTCTCCTCCATTCGAAAATGCGGACGTTATCAGCACCACTGTCTGATTCCTATCAATGCAAGTCATCACAATCAGGTAATACACCAACTTATATTCTTGTCTTCATGAAAGAAAGGAATCTATATGTGTTAAACATGCTTGTATTATTTTTAAACACCTTTAACTTGTTAACAATATTAACTATATGTGTTAAACATGCTTGTATTATCTTTAAACACCTTTAACTTGTTAACAATATTAACTATATGTGTTAAACATGCTTGTATTGTCATTAAACACCTTTAACTTGTTAACAATATTAACTATATGTATTAAACATACTTGTATTATCATTAAACACCTTTAATTTATTAACAATATGTGTTAAACATGCTTGTATTATATTTAAACACCTTTAACTTGTTAACAATATTAACTATATGTGTTAAACATGCTTGTATTATCTTTAAACACCTTTAACTTGTTAACAATATTAACTATATGTGTTAAACATGCTTGTATTGTCATTAAACACCTTTAACTTGTTAACAATATTAACTATATGTATTAAACATACTTGTATTATCATTAAACACCTTTAATTTATTAACAATATTAACTATATGTGTTAAACATGCTTGCATTATCATTAAACACCTTTAACTTGTTAACAAAAACATATATTTCATAAATAAGTAAATATAAATGATATATATGAATGAGGTAGATCCCCACGACTTGATCAATTGAAAAGTAGCTCGCCTGCAGAAAAAGTGTGAGCACCCCTGAGTTACACCCATCTGAACAGGTCAGCCACCTGTTTAAAGCCCGATCACAGTTGAAATCTTGAAATGAAGGGCCTTTAATGGCCAAAACATTAACCTGGACAACATTTTAACAGCTGGTTGGCTCAGATTTTATTCTTTTCATTGCATTCACATGCTGCAGTGGACAGTGGACAATTTAGCTTCATTATTAATGCAGTATCTGAAGCACAGTCTCCATGTGTGTTTATTGACAACAGGGTTATAACCTGGACACGTTAGCTCGTTGGTATGGTAACACGTGACGTGACAACAGCGGCGGTGTTAATGAAGCAGCGTCAGGCTGCTCACCGTGAGTGAAACGCTCGGTGAAATCGCGGATTAACGTTAAATATATGACGAGCCGCGAGCGATGCAGCTATAACTTATCTACCTACAACCTATATTACCCTCGTATTTTGATCCGGTCGGTCCGTTCTTTTACTCCGCCGTCTTCTTCTTCTACTTCTTCTTCTGGCCCACCAGGTGAATTAAGTGCTATTGGCGGAGTTACAATGCATAGTAGGCTACCGCCACCTACTGCACCGGAGTTGTAACTACAAGGTACATTCACAGACAGAGTCCCATTGCTTTTATGAGCGGTCGAGCGAGTCAAAAGCCGAAAAATCCATTTGTGGCGGACGTAATTCTTTCGTGGCGGGCCGCCACAAATAAATGAATGTGTGGGAAACACTGCTATATTTTACCGTTAAAATGATTCTCATAGACCAACCTCTTTTGGCTGTCTTTTTGACACTTTCATGTCCCATGTTATGTACCACAAAACTTTTGGTTTTTTTTAGTAGATAATTTACTAACATTATTATAATTGAAAATGTAAAGTAAAATTCTATAACATGCATGCAAAGAACTCCGAAAACTTTTCCCATCTGGCAACTGTATCTTATAGCCACGCCCCCTCGAGTAATATACTTCCGGTGTTGTGACCTCTGTTTACATCTGTCACATCAATAATTTACATTTTCGCCAGCTACTAATAGATGCTGTGGTCAGTGGATGTCAGGTGTAGATCCACCCATGTGTAGTGAAACATGTTCAGCTATTCTTCATCCTGCAGGGATGATACTTGTAAGAAACTTACTTTATTTGTCGCCATGGAGGCGATGATTAGTGATTTAGAAGTAGCTAAAACACTGCAGACTGCGGCTTGACGTTAGCCACTACCTAGCTAGCCAGGT
>NC_084554.2:32545000-32555000 GCF_033978685.3 Nerophis lumbriciformis | reverse complement strand
TGACTGGTGTTTGAAAGAAGGGTGTTATGGCCACAGCAGGACAGGGTGGAGGGAGGTTGGGGGATGCACTGGGCACCAGAGCTGAGCCGCTCAGGGCGACTTCCGTCTGTAAGTGGCACCATTAAAATATTTAAGAGGCCTGTCCAGATAACATGCTGCCGCCCAGCGTGACTCCTCCGACACGCAACAACAGTGTGTGTGACTTTTGGACGAGGCTACACACACACATACAGTATACACACACACACACTCCATGCTGACAGGACAGTGCCAAGAGGCGCATAATGTCCAACAGACCCACGGCTGGCGATCCATTTCACGCTGACTGGCGTCGAGCACATAAAGGCGTTTTTCTCTGTCATGAGGGGCCATGTCACTGAAAGGCCATGCATCAGTGTGTATTCCTGTCGCATGTGCCTTTAACCACACACACACACACTCGCACACACAACATGCCCCTACTTTGACAAGCAAGCGCTTCTCAAAGGATGAAGACTATGAAGGCTTTTACAGCGGAAAGTTAATTGGTTTAATTTTGGCAGAACTTATTGCAAAAGAAAGACCAACCTTGACAACTTATATGACAAGGTTACACATTTTAAGTCTTATCAGGTGTCAATTAGTGTTGTAAGATCTTGACAAAAATGCATATCCCGATATAAGCAATTTTATAGAATATATGACGATTAGAAGTGTTAAACATTTTATTTTTCTCCGTTGTATCACGATTAGAATGTGGACGATTCATTAACCAATGGACAGATGACCAAATATCTCTTAAATAAAATAAAACAGACGGTTCCAAAATGCGGGGCTAATGTTCTCCAAAAATTAGTTCGAAGTTTGGGTCAACTAACCGTGGGAGAACTATTAGCTAACATTCTTTTAACGTTACGTGGTAGCGTGGAGGGGTAGAGGACAAGCTATGCTAACTGCGACGCTAAGCTCGGTTGAATGTGGAGTAGTGAAACAAGAAAGAAAATAAATGCTTTGTACACTTCTTCAACAGAAGGTAAACAGGAACCGTGTTACAGCAGAGAGTGACCAGCTAAGAAAAGGAAATTAGCAAGTAAATTAATATGTCAAGAGAGATCATCATATCTTTTCAGTTTGGCCGGCAACACTTTCAGTCATAGATATGATTGAGTCGATAGACAACAGGAGCCGCAAGTTTATGGTGACTGGGGCCAAAGTGCATTCTGTGGTTTATGAAACAACAACTTAACAATTAAATCAAAGATGCCTGCTCGCCAACTAGGGACATTTATTTATTTAATCACTTAGTAGGTTACAAGGCTGTTTTGAATTGTAATATACTTCACACTATAAGTTGACTCAACTTAACTCAGTCAAAGCAACAAGATGACCTGACTAAGTTAAGTTGGGTCAACAATTTGTTTTTTTGCAGCTGGATAGACTCCAGCCCCCCGCAAAATCAAGAGGTACAAGGGACTTTTATATGTTCAAATATGTATGCATGTATATTTATTTTTATATGTTCAAATTAAGTTAACTTCCAGTGTCAAAGAAAGAAAGGTGTTGGAAAAAACAAACGAGGAATAAATTATTAATGGTAGTCAATGAACGTTATGCATTACCTAATATTGTACAACCTGTCATAAAAGAATAAATGCTTCAGGAGGTTTTCTATGTGTTGGTACTTGTAGAGCAAAACCATATGGCTGTACGGCTGAAAAATGTATCACAATATTAGTGTTTTATATCGGTCGATAGATAATTATTGAAACTTTTTCCGATCTATCGAAAATAAGGACCAGGAGAAAAATATATTAAATGTAAACATTTTTATCTTAAATGTAACCTTCCTCTGATTTAGAATCCCCTTAGCTATCAAGACAGAAAGAAAAGGAAATGTCAAAACAACCATGGAAAATAGTGTAAACAAAATTGTAAAATCACACGGAACACTTACCAAAAACCTCTAAAAATTAAGGTACAGAAGTGAGGAATATGTAAGAAATGCTTAAAGTGTTATAAATTAGTGCAAAGCGTGAAAATGTACACAGAGAAACCTGAGAAAAACTATTTTTTGCAGGTTTAGTGCTGGCTGTGCTGAAGGATGCGCTGGTGTGGTATTATTGATTACGAGTAACATATTCTGACTACGATCTGTTAAACCCCCCCCCAAAACTGCCTGTTTTATTGGCAATTTTGTCGCTTTCTACAGCAGTCATTTTTAATTTATCTTTTCAATCCATGCAAAGAATCAACCGAAAGACAACAAGATGACGCAACCACAATTGACAGTTAATACTGTTACCTGATTGGCTGTTAGTGTGTCACTCCCACTGATTCGTGAGCACTTCCTGCATTGCTCGGTTACTGAGTGCCTTTGTTCATATAACCAATCTTATGGTGCATTCCATTTGTACTTGGAAGTCGGAATTTCAACTAGAATGCTCCTTGTGGTTGGATTTCCGACTCGGAAAGTCAGAGCTTTTCTCACGCCGAGTTGGTTTCAAAGATGGCTGCTCTGGATGTAAACAATGAAATCTTCTAAAATATCTGGTATAAGCACTTCTGATGTATTTTTGTCGCACTAAATCAACCATATACAATGTATTATTGAACGCTTATATATGGTAACATTGCTGTAGCCTAAACTGAATGTATTTAATGTGTTTTAAACGTTCTATACTGCTGCTAATAGCATCTGTGTTGGTGGGATTGAGATAGCGTTCAAAACAGATGAATGTTCTTGTGTTGGCAGGCAAACCCTTCAAACATGCTTGTGTAAAAATATATTGTAACTCGGGCTGGACGATATATCGAATATATTCGATATATCGCGGGTTTGTCTCTGTGCGATATAGAAAATGACTACCGTATTTTTCGGAGTATAAGTCGCACCTGCCGAAAATGCATAATAAAGAAGGAAAAAAACATATATAAGTCGCACTGGAGCACGGCCAAACTATGAAAAAAACTGCGACTTATAATCCGAAATATACGGTAAATCGTGATATTCCAGTATACGTTCTCACGCAGTTGTTTTTAGCTGCGGGCATTACCGTACACTACAGGCGTTTCTCACTCTTTCTTGTCTCTCCTTCGCACAGAGACATAAAACAAGCGCACCTTGTTACATACGTCACATACTGTCGCGCATGCAACGTCATATGCCCTCGAAGAGCAGAGAGGTAGCGGAATGGGTAAAGTTAGCTGTGATGCTAGCGGAGCGGTGCGAGTGGTAATACGAGAGAAAGAAGGTGCGAATCTGGTAACAAATGGAAGAGGAATAATTAATTCCAAAGAAAAACAGCACGGGGTCCATCGTCTGGTGGTGGTTTGGCTTCAAGCGGGAATATGTTGAACAGACAACCGTAATATGTCAAGTATGCGGCAAAAGCGTTGCTACAAAAAGTAGCACCACTGCTAATTTGTTGCATCATTTGAAAAGTCACCCGCTAGAGAATGAAGAGTGCTTGAAACTCAACATGTCAACATCTGTGGCCGTTGCCACACCAACAAAATGCCGAAGCAACCATTTCCAGATCAACACTGTATGAAAAAAATAGTCTACAACAGAAGGAGATAACATGCGCAGTAACCTACCACATAGGAAAGGACATACACTATTTGATTTCCTATTATGCAGCTCATTTTCATTTGACAGTTATTGAAATATCTTGTGTGACATCATGCACAAAAGTGCACTTCATTTGTTTTAAACTATTGTAGTGGCGTTCTGTACAAAAAGTGCACTTTAATTTAGTGTTGTTTTTATTTGTCATATTAGTGACATCATGCACAAAAGTGCACTAATAGCTTGTTTTAAAATGTCTCTGACAATCTTGCACTTTCTGTTTTGGAAATGACATGAATGTTTGTGCCGCTGCTTAACCGTTTAATAAATACAGTTTTGGTAAATTGACTTAGTTGTGGTTTCCCTCTCTGCATGAAAGTTTAAAATGAGCATATATTAATGCAGTATGAACAACAATGTTTTAATGTAGACACATAGAATCATTATACTGCTGTAATTATATGCATCAAGTGTTAATTCAAGGCTAAGGCAAAATATCAAGATATATATCGTGTATTGTGACATGGCCTAAAAATATCGAGATATTAATAAAAGGCCACAACGCCCAGCCCTAATTGTAACTAAAATGACTTAAGTTTAGTGAAGGACCACTGACATCTGGAACCTGGCTGCTCATCAATCAAAAAACAATGCCCGGCAACCGGATATGTGCGTGCAGATAAAGATTGCCTGCCAATATGTGCACGCACAGCACGCCGGAAAAGATTGCCCGCTACCCAAATATCTGCGTGTCGAATCCGCCGGTTAAGATTGCCCGGCAATATGTGCAAGCCGCAGGGGCAGGGGGAATACGCCGTCGCCTACGCAAATTACGTGATGTCAAAGTATACACCAGGCTTTATATTGCCCGCCACTACAATATGAAGAATAATCGATAAACATTGAATATTAAGAGTATGTGAACCATTCTTACCTTGTTTACTTCCCTGACCTCTGAAAAGGTTTTGAAATCCATCAGAAAGGTATAGCCATCCATCCATTTTTTTTAAGTCACTCAAGCAACTAAAATGCATCAAGCATGTCCAAATGTGGAGTGTTTTGCATATATTACCCATTAGGTCTACTAAATGGATTAAATGGGTGTATATTTTAATTGTGCGGTACTGGTAGATATTTTTTATAATGTCCACATAGTTCAGTGGACAAACTGTGTATTTTTGTATCACACACTTTAATGTTCTATGTTGGTTTTTGAAGAATTAGACCATGAGTTTGAATTGGTTGTCCAATTAGTAGCTATATAGTGAGTCTGTGCATCACTTTCTTCAGTGAAGTGGTCATGTGGTCAGTCCTAAATGCTGTGGACCACACTGATCAGTTGACATTGTAATCTATTAATCCATGTTTTAAACGTAAATTTGGGAAAATCCTCTGGCCTATTTTTAAGATCCTTCAATTAAGCATATCTTTGACGCACCACTAGATTGAGCCCGAGTGGTACATGAACCACAGCTAATTTTTTTTTTTTTTTTTTTTTTTTTTTAAAACACTGCTTCAAATCCTTCCACCTCTGAGTGGGGTGGCCTGTCAGATTTTAGGGGTGGCACGTGTCACACCTTGCCACCCCCTAAACCAGGGGTCAGGAACCTTTTTGGCTGAGAAAGTCATGAAAGCCAAATATTTTAAAATGTATTTCCGTGTGAGCCATATACGGTAATATTTTTTAACACTGAATACAACTAAATGCGTGCATTTTTAAGCAAGACCAACATTTTTAGAGTATAGTACGTCTCTTATTCTTTTTAATAACATTGTTATTCTGAAACAAATCAATAATAAATAAAATACTTCTTACCATTAATGCGACTTCTTGAACAGGTGCGGCAGAAAAGGGATGGATGGATTAAAATGCATGAGAATGTTTTATATTTTGAACGTTATTTTTAACACTGTGATTACCAGCGGAATTATTCATTACTTATCGTGTTAAGCAATGTCAGCCAAGATTTATCTGAGAGCCAGATGCAGTCATCAAAAGAGCCACATTATTGCAATCAGTTGATAAAACATTGTCCTTTACAATTATAAAAGCTTTTTACAAAAATCTACTACTCTGCTTGCATGTCAGCAGACTGGGGTAGATCCTGCTGAAATCCTATGTAATGAATGAATAGAGAATTGTTTTGAATTGGAAAAATATATCGTTTTTGAATCGAGAATCGCGTTGAATCGAAAAAAATCGATTTATAATCGAATCGTGACCCCAAGAATCGATATTGAATCGAATCGTGGGACACCAAAAGATTCGCAGCCCTAATATTTTCCCATAACTTGTATATATTCTGACAAGGGAAGTGCAAAAACAACTTTCGTGGCTGTGGCCATCTTGATTTCCGACCTCATAACTGGAACGCTCACAACTCGGCTGTGACGCCATTCCCAGCTCCGACTTCCAACATTTTATGAAACACATTTTTTTTATTGATATTGATTTATTGCCCAGCCCTATTTTACGATGTTCTTGTATTAAGATCGTCAACATTGATCATTGTATTACGACTTAAAATAGATTAATCATGCCCTAGGCAGGGTTCGTACACCTTTTACATGGCCAAATTCAAGCACTTTTTAATGACTTTCAAGATCAATTTTCCAGTTTTTCCAGTACACTTCAAAAGGCGAAAATCGGTGTGAATCAATCCATAGCCTTGTTGTTTGAGGTCACCAAATGCTGTCTGTAGGACAAATACGGAAAATCTGCTAAAACCTAAGCCTAACATTGAACCAGTTATCATTAACTGAATGGGGTATATAAATTAAAGCAGTGTTTCTGTAGACTAATCAATGTCATTGGTGTTTGCAAACGTGTCTCCATTTGTGTTGTTTTTCAAATTTCTTGTTCTTTTTCTTATTTACAGCACTCAATGACATCGAACAGCACGGATTGATTCACACCTTATTTGTGCTTGTAAACTGCATAATGTGATATAAATACACGCACCCTCAAAATGTCAATTTCACTAATTTATTAACAAAATCCACATTAATATAAGGATAATAAATTAAAGGAAAATATGTTGTTTGTTTCACAACGCCTTAGTCACCTTTCATTAAGCATATCTAGCCCTATAACTGTGGCTATGATAACAAATTAACAAAAAGACAAAAGTTAACTTTTTTTGCTTTCATTGAGGTAGCCAGACAAGTTAAGTAGACAGTGAAAATAATAGAGCAAGAAATGCATACAACCATGTTGTGTAAAAACTACAAAATCATTCATATTAACTCAGCTCCAAGTTGTGAAAAAGGTTACAAATTATACATTACATGACCTTCACAGTACAAACAAGTCCAATAATGGACTAATAATTTCCATCCCAATGTTCATTAAAACAACAACCTCCCGGCATGATGGACCGATGCACCACTGTCCCCTTGGGGGCGTATATACGGCTCTGGCATGACAACAACCTAATGTAAGGGCTCGTGCAAAGCCAACCGATCAAGCGTGTAGCTTTCATTTTTAAGGAAACATATTTTATTTTTTTCCAATTTATAATTAGCCTATTGAGTCAGACTGCTGAGAAATATGATGAACATTTCCAAGCACTTCACCCAAAATTCAAGCATTTTTCAAACCTTGAAAAGACAACATTAAAATCCAAGCATTTTCAAGGTTTTTAAGCACCCGTACGAACCCTGCCTAGGTTCTATTATAATATATATCGTTATCGCAGGAGAATGCAATGTATCACAATAGATTTTGGGCCATATCGTGCGTCTTTATGTCTAGTTTTGAATACATCATCATGCCATAAACCCACTTATTTACAGCTCTACCTTCAGTATGGTCCTGATGTCGTCCTTGCTACAGCCATCCAGCTTGCTCACTCTGTACTCCAGCCACTGATGCACGACAGCTCGGTCCTCTGCAGAGACACCGAGCAGCTCAGGGCGCTTGGCCGTTTTTACCAGGTGGCATGCGATGGTCACCAGGCCCACCAGGGGGGCGCCATTATTATTCTGTAGCACGGGGACCTAAAGGGAGGCAGGTAGATATTAACTATTTCAATTAGTAACTAGAAAATTCCCGCGGAAATTTTGATGGGCCTGCCATCTGTGCTGGGGACCTCTGGCCGCCGGAAGCCGCCGTACTTATTAGATGGTGCCGAGTGTCTAAATCAGTAGCATGTTTACATTAAAATGCTAACACGTAGCATGTGTGCTAACGATAGCATGATAACAGTCAGTGTAAAAATAGATTAAAAAGTTGGCAAGCCTAAGTTAGCAAGCTACCGGTCAACAAGTGTCACATACAAAGTTATAAGACTCTGGGCTAAACGGAAGCAAAAGTAGCTCAAAAAGTTAGCATGTTAGCAGATAGCTTGTTTCACATACCAAGTTATATGACTGCAAGGTTATAGCTGCGGATTTAGAGAAAAAAGTGTAAAACTTGATACAAGTTAGCACTTTATTGTTGGCGTGCTCACATGCTAATGTTAGCACACTAACAGTTAACAAGTGTCACATACCAAGTTACATGAATTTAAGGTGTATGGCTGGAAAAAATAGTAAATTCAGCAAAAAAATAGTTAGCACTTTAATGTTAGCATGCTAACATTTGCATACTAACAGTTTACTCTGGGGTAAAGGGTTGCAAAACTAGCTCAAAAAGTTAGCGTGCTACTTTTAACATGCTATCAGTTAGCATGTGTCAAATACCAAGTTATATGACTGAAAGGTGTATGGCTGTAGAGAAAAAAAACATATAGTTAGCTAAAAGGGTAGCATGTTCATACTAGTATGCAAGCTAGGATGAGCATATTCCTTACTACAGACAATCAGTGGATGTTTTACAGTGTCAGCCCACTCCCACTAGCCAATGGACAAGCCCAAACGTTTTAAATGATGCACATAAATACAAGCCACACAGCTGAGTTGTTATTCATGCTGCATGAATGAACATGTCCAGTGAGCTACACACATGGCTGTCTTATTATTAGCATTAGCTTCCGTAGCTACGATGCCCTCACCGCGGCATGCAAACCATGTACGTTTCTAAAACAATTTAAACCGTCACACTCCCGGATGGTTTTATCACCTTTCTCTCCCCCCGGGTGCTGTACTTATTGGGCCTTTTCAGTCCTAAATATTTCTCAAGCGACGATAGCTCTCGTAGCGCCATGTTTCTGCAGGAATGAAGGAAGGGCGGAAGACTACGTCATTGGCGGGACAGCTGATTGGCTGTTGGGTCATTGTTTCCGCCCAATAGTGTTTGAATGACAGCTAAGTTGACTAGTTAGAACACAAGAAAAATAGCTACGTTGCATCAGAGGAAAGGTTTGATTGATTGATTGATTGATTGAAACTTTTATTAGGAGATTGCACAATACAGTACATTTCCGTACAATTGACACCCGAATACATTTTTCAACTTGTTTAAGTCGGGGTCCACGTTAATCAATTCATGGTTTAATAGTAGAATTAATGCAAACATATGGATAATTACAAAGAATATTAAGATATATAAATAAATAAATACGTGCACGTATGATACATAATTTAATAGGGATTTAGTATCTTCTCCATGCATGGTAGATTGATCAAAAATGAGTTTTGTGCAGAACTGCCAGATCAAACTACCATGTCTGTTTCCACAGAAGTTCTCTGAGAGGATTTGCGGTCAAAGGGAATCAAAGATGACAGCAGAGGGTACAGACTTTCAGTCTTGAGTCCTGCAGCAAAAGTTGACTTGCTCGGTCTTGTCTGCGTCTGCTGTGCGACCTGGCGCGTGTCATGTCTGGCTGGATTTGCACTCGGCCTCTATGATGTCCCCATAATGAAATGTCACCTGTCAATCAACTTATTAACCCTGTTGTGTCCAGGTGTGCGGCTTCGACGTGCCACACCAGAGAGTGACGGTATGAAGACCGGGGTGACAAAGGGTTGCGTTCATCTTGATGGAGACATGTTTGGAACGTATTCACCTGAATGTCACAGCTCCAGGTCAAAACGCAGCCATTCAAATCTAATCCCGGTTTTGTTTTGGGGAAATAATGCCTCATGTGGAGTTCACACGGTCAGATTTTGTAGAAGTGTCATGATAACCACAGAGCAGGAAATCTAAATCATCTGGCAGAGGGCAATCCCATGCACACGCCCAGCATGAAACGCCAACCACAAATCCCCACTGATTAGGAGTCTAGTTGAGCAACGCTAGCCAGTGAGCTAAAAAAAAAGTGTTGTCCAGCACAGCTCTTACAGCATCAGAGAGTAGGCTTTACACAACATACTATTGTACAGCCACACGAGCTGGCATCCGTGACACCAGGCGTATCCTAACTTTTTACACTGAGGGCCACACACTGAAAATTGAAAACATGCGGAGGCCATTTTGATATTTTTCATTTTTATAACCAATACAATATTTATTGTAACTATTAGGGCTCCCCTCATTTTTGTGAATGTTAAAGGTCTCGGGGACCCAAATGG
>NC_084554.2:32405000-32542500 GCF_033978685.3 Nerophis lumbriciformis | reverse complement strand
AAAAAAATGGTTGTCTTTAACTCACAAGTGTTGTATGGCCAAATTTCACTCCGTGGTATTAAGTAAAAAAATATAAACTTATTCACAGCAATAATTACAATTTTGATAAGAATATAAGACGGAATATAAGTCTCAAAATGATGAGTTGTCTTTTATTCTCCCACAAGTGTCCCATGGACAAGAAACACCCCATGGATTTAACCCTGAGTGACACCTGGGACCTTGGTGGGTCTTTCTATTGCCTTTGAAGATGACATCATGCAACAGATGGTTCATTTTAAATGTTAGCGGGATAAAATATGGTCACAGGAGTTGTAAAGAAATTAATCACAACATTTCCAATAGTTATTTTAGGAGTTGTGTGGGTGTGGTTACAAAAATATCACGCGTGTGCGCACAAGTGTAGCAGAGTTTGTGTTTTTGCTAAAAAAAACAACTGTTTTCTTTGACAAAAAAGGGCGTAAAACATGAAAACAACAACAACAACAACTATTTTATAGAAACTAGGGTTGTATGGTATACCAGTATTAGTATAGTACCGCGATACTAATGAATCATATTCGGTACTATACCGCCTCTGAAAAGTATCGGTCCTCCAACCCAAACTAATGTAAAGTATCAAACAACAGAATAATAAGTGATTATTAAATTTTAACAGAAGTGTAGAGAGAACATGTTAAAAGAGAAAGTAAGCAGATATTAACAGTAAATGAACAAGTAGATTAATAATTAATTTTCTACTACTTGTCCTTAATAATTTTGACAAAATAATAGAATCGAAAATGACACAATATGTTACTGCATATGTCAGCAGCTAAATTAGGAGCCTTTGTTTGCTTACTAACTACTAAAAGACGAGTTGTCTTGTATGTTCACTATTTTTTTTAAGGATTAACTTGCAACAATAAACATATGTTTAATGTACCCTAAGATTTTGTGTTGAAATAAAGCCAATAATGCAATTTTTTGTGGTCCCCTTTATTTAGAAAAGTACCGTAAAGTACCTAAAAGTACCGAAAAGTATCGAAATAATTGTACCGGTACCAAAATATTGGTATCGGGACAACACTAATACCAACGGATAGTTCTACAGTTGATCTCGAGATCCTAACATTGAAAGTAAAAATAAATTATTTATATATGAGACTTAATTTTAAGACTTTTATGGCTTTAACCCTTTTGGGTCCCCGGAGCCTGTAACAATCATCACATTTGTGGAATCCCCGAGGGTTAGTTAAAACATATGAACTTATTCGCAGTAACAAATACCATATCAATAGGACTAAGACAGAGGTTTATCCATGCGACGGCACATACCAACTTCTCCTTAAGAGAGTCAGAGCTTTTCTTCCTGTCACTCGCACACACCAGTCTCCTGGAGAGATGCAGTCGTGACAAGCTTGAAATAAAGCGCCCCGGCTAAGAAAAATCCACCAACTAACTTACTGATCATTTTCAGAAAACTCAGGATGGTCTTATAATCAGGCTCGCCCTATATTTAGATCAACACTAATATAAGGGATGTGCTAAAACGACACACTAAGCTGTGTTATTTGTTCCCATTCTCCTCAGCACTTGATATAAAAGAACAGATGAGATTTCTAAAGCCAATTTGTTGAGCAAAAGCCGTCTCAGGAAATAAATTACAGAAATGAGCACCCAGACTATCATAAATGATTAGATGCCATACAACAAGGCTAATGCATCTCTCTCCCTTTTTTTCTGTGGTTATCGGCCGCTGCGTACGTCACACATTTTTCTTTTTTTTCTTCTTTTACATCCCTGCCAGGCCTTCCATAAATGTACGCCTGCAGCATTAAAGTACGTCTCCTTTAACTAAATGCCTCCAAGCTGCCACATCCTGTCTGTGCTCAGGCGGGCTGAGGACGACGATCCCCACAGTAGCCACGACTAACCATAGCCTGTGGGAGTTTTGACGACTGCGATACGCAATACGGGGGTCACATTAGTAAGGGAATCTGCAACGGGGGGTCAGCTACAGCGCCGTGGGGCTTCCCGAAGCAGGCATAGCCATAAACGCAGCCCTCAGTCCTCATGGATATGTCCTCCTTTGGTCTGCAGCCCACAATATGCTGTTACACTGATTTGTCATCATCGTCTCCCATGTTACCTTTCATGACCCGGGAAACTGAATATTGCAGCATGCTCACACACACATACACTATAATTCAGTTTGAGGCAAAATTAAGTATAACAAATATAAACATTTGGGCGAATAATGTTCACGGCTTCCGCTCTCTAAAAGTGACAATGTGATCTTAGATGGTGATGCTGATAATGTTCATAACACATGCCTTTTTTTTTTAACTGCCAAAGAGAAAAAGTCAACCAAAATAATTTCAAAAAATGCCTTAGGGTGACACATTGGAAATGTTATGTGATCCATTATCTGTTTGTTTCATGCCACAGGCTACAGTAAAAAAACAACAACAACTCAACGGTTTATTAATAATGATAATAAAAAAATCCTATGGTGAACTGAATTTTTGCTCATTTAATTTTGACCTCTAAAATGTTTTACTTTCTCCCCAATTGTTGGACCATCTCTTCACCTATTTGCTTTCCTTTGAAACATGCTGCACTCATGAATCCAAAATTACAAGGAAAAAAGCAGAAAACGCTGTTACGCAGCATGCATGCCAGGCCACTAGGTGGCGATGTGACTTTATGAATTGCATGCAAACTCAAAAATGATGTCACATAAAAAAAAAAAAATGACACGCCATACTATTTATTTATTTCCTCCCACATTCAAAGACATGCACCCGGGGATAGGTTGATTGGCAACACTATATTGGCCCTGGTGCAGTGGTTCTTAACCTTGTTGGAGGTACCGAACCCCACCAGTTTCATATGCACATTCACCGAACCCTTCTTTAGTGAAAAATAAAATGTTTTATTTAAATTTTTTTCAAATTCAAGACAAAGTTATATGTTTTTTTTTACCAGTGCACAAAATGAACCGTGCATGAACATCACCTTGTTCAAAGAACAAAACCAACACAGTGCATGAACTCACAACAAATTACACACTTGCAAATCAGATGGAAAATTAGAGGGAACATTGTTTGGGGGTATCCATAATACTTCAACTTAGACTTATTTTTTATTGTCATTACAATTTTAGCTTTACAGTACAGATACGTCGATAGGGAGAATTTTTTATCTACACGATTGATTGATTGATTGAATGAAACTTTCATTAGTAGATTGCACAGTACAGTACATATTCCGTACAATTGACCACTAAATGGTAACACTCGAATAAGTTTTTCAACTTGTTTAAAGGGGAACATTATCACCAGACCTATGTAAGCGTCAATATATACCTTGATGTTGCAGAAAAAAGACCATATATTTTTTTAACCGATTTCCGAACTCTAAATGGGTGAATTTTGGCGAATTAAACGCCTTTCTATTATTCGCTCTCGGAGCGATGACGTCACAACGTGACGTCACATCGGGAAGCAATCCGCCATTTTCTCAAACACATTACAAACACCGAATCAAATCAGCTCTGTTATTTTCCGTTTTTTCGACTGTTTTCCGTACCTTGGAGACATCATGTCTCGTCGGTGTGTTGTCGGAGGGTGTAACAACACGAACAGGGACGGATTCAAGTTGCACCAGTGGCCCAAAGATGCGAAAGTGGCAAGAAATTGGACGTTTGTTCCGCACACTTTACCGACGAAAGCTCTGCTACGACTAGAGGTGGGTAGAGTAGCCAGAAATTGTACTCAAGTAAGAGTACTGTTACTTTAGAGATTTATTACTCAAGTAAAAGTAAGGAGTAGTCACCCAAATATTTACTTGAGTAAAAGTAAAAAGTATGTTGTAAAAAAACTACTCAAATACTGAGTAACTGATGAGTAACATACACACACATATCATATATATATATATATATATATATATATATATATATATATATATATATATATATATATATATATATATATATATACATACACACACACATATATACATATATATATATATATACACACACACATATATATATTTATATATATATATATATATATTTATATATATACATACATTGATATATACAATATATAATTTATATATATATTTTTTGACGTTTTTGTTTACATGTTAATAGTGTTTTAATGAATATACATGCATGTTTAACACATATAGATTCCTTTCTTTCATGAAGACAAGAATATAAGTTGGTGTATTACCTGATTCTGATGACTTGCATTGATTGGAATCAGACAGTAGTGATGACAAACGTCCACGTTTTCAAATGGAGGAGAAAAAAAGTTCCTCCTTTCTGTCCAATACCACATGAAAGTGGTTTTGGCATCTTATATGTCCAGCTTCCATATTCATTTTTATACACTTTACAAGAAATACATTGGCGGCAAACTCCGTAGCTTGCTAGCTTGTTTGCGCAGGCTTTCGGAGACTCTTATTTTGAAAGCGCAGGCGCGATGGAGCGGCACTTTTATTGTGAAGACAGGAACTGTGCAGTCAGTCTTTAGGCTTTTGACGGGGTGTACGGTTGAAATAAAAAATGGTCTTTTTTCCTTCACACTTTTGATTGATTGATTGGAACTTGTATTAGTGGATTGCACAGTACAGTACATATTCCGTACAATTGACCACTAAATGGTAACACCCCAATAAGTTTTTCAACTTGTTTAAGTCAGGTCATGTGACCCCTGGCTCTGTTTGATTGGTCCAACGTCACCAGTGACTGCATCTGATTGGTGGAACGGAGTGAACGTCACCAGTGACTGTATTTGTTGAAACGCAGGCACTATGAAGGTCTGTCTGACAGACCAAAACAAACAAAGCGTGCATTAACAGATCGATAAAAATTAGTAGCGAGTAGCGAGCTGAATGTAGATAAAAGTAGCGGAGTAAAAGTAGCGTTTCTTCTCTATAAATATACTCAAGTAAAAGTATGTTGCATTAAAACTACTCTTAGAAGTACAATTTATCCCAAAAGTTACTCAAGTAGATGTAACGGAGTAAATGTAGCGCGTTACTACCCACCTCTGGCTACGACAGAGATGGCAAGAATGTGTGGATATCCTGCGACACTCAAAGCAGATGCATTTCCAACGATAAAGTCAAAGAAATCTGCCGCCAGACAGGGACATAGGACCTCGGTAGCACGGCAAGCAATGGCGGCAGTTTGTTCCCGCAGACGAGCGAGCTAAACCCCCTGGATGTCTTGGCTCACACCGCTTCTACCGTCCCTTAAGCCACCGAAGATGATCAAGAGAAGAATATTGACCCTAGCTTCCCTGGCCTGCTGACATCAACTCCAAAACTGGACAGATCAGCTTTCAGGAAAAGAGAGCGGATGAGGGTATGTCTACAGAATATATTAATTGATGAAAACTTTATTCATTACTCGCGGTTTTACGTAAATTATTATACATAAACTGTGTTTACCAATAATTTAGCTTAAAAACATTACAACACTTAAAAACAAACACATACCAATCGTTGGTTAGAAGGCGATCGCCGAATTTGTCCTCGCTTTCTCCCGTGTCGCTGGCTGTCGTGTCGTTTTCGTCGGTTTCGCTTGCATACGGTTCAAACCGATATGGCTCAATAGCTTCAGTTTCTTCTTCAATTTCGCTTAAGCCGCTGAAATCCGAGTCTGAATCCGAGCTAATGTCGCTATACCTTGCTTTCCATCCGCCATGTTTGTTTGTATTGGCATCACTATGTGACGTCACAGGAAAATGGACGGGTGTATATAACGATGGTTAAAATCAGGCACTTTGAAGCTTTTTTTAGGGATATTGCGTGATGGGTAAAATTTTGAAAAAAACTTCGAAAAATAAAATAAGCCACTGGGAACTGATTTTTTATGGTTTTAACCCTTCTGAAATTGTGATAATGTTCCCCTTTAAGTCGGGGTCTACGTTAATCAATTCATGAGTCTGGTGTGTCTTGACCGCTGCGTCGGAGGCTCTGCCGAACCCCTGAGCCCGACTCACCGAACCCCTAGGGTTCGATCGAACCCAGGTTAAGAACCACTGCCCTAGTGTGTGAATGTTGTCTGTCTATATGTGTTGGCCCTGTGATGAGGTGGCGACTTGTCCAGGGTGTACCAGGCCTTCCGCCCGAGTGCAGCTGAGATAGGCTCCAGCACCCCCCGTGACTCCGAAAGGGACAAGCAGTAGAAAATGGATGGATGGATGGATTTGTTGGGCCCCCTTTATAAGACATACTAGCACGCATGTGATAAAGATACAGAGGAACCTTGATTAACAACTTTTTCATTTACGAACCCCGTTCAACCTTTAATTAGTTTTGTAAGCTGTATGCGCATAGCTTGATAAAGAATAGACGATTGCTCTCTGACTTACGTGATAATATGTTTTACTTAATGGCGGCCATTACCCAGCAGGCACAAGACATTGGAACAACGTTGAGAATATGTTGAATTAAGTCGTGACGTTGAGCAACACAAACATAACGTTGGAACAACATGCTTTTTGACGACGTTTAATCAATGTTGGGTTCTGACGTTGATTTAACCATAGAATTTTGGTCATTTTCCAACCAATATTCTACAACAGAAATACAACGTTGCAACAACATATTTTTTGACAACGTTTATTCAATGTCAGGTTGTGGCGTTGGTTTGACCATTGAAATTTGGTCATTTAACTAACAACGTGGATCCAACGTTAGACACCAACGTTGTCTCAATTTACAAATACAATTATTTTGCAATGTTGTTTCAAAGTCAGATGTTTACCTTATCCCAATAAACATATGTTCAGTATTTTACCTTACCTTATCCCAATAAACATCTGTTCAGTATTTTAACATAAAAGTGTTTGATTGTGAGGCATTAAAAGCCACAAAATGCAACGGGTCCATCAGACCCACAAACGCTGGCTGAGTAACAACAATATGAACGTTGCACGGAAAATTTCTCTGCCAGTTTCTGCATCCCACAGGGGTTCTTCTTTTGTGTTTCTGCACCTGCGGTTCCCACACAAGGTTGCAACATTGTTTGTCAACACTGTCTGCTCTCATTTTCTCGCACATTTGACTCTCTGATGTTCTGTGTACCTACACTCTGTCCTCCTCCTGTCTAGGCCTGCTGTGTGTGTGTGTGTGTGTTTGTGTGTGTGTGTGTGTGTGTGTGTGTGTGTGTGTGTGTGTGTGTGTTTGTGTGGGTCGGTGGTTGCGTGTGGTACATCAATTTCCACACTTCTATTAGCCCCGGGTCCAGTGGACCCGGACATCTTATATGTAATAGAAATGTGTCGGGGGCGCGGGGGGGGGGGGGGGGGGGGGGGGGGGGGGGGTGTATGGTGTGTGGTCATTAAATATGTATTCTGATATATGTTCTTCACAGAAAATGAGCCAAAGTCAGTGAGTCTCAGTTTGAAAAATTAATTAATTGTATCATTTTTCTTTTAATAAAAAATGAAAACGGGTCCCACAGACCCGAACACCACACAAGGGTTAAATAACACTAGGTACCAGTTCTATGATTAATTACATTCCTCCATTAAATAAACAGCTCTGATACATTTCTATATTACTTAAAAGAAAACAGGTTTTGTTTAGTAAAATTCAACCCAAACATTTAATAAAGTCAAATATAAATAAAGCAAAAAGAGAAGTATCCAACCCTTTGCTTTTGTAAGGCACTTACAAAAGTTAATTGCCAATCAATTAACCAATTGATTGGCAAAAAAAAAAAAAAAAAAAAAAATACTACTTTTTTTTTTTTTTTTTTAATATTAAGAATTGTTCTAAATAAGATTCGTGATTCATTTGAATTTTTTTGTTTTTGTGCCACCACTAGCAGCCATGTTTTTCTATGACACACATGTACGTCCCATAAGGGTGTTCATCACATTTTGCAGTAACTCACCCTAAAGTAGGTGTTTACAAGAGTGTATTGAGCTTTGTGAGAAAATTCAAGTCAACCTAATACCAGCCATGTGGTGTATTTGTTAGAAAAATAATAGCACTGACAACACTGTGAAGGTGCATGTTTTGCCAAATTCCCCCCCTTTTTTGTGCAGCGGTTTAAAAGTAAGAGAGTTCAAATGGTTGTAAAGTGGTGGTTCCTCAACTTAAGAATGTTTTGAGATAAGAGATCTCTCTCGGCTAATTGTTATGATTTAAGTCTTCAGCAAAAATTGGAGTTACAATCATCCCCGCCATTGGTTGGCGTCGCCAATAAAACACTGAACCCCTTACTCACTCGCGTTAACTTATAGCTAGAGATGGACATTACTTTGTTTTCAAACCATGAGAAGGAACACAAGTGAGGACAGAAGTGGATGATATTCATGGAAATAAAGAAAGAAATGATCAAAAACATGACAAGCAGTTTGTTTCACTGCCAGTCTGCACCATGCCAAAGCAGAATGAGTCTAAAGCCAGCCAAGGATGTTAAAATAATTAATGAAAATATGGAAAAGCTGCTGATGGTGTATTTGACGGGGAAGCAGCTGGAAGAAGATACCGCAGAAAACCACTCTCCAAGGTAAATACTGTACTTTCTTATTACATAGTGATGAGCAGTGTTGGGACTAACGCGTTACAAAGTAACGCGTTACTGTAACGCCGTTAGTTTCGGCGGTAACTAGTAATCTAACGCGTTATTTTTTATATTCAGTAACTCAGTTACCGTTACTACATGATGCGTTACTGCGTTATTTTACGTTATTTTTTATGTAGTATCGGCTAAAAACTGAGGATCTGAGTGTGTTTTATTCCAGCGAAGCAGAAACGTGCTTCTGATTCTTCCTCTGCGCTCTCTGTGTGTGTGGGTGTGTCTGAGTGTGGGGAGGGGAGGGGAGGGGGGTGCGCAATACAACGTAAACCGTTGGCCAACAAAAAAGTAACCACCGACTATACGGTATAGTGTTCTGTGGTTACTTTTTGGTTGGCCAAGCGGACGTGACGACAGGCTGTCCTCACTCAGATCCGCACGGACCGGGAGGGGGCGTGCCTTAAGTCCGGCTGGAAATCGAGAGAAATTTGGAGAATGGTTGTCCCAGAGGAGAGGCACTGAAATTCGGGAGGGTTGGCAAGTATGAGATATTCTCACTTCTTTTCTTTTGTCGAGCACAAAGAAAAGAACATTTTAGTTAAATGTAAGTTGTGTCTTGGATCAAAGATCCCGTCTCCTGCCCAAAACAACAATTCAAATCTGCCTGGTTAGGCTCTGTGTATGTCACGTGTGCCTTCCTTAGGTGAAGCCAGCTTTACAGCTATGTTGTTGATTGATTGATTGATTGATTGAAACTTTTATTAGTAGATTCTGTACAATTGACCACTAAATGGTAACACCCAAATACGTTTTTTAACTTGTTTAAGTCGGGGTCCACTTAAATTGATTCATGATACAGATATATACTATCAAATATATACTATCATCATAATACAGTCATCACACAAGATAATCATCAGGGTATATACATCGAATTATTTACATTATTTACAATCCGGGGTGTGGGATATGGAGAGGGTGGGGGGGGGTTAGTTTTGGTTGGTATCAACACTTCAGTTATCAACAATAATATAATCAGAGAAATGGACAGTGAAACAGTGTAGGACTGACTTGGTAGGATATGTACAGCAAGTAGTGGACACAGAGAGAGAGATCAGAAAGTATAAGAAAAAGTGTCTACATTTGATTATTTACAATCCGAAGAGGTATTATGTGGAAAGGAGGGTGTTAGTTTAGGGTTGTAGTTGCCTGGAGGTGTTCTTTTAGTGCGGTTTTGAAGGAGGATAGAGATGCCCTTTCTTTTACACCTGTTGGGAGTGCATTCCATATTGAAGTGGCATAGAAAGAGAATGAGTTAAGACCTTTATTAGTTCGGAATCTGGGTTTAACGTGGTTAGTGTTAGTGTTAGTGTTATTATGCTGTTTGTTACTTATGTATGTTATGTTGCAGCTATTTAAAATAGTTTTGTCAATTTGTTCTGGCCTGAAATAAATTGGCCCTTTGAAACATATCTTTGTCTTTGTGTGTTGTATGTAGAGCACATTGCTTAGCAGAGTTCAGTGATGCAAATGTATGTCAAGTTGATCAACACATTGTATTATTCTCCAGTGCAATAACAGTACTGAAATGAAGGCTAAAAGGGCATTAATGGGAGCTTTAAAAAAAAAAAGTAGAAGAAGTAACTAAATAGTTACTTTTCACAGTAACGCATTACTTTTTGGTGTAAGTAACTGAGTTAGTAACTGAGTTACTTTTGAAATAAAGTAACTAGTAACTGTAACTAGTTACTGTTTTTCAGTAACTAACCCAACACTGGTGATGAGTCTAACGATACTGAAGAATCGACGCCTGGTGAAACACAAGAAGTGATACTCTGTCCGCCATGCCTCGATGTGTGTGTCACTTTAAGAAAAAACACTATGCCACATCCATCAATCTTTTACCGCTTACCTGGAGCCGCATTTAGACATCAGTTTAAAAAAAATTAAAAATCCCATTTGGGGGATCATTTTGATCTTATTTCTTTCTGCACAACTATTAATAATAAAAACTATTATATTTGCTTAGGTTTGCAAAATTTTTTGATTTTGTGAATTAAATCAATATTATTTTGCAAACAGGAAGTCGATACACGTAGTGAGTGTGCCATACCCTCACTGAGACATCATGATCCATTATTATTATTACATTATTTCATAAAACTATTCCAGTTGTAGTACATTCTATTGTAATGTTTTCAGACAATATTTACTACCTAAAAGTTTTTTTTAAAGGCACATTACTTGGCATTAGCCACGCACCAATTAAATTGATTTATGTTAAATAAAAAACTATACAACCACATTGCTTAAGTTTGCTACATTTTTGATTTTGGGAATGAATCCAGTAACTTTTGTTAAAAAAATAGAACGCACACAAGAATAACTATAATCTTATTTTCTTTTTGGTCTATTTTTGGTTTCCAACTTGATAATCTGTGCCTTTTTTGTCAGGAGTTTTCTGTAAATAATTGTACTTTGTACAATAGTTATTAGCATAACTATTGTATGTCATTTATGTGGCACTGTTGTCAGTCTATCTGTGTTGGCCCTGCGATGAGGTGGCGACTTGTCCAGGGTGTACCCCGCCTTCCGCCCGATTGTAGCTGAGATAGGCTCCAGCGCCAACCGTGACCCTAAAGAGAATAAGCGGTAGAAAATAGATGGATGGATGTTTTATTTTGATTGTGGTGTTTTTGTCATCTGTGATGTATCAAAGTGTTTTTGAAGTTTTAGATCCTAGAAAGATTATAGCGATTACTATTGCAGCATCTAATGGGGATCATAGTCATTAAACAATTGTACGTCATATTTTGTGACTTTTTTAATTCAGCAAATGACCATTATGGAACACTAACACATTATCAGTGTCGATACAGATAGTGAACGTCACTATTATTCCATCACTTCTTAAAACTACTCTAGTTGTTTGTAACATTCTATTGCATGGCTTTTATGTACAATACGTGTGTTTTTCTTTTCAAAAGGCATGTTACATGGTAAAATTGTGCTGTTTTATGGGGGTCAAGCACCAATGAAATTGATTTCAATTCATTTCAATGAGAGATTTGAGATATGAGAGTTAAAGTAAAAGTTCCAATGATTGTCACACACACGAGGTGTGTGAAATTTGTCCTCTGCATTTGACCCATCCCCTTGTTCACCGCCTGGGAGGTGAGGGGAGCAGCGGGCAGCAGCGGTGCCGCGCCTGGGAATCATTTTTGGTGATTTAACCCCCAATTCCAACCCTTGATGCTGAGTGCCAAGCAGGGAGAGAATGGGTCCCATTTTTATAGTCTTTGGTATGACTCGAATAGTCTTTGGTATGACTCGTTTGAGTTATGAGCTCCGTCAAAGAACCAATTAAGCTTTGAAGTTGAGGTACTAATGTATACGTTTTACCCATTGTTGGGCCGCCTAAAAATATCTGTTTTTCAGCTGTTGTATTTCTGTTGCCGCGGCGGTACTCAGTTGTAATACACTTTTCCACCACTTGTGGCAGTAATGACAATATCAAACAAACAGAAGAAGTCTGGAGCTAAAATCATCGAGAAGTTTATTAAAGGCTTCAATTATGACTAAAGTGGGGAAACTGTATTTTCATTTGCACTTTAATTGTTTTGGCAGTTTATTTAACTTAGACTTAGACTTAGACTTCCTTTTATTGTCATTCAAATTTGAACTTTACAGTACAGATAAGAACGAAATTTTGTTGCATTAGCTCGTTGTAGTGCAGGATAAAAGAGCAATAAGGTGCAGCTATAAATAAATAGATTACTGTACAGATAAATATATTGCACTTTTGCAAATGCATCCACGTTTATGGATGTATGTTATATTGTCTTTATATTCCAACGAGTTAATCGGCTTTGGAGGGGAATTGAGGGGATTGTTATGATTTAAGAAACATATATTATTATTATTAATTTTTAATTTCATTATAATGTATTTAGGGGCAGCACGGTGGAAGAGGGGTTAGTGCATCTGCCTCACAATACGAAGGTCCTGAGTAGTCTGGGGTTCAATCCCGGGCTCGGGATCTTTCTGTGTGGAGTTTGCATGTTCTCCCCGTGACTGCGTGGCTTCCCTCCGGGTACTCTGGCTTCCTCCCACCTCCAAAGACATGCACCTGGGGATAGGTTGATTGGCAACACTAAATTGGCCCTAGTGTGTGGATGTGAGTGTGAATGTTGTCTGTCTATCTGTGTTGGCCCTGCGATGAGGGGGCGACTTGTCCAGGGTGTACCCCGCCTTCCGCCCGATTGTAGCTGAGATAGGCTCCAGCGCCCCCCGCGACCCCAAAGGGAATAAGCGGTAGAAAATGGATGGATGGATGGATTTTTAATTTCATTATAATGTATTTAGGGGCAGCACGATGGAAGAGGGGTTAGTGCATCTGCCTCACAATACGAAGATCCTGAATAGTCCGGGGTTCAATCCCGGGCTTGGGATCTTTCTGTGTGGAGTTTGCATGTTCTCCCCGTGACTGCGTGGGTTCCCTCCGGGTACTCTGGCTTCCTCCCACCTCCAAAGACATGCACCTGGGGATAGGTTGATTGGCAACACTAAATTGGCCCTAGTGTGTGAATGTGAGTGTGAATGTTGTCTGTCTATCTGTGTTGGCCCTGCGATGAGGTCCAGGGTGTACCCCGCCTTCCGCCCGATTGCAGCTGAGATAGGCTCAAGGGCCCCCCGCGACTCCGAAGGGAATAAGCGGTAGAAAATGGATGGATGGATGGATGGATAATGTATTTATTTTAGCACCAGGTAGTTTTTTTTGTTTTGTTTTTTCCTATCAGTTTTTGAGTCCTTTCTTTGCAGTATATTTGATTAGTATTTATTTTGTAATCAGCCTGACCTATGCCTTGATAATAATATTTGTGATAGTCACATGGTTTCATATTATTTGACAAGGTTTATCATCTTAAACTGTAAGTAGGTTAGATATAATTAATGAATATGATTAAGGGTAAGATTACTAATTCAGTGTTAAAAACATGAGCGGGGCCCGGGCCCCTCTGTACTGGAAAAGATGAGCCCCTGAAGTCAACAAGGTTAAGACCCCCTGGTTTAAACTAAGTCATGTATGACAAATGGTGGTCCACGCAGGGTTTTTTGGCTCTCATGGTGCAGGAGAGACGGAGGATGCCAGCAAAGTCGCATCTTTAGGCGCGGCCTTCGGGCCTTCAAGCGTGATGGGATTATAGGAAGCACCCTGCTCCGCTGCTCCGTGTACAAACAGGCACCCAAAGGCTAAAAACAACAAGCTGGTCCTATCCGCCGCCTCCCCCGCCTTCCTCCATCATCACACAAAGTCACATGCAAATGTATGTTTACGAAGGGGTGGGGGGTGGGGAGGGATGACATTTTTGTGGCATTTCATGTCTTTCCCTTAACATTTGTGACACCAGATTAACATTGGAAGACGTGCTCACAAGGGTGTGTGTGATCATGGAAGAGGCCCCCGAGAGACAAACAAGCGAGCAATAAAAAGCCACTTTCTCCATTTCCCTCCTCTTCCATGCCAAGCCAGGAGGCTGTGGGACACGCTGGGGGACACGGTACCAGCAAACAACAAAACCATGCAGTCCCTGCCTGCCTGCCAGCCAGCAGCAGTCACTTAAGACTATTAATTACCGCTCGGAATGTCCTCCGCCTTAGCCGGAGTCATCCGTGTCCCCCTCAGACAAACAACCTCAGTGGGAGGATGCTGATTATGATAGCTTGTGAAAAGTCAGATTGTCTTTTATTGGAGTTGCCCACGGGCCATGCAGGTTCCTCTGCAGCTCTTCCACGTCCGTCCTTCGTGATTCAGAGGCAAAAGCTGAGAGGAAGCAGTTACACTCCTGATGACGAGGGACGCTCCCTAACGTGCGTGAGCTTGGGCCCCACGTGCACACACACACACACGCACACACACACACACACACACACATACACTAGGTTAGAAAAAAACAAGCAGGAAGAGGAAGTTGAACCTCTGCTTGCGGCCACTTCTGACCATGCTGCTGTTTTGTCTTCCACCAGCAGGGAGCACTGTTGGTCTTTCAAAAAAAATAAAAAAATACAAACTACCCTTTTTTTATGCAGCACAACATAAAAGAAGCTTTCTCTTTTAGTTTGAAACTAAAATATGAAACAGGCCATTAGAAAAGTGACAGCATCATGAGTATTGTCACATAACTTTACCCAACATTTTCCTCACTTAGTTATTCACTTTCAAGACGGATGTACATGCAGAACTATTACACTGCAGGGCTTTAAATTAAAAAACGTTATTTTGTCAATTGAAATCAAGCGTTGTGTTTTTAAAGGCAGAATTTCTTTATTCATTTCTATTTATTTAATATTGTAAGGTATCATGGTTACACTAAAAAGACAACATGGTAATATTAGAATACACTTTAATTTAATAATGTTATGATATAGTAGTACAACTAAAATATGATTATAAGATAGAATGATTGTACACAATATTTTGTAACGTTACGACATGATATGTTTTAAATAGTTTTTTGAAAAAAGTCATACTTCTAGGAGAAAAAGTTGTATTTTTTCAAACATTTTATTACATTTTTAGGAGAATTAAGTCATATTTTGTTGAAAGATCTTTCTGTGTGGAGTTTGCATGTTCTCCCCGTGACTGCGTGGGTTCCCTCCGGGTACTCCGGCTTCCTCCCACCTCCAAAGACATGCACCTGGGGATAGGTTGATTGGCAACACTAAATTGGCCCTAGTGTGTGAATGTGAGTGTGAATGTTGTCTGTCTATCTGTGTTGGCCCTGCGATGAGGTGGCGACTTGTCCAGGGTGTACCCCGCCTTCCGCCCGAATGCAGCTGAGATAGGCTCCAGCGCCCCCCCGCGACCCCGAAAGGGACAAGCGGTAGAAAATGGATGGAAATATGTTTTTGTAGAAGTACACAAATAAGCTTTTCTATTTTAATATTTAAGTATTTAGGGGAAAAACCAAACACATTTTTTTCAAACATAAAAAACTCGTAAAATTACAAGATTTAGGTTTAAATTTTCTGAGAATAGTTTTTTTTCTTTTTAACAAAAAAGCTGTCTTTTTTTTTTTTTTTTTTTTACAATAATATTTAATTTTTTGTGAATACCGGTACATTTTTTTCCCCTTGTGAATACAATTGCATTTTATGTGTGAATATAATTGTATCATCCCCAATACATACAGTTTTTTTAATTGACATGTTGTTACATTTAACATGTGTTTTTTATTTCAACGTGGCCCAAATTCTCCTCCTGTTCTTGGCTTGTGCAGGCTTACCTAATGTTATGGCCAGTGAGTGTATGTTGTGCAGGCGTACATAATGTTATGGCCAGTGAGTGTACGTTGTGCAGGCGTACCTAATGTTATGGCCTGTGAGTGTACGTTGTGCAGGCGTACCTAATGTTATGGCCAGTGAGTGTACGTTGTGCAGGCGTACCTAATGTTATGGCCAGTGAGTGTACGTTGTGCAGGCGTACCTAATGTTATGGCCAGTGAGTGCACGTTGTGCAGGCATACCTAATGTTATGGCCAGTGAGTGCACGTTGTGCAGGCTCACCTAATGTTATGGCCAGTGAGTGCACGTTGTGCAGGCGTACCTAATGTTTTGGCCAGTGAGTGTACATTGTGCAAGCGTACCTAATGTTATGGCCAGTGAGTGCACGTTGTGCAGGCATACCTAATGTTATGGCCAGTGAGTGCACGTTGTGCAGGCGTACCTAATGTTATGGCCAGTGAGTGTACGTTGTGCAGGCGTACCTAATGTTATGGCCAGCGAGTGTACGTTTGGTGACGGGAAAGTGTCGGAAAAAGTTGCAAATGTCCAGGTGCTCATCCGTCTCTGTGTCTTTAAGACCATTAGTTTGATTCACCGCCTCTGGAGAGTGAAAGTGAAAGCTCAGGCCTGCACTTGTCTCTCCTATGACTATGTCTGCTATATATCCCTTTAGCTTGGCGCTTTATGGCCCTCCTAGACGGGACATGTGTGTGTGTGTGTGTGTGTGTGTGTGTGTGTGTGTGTGTGTGTGTGTGTGTGTGTGTGTGTGTGTGTGTGTGTGTGTGTGGACGAAGACGGAGGATAGAAAGGTGGTGGTGCTGAGATAGATATGGGCAGATTCACAGGGTTATTTGTCCCTCTTCCCCCTTCTGTGAGAGCGAGGAATCATGGTCTGCGTGACAGGTCGCCAGCGCCCGTCGGGGGTGATCTATATGAGACCCTCTTTATTGGCAATTTCAACCCGGGGACAGATGAGACTGCAGCTGGACAGCCGGACTGTGATGAAAGCGTCCTGGGCTCACCTGTGACTGAGGAATAATGCATCATGTTGCTGTGTCCATGTATGAGCCGTAAATGTGTGCATCACGTATGCACGTTATGGATGGATACTTTACATAATTTTGAAAAAATTCAACAATGAATTTGTCCATGACTTCTTGGAGGAATAATGCTAAAAACAACAATAAAACATCGAAGCAACCACCGGCACTGAAAACTTCCAGCATTCCGCTCGGATCCAGACCGCCCCAATTCTGCACAATCCTGCAGGAACACATTTCCCATTTTTCAAAGTCTTGAAGCGCACGGGGCAAATCAGCGGGAACTTGCATGACAACAGTGAGGCTGCGAGCAGACGATATAACCCCGAGGCCATCGCACTGAAAGACACAAGCTTGCAAAGTAACCAACAGCATGAAATAGCCCTGTAATGAACAACTGCTCTCCTATGAAAAAAGGTCCCCTTCATTCAGCACCAGCCATTAGATCCGTCTCCGTGTGTTCAGCTCCTAATCGATTAATAACAGTCTGCGGAGGCATTGATCACTGGCGTGCTTCCATGGTTCATGCAGCAGCACAAAGGTGCGCGCAAAATTATTCTCACACGGGTCATAACATTAGGCACACCTGCGTATTTAGGTAGGACCAATTTACACACCCCGTAGTTCCTTGAGGCTCTGGATGCTGTGGGGCTGTCTTGGTTGACAAGACTCTGCAGCATCGCGTGGACATCGGGGGCGGTACCTCTGGATTGGCAGACCGGGGTGGTGGTTCCTCTCTTTAAGAAGGGGAACCGGAGGGTGTGTTCTAACTATCGTGGGATCACACTCCTCAGCCTTCCCGGTAAGGTCTATTCAGGTGTACTGGAGAGGAGGCTATGCTGGATAGTCGAACCTCGGATTCAGGAGGAACAGTGTGGTTTTCGTCCTGGTCGTGGAACTGTGGACCAGCTCTATACTCTCGGCAGGGTGCATGGGAGTTTGCCCAACCAGTCTACATGTGCTTTGTGGAATTGGAGAAGGCATTCGACCGTGTCCCTCGGGAAGTCCTGTGGGGAGTGCTCAGAGAGTATGGGGTATCGGACTGTCTGATTGTGGCGGTCCGCTCCCTGTACGATCAATGTCAGAGCTTGGTCCGCATTGCTGGCAGTAAGTCGGACACGTTTCCAGTGAGGGTTGGACTCCGCCAAGGCTGCCCTTTGTCACCGATTCTGTTCATAGCTTTTATGGACAGAATTTCTAGGCGCAGTCAGGGCGTTGAGGGGATCCGGTTTGGTGGCTGCAGGATTAGGTCTCTGCTTTTTGCAGATGATGTGGTCCTGATGGCTTCATCTGGCCAGGATCTTCAGCTCTCACTGGATCGGTTCGCAGCTGAGTGTGAAGCGACTGGGATGAGAATCAGCACCTCCAAATCCGAGTCCATGGTTCTCGCCCGGAAAAGGGTGGAGTGCCATCTCCGGGTTGCGGAGGAGACTCTGCCCCAAGTGGAGGAGTTCAAGTACCTT
This sequence comes from Nerophis lumbriciformis, assembly GCF_033978685.3. Classification (NCBI taxonomy): domain Eukaryota; kingdom Metazoa; phylum Chordata; class Actinopteri; order Syngnathiformes; family Syngnathidae; genus Nerophis; species Nerophis lumbriciformis. The sequence goes on along the minus strand of NC_084554.2, from coordinate 32,524,177 downwards.
GGAGTCTTGTTCACGAGTGAGGGAAGAGTGGATCGTGAGATCGACAGGCGGATCGGTGCGGCGTCTTCAGTAATGCGGACGCTGTATCGATCCGTTGTGGCGAAGAAGGAGCTGAGCCGGAAGGCAAAGCTCTCAATTTACCGGTCGATCTACGTTCCCATCCTCACCTATGGTCATGAGCTTTGGGTTATGACCGAAAGGACAAGATCACGGGTACAAGCGGCCAAATGAGTGTCCTCCGCCGGGTGGCAGGGCTCTCCCTTAGAGATAGGGTGAGAAGCTCTGTCATCCGAGGGGAGCTCAAAGTAAAGCCGCTGCTCCTCCACATCGAGAGGAGCCAGATGAGGTGGTTCGGGCATCTGGTCAGGATGCCACCCGATCGCCTCCCTTGGGAGGTGTTTAGGGCACGTCCGACCGGTAGGAGGCCACGGGGAAGACCCAGGACACGTTGGGAAGACTATGTCTCCCGGCTGGCCTGGGAACGCCTCGGGATCCCCCGGGAGGAGCTGGACGAGGTGGCTGGGGAGAGGGAAGTCTGGGCTCCCCTGCTTAGGCTGCTGCCCCCGCGACCCGACCTTGGATAAGCGGAAGAAGATGGATGGATGGATGGCAATTTACACACATTGGTGAAGAAATACATCAATACTGAGAACCGGTGCAGTTTTTGGTTTTGCATACCAAAGGGTATTTGATTCTGAAATGTGTAACTCTGACAAAAGAAATAGAGCAATCACTTGATTGAAGCACACAGTTTTATTTTCCTATATTTAACCACGGTGTTACTGTTCAAACTGTGTGTAGTGTTAAAGTGGAGAAAAATATTAAATTTATTTGTTAAATATAACCTCTGCCTTGGTTTTAATGAATACTCCGGCCTACTACGCTGCTGCATTTTTTTTAATGTCGGTCAATATGGTGGCACTTGGAAAGCCACATTTTTTCTGAAAAAAAAAAAAAGTTTGAGAACCACAGAAAGAGAGGAGCCCGGCTCCCATGTTGCTCATGTTTTTTCCCCTGGCTTTTTGTGATGATAACCATAGAGCCAGAAATGGGACACAGGAAAGGGCCTGACTGTTTGGTACGTTGACGTAAACGACGAGCATACGCTGAATGGAAAAAGCATGTTGCTTCGTTCACGATCATTATAAGAGACAAGAAAACAGAAGTTGTTTTTTTTTGCATTTTAATTGGTGTCTAGCAATGCAGCTAATGAGAGAAATCAATTCTAGCCCTAAATCTCTTTAAAAATGCATTTAAAAACAGTCAACAATACTTAATTCACATTCCGTAACCTGGATAATAACTTAACTGTAGCAACATTGTTATTGTAAGAGCAAACGTCGAGGAACTCTTTTTCTTCAGTGGCCTTGTGGTTAGAGTGTCCACCATGAGATCGGTATGTCGTGAGTTCAAACCCCGGCCGAGTCATACCAAAGACTATACAAATGGGACTCATTACCTCCCTGCTTGGCACTCAGCATCAAGGGTTGGAATTGGGGGTTAAATCACCAAAATGATTCCCGAGCGCGGCTACCGCTGCTGCTCACTGTTCCCCTCACCTCCCAGGGGGTGGAATAAGGAGATGGGTCAAATGCAGAGAGTAATTTCACCACACCTAGTGTGTGTGTGACTATCAGTGGTACTTTAACTTAACTTTAATCATTATAAGAGACAAGAAAATAAAAGTTTTTTTGTTCTGCATTTTAACATGTAAAAGTCGGCTCGTTCTTGGTGTCTAGCAATGCAGCTAATGGGAGAAACCAATTCTACCTCTAAATCTCTTTAAAAATGCATTTAAAAACAGTCAACAATACTTAATTCACATTCCGTAAACTGTATAATAACTAAACTGTAGCAACATTGTTATTGCAAGAGCAAACACTGAGGAACTCTTTTTGTAGCGTAGTAACACATCGCCATGCTATGGTATTAGTTGAAGAAGCTAACTACGGCAAGAGATAAGGTAGCTTCTACATCAACACGAAACGCCTTTGAGTTTGTAATGCACAACACTGCAATAGGACACCAATCTGTACTGACTAAAAAACATGAACAATCATATTACAGTTTCTGTAAGTATTAGCCCACATTTCATGTTTTGTTTGTACACAGCTAACCAGGTATGTATTGTAGTTGTAATAACACGCATGACGTGCTGCATGTATCATGATCAATATTAAAATGTGACTCACTCGATGGACAGTTGTTCATCTAGTCCAGCTGGCCGGGGATGTTTTCTGTTGATTTTGGGTAAGCAATCTATTTATGTCGAAATAACTTGGCTCCAAATTCCAAATTTTGCAGCTTCGAGTCACGCCAATGTCCCTCTCTCGGCTTCTGTCTGCTCCAACATTTCACCCTCTTCTTCGTGCTCGCTTCTATAAGCAGCAGTTCATCCTCTGCATATTCAAGTTAAAAAAGATAAGGTTGTGAATCCTCATTTGTCCAAAAAAAGTAGTCTTTGTTGTCTATTACCAAGTCTTCAAGGATTAGAAAACACCTTCGCGTTTGTTTCTGTTTGTATCCCGAAGTAGAAACACACATTTGTTGCCAGAAGTCAGAAGTGCGCTGCTGTGGAAACAAAAATTAAAGTGCTGAAGAAATCAGTCCCGGAAATGCTTAAAATGACCAAAATACGGTAAATAAAATGACCAAAATACAGTAAATATTGTACATATAACATTTAGTTATAAACGTGTTTGTTACTACATTATATATAGACTTGCAGTGTGTTTATAAAACGTTGATGGAGGGTTTTGAAGTTGAAGGCGGTATAGCTCGGTTGGTAGAGTGGCCGTGCCAGCAACTTGAGGGTTCCAGGTTCGATCCCCGCTTCTGCAATCCCAGTCACTGCCGTTGTGTGCTTGGGCAAGACACTTTACCCACCTGCTCCCAGTGCCACCCACACTGGTTTAAATGTAACTTAGATATTGGGTTTCACTATGTAAAGCGCTTTGAGTCACGAGAGAAAAGGCGCTATATAAATATAATTCACTTCACTTCACTTTTAGAGGGCTTTGAAGGCTACAACAGTGACTCTCATTAGCTGCATCTTCCAAGCATTTTTTAATTGTTTAAAAATCGTAAAAAAAAAAGAAAGGACGTGTGTTCTTGTCTTTCATAATGATTGTGAACGAAAATTCCAAAAAAAGTGCAGTTCCACTTTGAGTGTGAATTAAAAAATCAGCAGTACTTACACTTATTTCGCTATGTTTTATAAGCAATGAGAAAAAATGACTGATTCAGCGTTAGGACAATTAGAAAAATGCTGTGTACTACAAGTGTTAGTTTATTCTAGTTGTATTTAGTTAAGAATGTTAAGCATAGATAAAAACTTAGCTGTACTTATTTCGCTTTGCTATTTATGAAATGGGGAAAAAGGACCTATTTTGAAAATGAAAGGTAAATTAAGTTAGGGAAATAAATACCTATTCTGAAAATGAAAATGAATGAAAATGAAAATTAATTTGAGAGGCAAAATGGAGTTAACTACTTGTGAACACCTAGTGCTTTGTTTTAGTTTGATTTGGCCAACTCTGTTAAGTTTGATGTATAAAAAAATCAGCTGTACTTATACAGTACTTATTTCACTTTGTATGTAAGTAATGGGAAAAAATTACTAATTGAGCATTGAGAAATTAGAAAAATGGAGTGTACTACCAGTGCTATTTGAATTTAGTTACAATGTTAAGCATTTATTAAAAAAATCAGCTGCAATTCTTATTTCGCTTTGCTTTTATGTTATGGGAAAAATATGACTTATTTCAAAAATGAAAGTTAAATTGGGCAATTTGAGACAAAATAAAATGCATGACTAGCGTTACTTACTTGTGGGCTTTGTACCGAGGATGTCGTTGTGGCTTGTGCAGCCCTTTGAGACACTTGTGATTTAGGGCTGTATAAATAAACATTGATTGATTGATACTTTATTTTTGCTTTAGTTAGGGAAATAAATTAAATTTTATTTAACTAAGACATTTAACTATTTCTAATATATATGTGTACTGGTATTACTCTATTTTAGTTTTTTTCAGAGAAATCTATGACTTATATTGAGAATGAAAATGTAATTGTTTGTTTAATAATCAGAGGAAAAATGGAGTAAACTACTTGTGCTCCACTAGCGTTGCTTAATTTTAGTTTCATTTAGTCAAGAATGTTAGGTGTTACTTAAATAATCAGATATATCTAAACCTATTTCGCTTTGCTTTAATTGCATTTATACTTGTTTTTTAAAGGCCTACTGAAATGCGATTTTCTTATTTAAACGGGGATAGCAGGTCCATTCTATGTGTCATACTTGATCATTTCGCGATATTGCCATATTTTTGCTGAAAGGATTTAGTAGAGAACATCGACAATAAAGTTCGCAACTTTTGGTCGCTGATAAAAAAGCCTTGCCTGTACCGGAAGTAGCAGACGAGTAGCGTGACGTCACAGGTTGTGGAGCTCCTCACATCTGCACATTGTTTACAATCATGGCCACCAGCAGCGAGAGCGATTCGGACCGAGAAAGCGACGATTTCCCCATTAATTTGAGCGAGGATGAAAGATTCGTGGATGAGGAAAGTGAGAGTGAAGGACTAGAGGGCAGTGGGAGCGATTCAGATAGGGAAGATGCTGTGAGAGGCGGGTGGGACCTGATATTCAGCTGGGAATGACTAAAACAGTAAATAAACACAAGACATATATATACTCTATTAGCCACAACACAACCAGGCTTATATTTAATATGCCACAAATTAATCCCGCATAACAAACACCTCCCCCCTCCCGTCCATATAACCCGCCAATACAACTCAAACACCTGCACAACACACTCAATCCCACAGCCCAAAGTACCGTTCACCTCCCCAAAGTTCATACAGCACATATATTTCCCCAAAGTCCCCAAAGTTACGTACGTGACATGCACATAGCGGCACGCACGTATGGGCAAGCGATCAAATGTTTGGAAGGCGCAGCTGCATGCGTACTCACGGTACCGTGTCTGCGCATCCAACTCAAAGTCCTCCTGGGAAGAGTCTCTGTTGTCCATGTTCTCCACAGGCCAATGGTAAAGCTTGACTGTCATCTTTCAGGAATGTAAACAATGAAACACCGGCTGTGTTATCCGGCACAACAGTCAAGGGGTGCATTCTACGGCGGGGGTGCGTTATCCAGCACAAAACCTGCCGCAATACACCGCTTCCCACCTACAGCTTTCTTCTTTGCTGTCTCCATTGTTCATTGAACAAATTGCAAAAGATTCACCAACACAGATGTCCAGAATACTGTGGAAATTTGCGATGAAAACAGACGACTTAATAGCTGGCCACCATGCTGTCCCAAAATGTCCTCTACAATCCGTGACATCACGCGCAGGCGTCATCATACCGAGACGTTTTCAGCAGGATATTTCGCGCGAAATTTAAAATTGCACTTTAGTAAGCTAACCCGGCCGTATTGGCATGTGTTGCAATGTTAAGATTTCATCATTGATGTATAAACTATCAGACTGCGTGGTCGGTAGTAGTGGGTTTCAGTAGGCCTTTAATGTAATTGAGAGCTGAGACAATTCGAAAAATGGATTGTACTACTAGTCTTAGTTTACTTAGTTTTATTAAGTTAAGACCGTTAAGTTGTAATTAATATTTTACTTTTCTTTTGATGTAAATGGAAAATATGATTTAAAATTGTAATTGAGCAACGAGGCAATTGTAAAAATGAAGTGTGTTACCAGTGTTAGTTTATTTCATTTTTATTTAGTTGGGCTTATTAAGTATTACTGAGAAATAACAGTCGTAATATTTTCTTTGCTTAGCTTTTTATGTTAAGGGAAAAAATTATTTACTTTGAAAATGAAAGTCAAATTAAACGTTAAGGAAATCAGAGGCAGAATCGAGTGCACAAAAAATGTTACTTTTTTTTAGTTTTATTTAGTTCAATTTGTTAAATGTTTCTAAAAGGAAATCACCCACAAAGTGAATACCTATTTCCATTGGTTTTACATCTAATGAAAAAAAAAAAGATAATAATTGAATCGAGGGTTAAACAGAGTGCACCACTGTGGATGCACTTGCAGCTAATTATCTCTCTAAAGAAGTACACCATGATTGAGCTACATCAAAGCAAACCGCCTTGCTCTGGCATAGAAAGAGGAGTTCAGAACCTTCACAGCAAACAATATTTAAGGACAGATATGCTATAAGCATGAACAAAATAATGGATTATAATAAGAATAGTGTCAAGATAATCGGTGTACTATAAGTGCCTAGATTGTACAGTGTGGTCCTTTCACTCTGTCTTTAATTAACACAATAAAGTGTAACGATTGTGACATTTCGGGGACCTCGTTTCATGCGACAGACCGGCTGAGCGGTGTTGCCGATAACGTGGAGCGACGCGATCAGAGAAAAGTCTGTTTATCTGGAAAATGAAAGGCTGAAAGAGGTCTGGCTTGGCGATAGGTCCTGTCCTGGTGAAGTTTTTTTGCTTGTGCGTGCAAGTGTGTGTAAGTGTGTGTGTTGAGGTGAGAGACAGGCCCAGTTATTACCTAAATGGCCAATCATCGTTGTCCATCTTTAGGATCTTGAATTTGTGACCTTTCCCCCAGGTGTCTGCAGCCCTGCTGGTGGCACCGTGTTCTGTCTTCGCAAATCTCCCCACTTATTAGTAAAGCTATCAGATTTAACGATGCACAGACAAGCAAAGGCGCACGTACGCCGCACGGGTGCTCTGTTTGCAGGCAATCATCGCCATCTACCTGCGGGGGGGACCTGCTAGCGCTGGTGGCTAAACGCATCCTCCATCAAAACATCACAAGTCAAGTCACTTTCTCGCTCCTCTGCCGTCACCTCCGACCCGTAACCCATTTATCTTGAGATAACGTTGTCAGATTGTCAAGGAAACTCTCCGCTGGGAGCCCAGACCAAAGCTTATTACGGGGGAATCAGTGCCGGACGAGACTGGTCGCCACTAAACGAAGACTCTCGGTCTCTACAGCGTACTGGGCTTGCTTGGTGTGTGGATTAGATTACTACACAAAAAGCACACCACTGATTCGTATGAAACTTTGCGCATTTGTGGCACATGTGCACAGCAAGAACACGATACATTTTGCTACATATCGAAATAAAAATGTGGACACAGGCACTTATTTTCAATCCAAATATTAGGAACGGCTCTCAGCATGATGCACAGCAAGGCTAGCTAATGAACTAATTCTAATAAATAAATACCTCCCTAATTAAAGCTGAGCAATGATTACTTAGTAGGCATTCCCCCTATTAACGTTTAGTGGGAATGAGCTAGATGGAGATGTCCGCCCGTGTCACATCCACTCTCGTTGTGTGTGTGTGTGTGTGTGTGTGTGTGTGTGTGTGATACCCCAGTTTAGCCATGTAATGACCCGGGACTAATGCCTTTCATTGGACTCTATCAGGGTCAATGTCAGCCGCACTGTTGACCACACTCAGGTATACTGTACACACATTAATGGCTTATATTTTCCAATCAGTTATCATGTTTGCATATTTGCATATTGTGTTAATTCGATTTTTATTTTTTATTTGCATTTTTAATGCCACATGGATTTATTGTATTTAAAACATTAATTTATTATCGTCATTATAAATTTAGATCTGTCAAATGTATTGCATTAAAGCATGCGATTAATCACAAAAAAATAATGCATTTATTTTGTATAAAGTAAACACGAATGAATCCATTTATATTTACCTAAAAACGTGGGTTTCTATACAGTTAGGAATCAGGTCACTTCAAAATACACCCTAATGGGACTTTAGATACAAATGGCACAAAGCTTTGAGCAAATAAATGATGTGCAGAAAAGTAAACTATTTTAGAATATGTAGTGTATGATATTCTGACTATAAAAGTGCATTTCTGTCAATATTGTGGTCTTTTTTAAAGTTAATTTGAGTGATGAAATCAAGTAAGTTAATGCTATTAATTTTGATTAATCAAAATTCAAAAGTCCAATTACTCTTATTTAAAGTCAAACTATTGGGGTCCTTTTAAAGTTAAGTTAAATTATGCAAGCCAGCAATTTACTGTGATTAATCGTGATTAATCATAAGTCAAAAATGTCATTAGTCTTAATTACAGTCAGTTAAAAGTTCATTCAAATTATGCCAACAAGTAATCTCATGCGATTAAACAGATTTTTTTTAAGTTAAAATACCGGTGACTTTTTAAAGTTAGTTTAAATTGTGCAAGCAAGTAATTTACTGCGATTAAATCATGCTGAATCTAAATTTAAAAGTGTAATTAATCTGACACAAAGTCAAACTATCGGGGTCTTTTTAAAGTCAATCTAAATTGTGCAAGAAAGTAACATACTGCGATTATTTGTGATTTTTGTCAATTCAAAACAGTAATTAATCTGATTCAAAGTAAAAATATTAGTTTTTATTTTTATTAATTTATATAATGCAAGCAAGTCATTTACTATAATTAACTCTGAATAATCGTGATTTAGCAAACATTTTTTAATTCTGATTTTAAGTTATAATATATAGACTTTTTTAAAAAGTTGATTAAAGTATACAAGCAATTTACTGTGATTAATTGTGATGTTCAAAATTTATTGTGTTAATTAGACTGTATTTATTATTTGCCTTTTTATTGCATTTTTAATGCCACATGGAATTATGTAAAACGTTATTAATTTATTATTGTCATTATAAATTCAAATCTGTCACATGTATTGTATTAACGCATGCAATTAATCACAAAAAATATTGCATTTATTTTGTATAAAGACGGGTGAATCCATTTATATTTACCTCAAAACATGGGTTTCTATACAGTTAGTGATCAGGTCACTTCAAAATACACCCTGATGGGACTTTAGATACAAATGACACACAGCTTTAAGCAAATACATGTTGTGCAGGCGAGTAAACCATTTAAAAATATGTAGTGTATGATATTCTGACAATAAAAGTGCATTTCTGTCATTATTGTGGTCTTTTTTAAAGTTAATTTGAGTGATGAAATCAGGTAAGTTAATGCTATTAATTGTGATTAATCAAAATTCAAAAGTGCAATTAATCTTATTTAAAGTCAAATTATTGGGTTCCTTTTAAAGTTAATTCAAATTATGCAAGCAAGCAATTTACTGCGATTAATCGTGATTAATCATAAGTCAAAAATGTCATTAATCTTAATTAAAGTCAAAATATTAGAGTCTTTTTAAAAGTTCATTCAAATTATGCCAACATGCGATTAAACAGGATTATTTCAAGTTAAAACACCGGTGACTTTTTAAAGTTAGTTTAAATTGTGCAAGCAAGTAATTTACTGCGATTAAATCATGCTGAATCTAAATTTAAAAGTGTAATTAATCTGACACAAAGTCAAACTATCGGGGTCTTTTTAAAGTCAATCTAAATTGTGCAAGAAAGTAACGTACTGCGATTATTTGTGATTTTTGTCAATTCAAAACAGTAATTAATCTGATTCAAAGTAAAAATATTAGTTTTTATTTTTATTAATTTATATAATGCAAGCAAGTCATTTACTATAATTAACTCTGAATAATCGTGATTTAGCAAACATTTTTTAATTCTGATTTTAAGTTATAATATATAGACTTTTTTAAAAAGTTGATTAAAGTATACAAGCAATTTACTGTGATTAATTGTGATGTTCAAAATATATTGTGTTAATTAGACTGTATTTATTATTTGCATTTTTATTGCATTTTGAATGCCACATGGAATTATGTAAAACAATATTAATTTATTATTGTCATTATAAATTCAAATCTGTCACATGTATTGTATTAACGCATGCAATTAATCACAAAAAATATTGCATTTATTTTGTATAAAGACGGGTGAATCCATTTATATTTACCTCAAAACATGGGTTTCTATACAGTTAGTGATCAGGTCACTTCAAAATACACCCTGATGGGACTTTAGATACAAATGACACACAGCTTTAAGCAAATACATGTTGTGCAGGCGAGTAAACCATTTAAAAATATGTAGTGTATGATATTCTGACAATAAAAGTGCATTTCTGTCATTATTGTGGTCTTTTTTAAAATTAATTTGAGTGATGAAATCAGGTAAGTTAATGCTATTAATTGTGATTAATCAAAATTCAAAAGTGCAATTAATCTTATTTAAAGTCAAATTATTGGGTTCCTTTTAAAGTTAATTCAAATTATGCAAGCAAGCAATTTACTGCGATTAATCGTGATTAATCATAAGTCAAAAATGTCATTAATCTTAATTAAAGTCAAAATATTAGAGTCTTTTTAAAAGTTCATTCAAATTATGCCAACATGCGATTAAACAGGATTTTTTCAAGTTAAAACACCGGTGACTTTTTAAAGTTAGTTTAAATTGTGCAAGCAAGTAATTTACTGCGATTAATCGTGCTGAATCAAAATTCAAAAGTGTAATTAATCTGACACAAAGTCAAACTTTTGGAGTCTTTTTTAAAGTCAATCTAAATTGTGCAAGAAAGTAACGTACTGCGATTATTTGTGATTTTTCTAAATTCAAAACAGTAATGACTCTGATTCAAAGTAAAAATACTACGTTTAAAAAAATTAAAAAAAATTATATAATGCAATAAAGTAATTTACTGTAATTAATTGTGAATACTCGTGATTAATCAAAATCAAAGCATTCATTCTGATTTTAAGTTATAATATATAGACTCTTTAAAAAAAAAAAAAGTTGATTAAAGTATACAAGCAATTTACTGTGATTTATCGTGATGTTCAAAATAAAAACAATTAATTAAATCAAAAATCAAAAATCTGAATAAAATTGTTAATTGTTTATATTTTCTTTAATTCTAAAACACCAGCACCAGCTAATAATTGAGTGCCACGCCATTGAACAAAAAGCAGCAGCAGCAGCAGCCTCCATCTTACTGATCTATTAGAATCATACGATCATTTTTTGGGTCATCATAAGGCCCTCAACTGACTTGTCTTGAAAATATTGACCAATCATACCTGACACTACTTGTTTTGAAAATGACAAAGATTCACACTGCATACCTGTTAGTGTTCATGCTTCATAACAATGCACAAAAATACAACATACATCAATGTAATAAGCTGCAGCCCCCTGAGGTCTTTTTGGTCCCAGCCTTAAGGAGGCCCCTGCTGCTGGGTCTAACACAAATACTACAATTTTTTGAGTTGACTGAACTTGTCACTCTCATTAGGACCTGTTCGTGTTAACCCAAACATACCTCCAGGAAAAAAAAGGGGTTTGAACAAAACCCAATTTACTTATTTACTTTTTTTTGACATTGAATTCTGAAAACTTGTGCCAGTTAAAAAAAGACACGGGGGAAAAAGTTTTGGAGTTCACCATGAGGAGCGGCGATGGATTCAGTCACACAAACGCAGCTTTAAAACACAAACACATGTCCAGTTCGGGTCTCTCCTCGTCTGCTAATTTCCTATCTGCATTATTCACTTACAGGCAGACAAGCAGAGATGCGTATCAGTCTGGATTTAAATAGATTTCCTGAAGACATTTAAGCAGGATGTGCTGTTTATTAGTTGTGTCACTCATTAAATGAACCTTCTTGGTATTTCTTTTTGTGCAGGGCTTTATACATGTGCATCTGCATAGTTCATGAGAGAGTAGGTTAACGAACAACTTCTGTTCTTACAACATTTTGTAAGTCAATTTTTAGTGTAACTTATACCTAAAGCGGGGGTCAGCAACCCGCATGCGGCTCTTCAGCGCCGCCCTAGTGGCTCCCTGGACCTCTTTCAAAGATGTGTGGAATTGGAAAAAGATGAAGAAAAAAAAAAAATTGTTTTAATATATTTTCTGGAGGAGGACAAACATGACACAAACCTTCTGTTTATGTTATACATGCTTTACTGATGAGAGTATTTGGCAAGCACCGTTTTGTCCTACTAATTTCAGTGATCCTTGAACTCATCGTAGTTTGTTTCATGTACACATTTCTCTGATGCTGCCACAGAAAGACGTGTTTTATGCCACTCCTTCTTTGTCTCATTTTGTCCACCAAACCTTTTATGCTGTGCGTGAATGCACAAAGGTGAGCTTTGTTGATTTTATTGATTTGCCGGAGTGCTTATCAGGCATATTTGGTCAATCCATGACTACAAGCTAATCGATGCTAACATGATATTTAGGCTAGCTGTATGTACATATTGCCTCATTATGCCTCATTTGTAGGTATAATTGAGTTCATTTAATTTCCTCTATGTATGTCCTCTGTGTATTTAATTTATATTTACAGTCTCATGACACATTATCTGTATGTAATATTGGCTGCATTTCTCATAGTTGTTTGTGTGCCATGTTGTTCCAGATCACAGCAAACGTTACCCAGCTTGCAAAGATTGTAATAAATCCATTAAAAGAAGAGAGCCTGCCGCTTCCTTAAACTTGGACACACACATACTGTACATACCTTTGGCCATTCTGAGCCAGTCATTTCTAGAAAAGATCTCATCCTGTGAGAAGCCTCCATTTTACTAATGATTTCCAATGTTGCAAAAATGTGTTGAATAAAAATTAAGATACAACATTTCTGTCAACAAAGATTTGCGTCAGCCTTTGATAGTAGGCTTATATTGACACTTACATCATGTGTTGCCTTCATTACAACACATATTCAAATTTTTTGCGGCTCCAGACAGATTTATTATATTTTTTGTTCCAATAGGGCTCTTTCAACGTTTTGGGTTGCCGACCCCTGACCGTAACATCGAAGTACCTCACATTGTGCACAGAACACATGAAGGACAAATAAAATACAGTAATAGAAAAGGAAAATGTGGTTGGCTTGCACACTGGTAAGGGTGTTAACGGAAAAGAAAGACAGTCTCTTTTGTTCATTATCCTTCCTCAGTACATCTACGCTCGACTAAAGGATTCTGTGTACTAAAAGACGTGCAAACCTGATAGCACACGCAAAGCTGATCTACTAAACGTGTGCAAAGTGGATCGTGTCTGTTAAGTGAGCAGAATAAAACGTGCAATTATTATTAAAAATATATGCTGAGCATCAAAACGGCCTCAATACTGGGAAGAGAAAATGTAAATATGATTATTTAAGTTTATCAACACTCATCACCGTTTTGCAAACACTATTTAGCGTTTTATTTAGTGAGAAGGATGTGCAAACTGACAAAGTTCCACACACGGCTGCAGGATCGGTTAACCCTAACCCTAACCCAGGTGAGAGAACAGATACTGTATGTATTAGCAGGTAACTCTACTCTTAAAATGGGGGTTGCTGTACTTTTATTGAAAATTGTTTGAATGTTGAAAATTTGAGTATAATGTTTTTTTTAGGAATATAGGAAACTTCACCTGCAGTGTCCAGTATCCACTATTTTTCTCACAGTCACACTGACTGAATTTTTTTGCTAAAAAGTTACTGAAAGGTTTCGGATTCCACAAATATCAAATTGAATTAAACTGATCTTTACATCCCTAGTACTTACACATTTACAGATGACAACTTTGACAACCAAGCAAAGTTGGAGCTTTTTTTCCCCTGTCACTCCCACACAGCATTAACCTGGAGAGATGCAGCAGCAAAACAAAACAAGTGTCTCAAAGGTCGGGCAAGGATAGGGATTGGTGCTAAACTCGGTACTTTTATAGGAACCGACCAAATTTCGTCGGTAGTACCAGATATCGACTCACGTATAATCAAACGTTGCCATATTTTGATATTGTATTGGACGTCACACCTAGTTGTAGGCTCAACCGGCCCAAACACTTGACGGGCAAACAAGTGCTCAAGCAGCCCTCAGAGCGAACTTAGTCGGACTGCCTCTCGGTAATGTTGCAATTTTCCATGTCAACAAAACAACTACGATTGATACAAAACACTCACTTTCTAAAATGTGTTTGCTCGATGCTAATTTACATTGGATTTGCCATATGTATGCTACAAATTAGTACTAGCGATTTTACATGGCAATTTGAACACCCCCTAAATTTGGTAATGGAAACTACAACTAAGATGCACGTTACAATCAAACAGCTGGTGTGTATGAGTACAGTACACAGTATAAACACGTTTTAAGGTGCAACAAAAGACCAGATTCATGTCAACATACCAAAAAAATTGAAGAATGCACTTTGATATATTTTGCAAATTAAAGATACTTAAACTTAAAAATATAATGTCGGTTAAATCAATGTACCGTATTTTCCGCACCATAAGCCGCCCTGGGTTATAAGCCGCGCCTTCAATGAACGGCATATTTCAAAACTTTGTCCACCTATAAACCGCCCCGTGTTATAAGCCGCATCTAACTGCGCTAAAGGGAATGTCAAAAAAACAGTCAGATAGGTCAGTCAAACTTTAATAATATATTAAAAACCAGCGTGATGTGGGCGCGCATGGAGTCGTATATCAACATGGACGGAGCTGCGTGAAAAAAGCCACCCGGCCTCTTCGCGTAAACTTCCCTTAACCACTCGCTCATCTTTTCTTCATCCATCCATCCCTTCGAGTTAGCTTTTATGATGACGCCGGCTGGAAAGGTCTCTTTTGGCAAGGTCTTCCTTTTGAATATCACCATGGGTGGAAGTTTCTGGCCATTAGCATGGCAAGCTAGAACCACAGTGAAGGATGACTTCTCATTCCCTGTGGTGCGAATATTCACCGTACGTGCTCCCGTTGTATCCACAGTGCGGTTCACAGGAATATCAAAAGTCAGTGGAACCTCGTCCATGTTGATAATGTTCTCTGGCCGGATCTTTTTTTCAGCTATCTTGTTTTTACAATATGCACGGAAAGTAGCCAGCTTTTCTTGAAAGTCTTTAGGCAGTTGCTGTGAAATAGTAGTCCGTGTGCGGATGGAGAGATTGCGTCTTTTCATGAACCGGAAACCTGTCGCTTAGTAGGAGCCATTTTGTGGTCTTTACAGATGTAAACACACAAAGGAAATGAAACGTAATATCCGCGCGCTTCTTCTTCTTCTTCTACGGGGGCGGGTGGTTGCTTACAGTAGAAGAAGAAGCGCTTCCTCTTCTATGGGGGCGGGTGCTTACCTTGGCGGTTGCTTGCCGTAGAAGAAGAAGCGCTTCCTCTTCTACGGGGAAAAAAGATGGCGGCTGTTTACCGTAGTTGCGAGACCTAAACTTTATGAAAATGAATCTTAATATTAATCCATATATAAAGCGCACCGGGTTATAAGCCGCACTGTCAGCTTTTGAGTAAATTTGTGGTTTTTAGGTGCGGCTAATAGTGCGGAAAATACGGTATGCTATAAACCAGTGGTCCCCAACCACCAGGCCGCGGCCCGGTACAGGTCCGTGGATCGAATGGTACCGGGCCGCAAAAAAAAAAAAAAAAAAAAAAAAAAATTTTTTTTTTTAATTAAATCAACATAAAAAACACAAGATACACTTACATTTAGTGCACCAACCCAAAAAAACTCCCTCCCCCATTTACACTCATTCACACAAAAGGGTTATTTCTTTCTGTTATTAATATTTCTGGTTCCTACAATATATATCAATATAGATCAATACAGTCTGCAGGGATACAGTCTGTAAGCACACATGATTGTATTTCTTTATGACAAAAAAAAATAAAAATAAAAAATACAATACCCCTGCCCCCAATATGTAACTGCATATGTCAGCAGCTAAATTAGGAGCCTTTGTTTGTTTACTTACTACTAAAAGACAAGTTGTCTTGTATGTTCACTATTTTATTTAAGGACAAACTTGCAATAAGAGACATATGTTTAATGTACACTTTTTTTGTTAAAATAAAGCCAATAATGCAATTTTTTGTGGTCCCCTTTATTGAGAAAAGTACCAAACGTATCGGTACCAAACTATTGATATCAAGACAGCACTAATGCTAATTGTAAAGTAGTGGTTATCAATTCAACAACTATCACGCAGCTAAAAAGTATGATTTCAGTGCAATTGTTGAAAATTGCCTCGAATATGAAAGATCGTCTTGTATTTGTGCCAACACTGTAACAAACAAAACATCACGTCCCTGGTGAAGACATAATGACAGATAATGAAACCACTTTGGAGGCGATAACAGACACAAAGTCCTTCTTGATGCGACCCGTCTGAAGCCGAGCAGACGACGTGTGCAGCGGCCGTGACTAAGTGCACACAAATCAAGTGCGAATAAAATCATAAAGTGTGTGTGTGGTGGTGTGTGTGTGTGGGGGGGTGTACTTTAGGTGGTGTATTATATCAATTTCCATTTTGGGAGGGTTCTGAAAGCGGGAGGTAACTGACTGAGATGGACAGCTCCATCGTTACCAAGCGAGACAGAACGCTTCACCTTCCCAGTCAAGTGGCCAATCCAAGCAGGGCATACTAAAAGGGGGGTGGGGAGGTGGGGGTCTTGGAGAGTAGAAGAAGAACGGGTTGCCTGCCTGTCATGTCTGTCTTGTCCACACTTGCCAATCTCACTAACTATACACTCTCCCACTCTCCGACTCTCCCTCCATGGCCGCCTTCCCTACCAGCGCTGACAACCCACATATAATTAAGGCCCATGAATGCAGCGCTACCTATGAGTGGAGATGACAGCCCAGGCCATACCTTTAGCCGCTCTCCTCCGCTTCCTCTGCACCGGTCGAGCAGCGACGCGGCGGCGAAAGCCGAGGGACGGACGGACGCAAAGAGCTCTAATTGGTTGTCTCATACACCCAGGAAGGGTGCGTCTGGTTGGGCGTGAAGAGGCATGGGGGTGGCTCTGTGGGAGGAAAGAGGGTGGTTGGCTCAGCAACTCCCCACCCCTTCACTGCTTCCAAACATGTCTGTCCCACATGCAGGGTAATGCACCTTTTGGCCCCGATGCAAGTGGACTGTCAGGCAACACATTGACAAACTCAACATTTGGGTAGAACAAAGCAATAAAAGCCGTGAAAGAAAAAGAAGGTTCACTTTTTACCCAAAACCAAGCGAAATTACTGCACCTGCATGGGACATATACCATATTTTTTGGAGTATAAGTCGCACCGGAGTATAAGTCGCACCTGCCGAAAATGCATAATAAAGAAAGAAAAAAACATATATAAATCGCACTGGAGCCCGGCAAAACTATGAAAAAAACTGCGACTTATTGTCCGAAAAATACGGTAGTATCCGACCATGTTTGGTAGACAGCGACACTACTTTCAACACAACAGGATGGGAAAAGTGAGGTTTGAGTAGGGTTGCAAAATTCTGGGAATATTAAAAGTTGGAAACTTTCCATGGGAATTAACGGGAATTAACGGGAAATGAATGGGAATAAACATTGAATGCAATACATTGCAGCATGATTATTAGCTAAAACAACCTGATTTAATGCAAATTCAGTTGAATTTCAACCCTGCACTGTGCATTCCTCCATCACACTTGCAGTGCATTCTTCCATCACATGCCCAGATAATTCCCAGCATGCTACACACTACAGCAGGGCTACTGAGGCCACACTAGTATTTGAGCCCAAGGACTTCATCCAGTCAGGTAAGTTTTGATGATATTACTGGGGTAAATATAGTTGAGCTATGGTATTTAAGTTTGATAGAGGTGTAATTGCTTGTTATCGTATGACTGTAGGCTACTCCAGCAGACTTACACTCAAGCTAGCTAGCTGTTCCTGTACTTGTTAAATGATTTTGGGGCCAATATCTCTAGCTAGCTACGTTTATGTACCACCACAGTCTCATAATGAACCGAAAATATTTCTGTTAGCCGTGATGCTAATTTTCTCTCTGTTAAATCCCATTCATTTATGCTAGCAACGTTAGCGATCCGAATTTACCTTTTTTGTGATCTGTAAAGTTCAACTAGCAAATACTAAATCAAAACGTGTAGTTTCCTCTGTCTTCTGTTCTGCAGGCCATTCTGTTGCCACACAAGAATGTAGGTTATAGTTTGATTTAGCATGCTGATTGAGTGTTCATTTATTCATCTAGCCTATTTCTATTCATTTGTCCATTAGTAAAATATTTTTAAAGACTTCTCCAATTGTTAAACTGACTATTTACATCTGTGTGTGGCATTGCATTAGTGTTTTACAAGTTCCTCATCTTATTCTACAGACTAAGATGGACGGTGTCCAACTTTGAATAATCAAAAAATGGTAAAAATTTCCAAACTTCCCGAGCTTAACTTCCCGTGATAAATGTCCGGAAATTTACCGGAAACTTTCAACCCCTTTGCAACCCTAAATTTGAGTGCTAAGGCTGAAATAGGGCTGGGCGATATATCGAGTTTGCAAGACATATCGATATAATTATAAACAAGATATGAATTGAGAAAATATCGTAATATTGATATAATTTATTTCACGTTAAAATGACCAAACACCGCTTATTTATTGTGTTCCTTGTTCTCCCCCGCTTCCCGCTCCCTCTCATGGGCTATTAAACCCCTCCCCTTCCTCCTTCCAAGACGTGCTTGCACGTATAAGAAAATCCATGATTGGTCAGTTGTTTACTATGATGAGTCACGATTGGTGGAGATTAAGGCACAACATTAGGGACAGGCCAATCAGAGGCAAGATAGGGCGGGTCATGGAACCAGGAAGGGAAATCACAACAGACGTCACCAAATGACGACGAGAGAGTCGTAGAAGAGAAGAGGGAATATTCAAGCGGGCGATTTATATATTTAAAAAACTAGTGGAAGATGGCAGGGGGATTCTCTTCTTTAGATGTTTCTTTTAGCGATGTAGACGACGTCTATTTGGCCACATTTGGACAAATGTCTGCGTCTGGATAAAACATTCATTTGAGTTGTTTACCATGTAAGGCCAAATCAAAACTGTTCTGGAGTTGCCAAAAATGTATGCCGAAGTGAGGAAGATCATAGCCGCACAATTAAGTCAAGTCACTTACTTGACGCTGACCAGAACTGTACATGTGTGACAGTCCATGACATCGTCCACTGGGAATTAAAAAGTGTCTGCCTGCAAATTTATTTTTTATCCAAATTTGATACATTTTGTAATATTTGCACATCTTTGTTATTAATTTTACGTAGAAAGAATATTTTTCTATTTTATTTATGTTATGTATTTCTGTGCTACTTAAACAGTTTATTTTCTCTGCTGTTAATACCCATCTTTACTAACCAGGTTAATAAAAGTGCCACTGACTGTTTACAGTACAGTTGTCATTTATTTTAATTTCAGTGATAATCGCTCAAAAATGAACATCTTTATATGTATACTTTCACCGGAAAATATATCGAGATATATATCGAATATCGAGTTTAGGTAAAAATCAGTGACGTGCAGTCACTAGAGGCAGGTGAGGCGGGGCCTCACCTGCCATCATGGAAAGAAAAAACATGTAAAAAGAAAAAAAAAAAAATTAAATTGTTGTATGTATCCAGTGATTATACTATAAAGTTATTTTCCATTTAACTTCACCAGTTTTAGATTATTTTTATTCAAAATCGCTGAATTTTCACATTTGCCGTTCAAATACTGAGAAGAGACGGTGCGGTGAACAGCAGCCAGTTGAGGCACGTCACTCAGTTGTGCCTCAACATGGATTGCGGACTCGGCTAACTGCTGGCCTGCTGTGCAGTGAGACTGCATTGCTATATGAATTATATTATACATTTCCATAGTTTAGTTAGCTGAGGTATATAATGTACAGTGTATTTTGTCAACAACTGTATGCGTGTAACGTATTTCTTGTGCTGAGCGATCATAAAACGGCTGCAAAAGACGCACTGGCTGAGGCTCCAATAATCCCGCCTCCTGCACCCCCGCCGTAGAATTGTTATATCAACTAAAGCCCACACTTAAACTTTCCACGTGCAAGATTGAATCTATTTAAAAAAGTTATTTCATAAGAAGCCAAAAAGTGCAGAAACAATAATGTTCGTGTTGGAGGAGTTGTGAATGACTGCAGGGCCACAACATTAGGTACACCTGCAGACTGCAGGTGTACCTAATTCACAACTCCTTTAAGCACTTTTTGGCTTCTTATTAAACAACTTTTTTAACCTATTTTCATGGGCTTTCCTCTTTGCGATGTTAAGTTCCTGTTATGCGCTGTTATACAGTATATGCCCTGAGCTCTTATTTTGAAGGCGCTAAGAGCGGAAGTGATGACACGTTGCGGAGGTTTTTGAAAGAAGGTAAATAAAGTGGTCCTCGTGTAAACTGGAGCCTCCGTGTTTGTTATTTTGTAGTTTCATACAGTATAGGCGACATTTATAAACCCTCGGTTACACTTTTTTAAATTCGTTCAATCTTGCACGTGGAAAGTTGAAGTGAAGGCTTTAGTTGCGGCGCATGGACTTAATTTATAAGTAAAGGTAAGACCATAATAAAGTTTTTTTTATTAAATGTGCTTTTTTGTGTGCTACAGTTTGTATGTGTAAAGTTAAAGTTAAGTTAAAGTACCAATGATTGTCACACACACACTAGGTGTAATGAAATTTGTCGTCTGCATTTGACCCATCCCCTTTTCACCCCCTGGGAGGTGAGGGGAGCAGTGGGCAGCAGCGGCGCCGCGCCCGGGAATCATTTTTGGTGATTTAACCCCCAATTCCAACCCTTGATGCTGAGTGCCAAGCAGGGAAGAATGCTGGTATGAGCTTTTAAACATAACCCGTTAACTGCTGCCAATCAAATGGTGAATACGATACTCTTTAGGGTTCATATGTTTGTAAATCTGACTGTGATGAAGTCAGTGCCTCACCAGCCATCAACCTCACCGCACGTCACTGGTAAAAATATATCGAGACATACTTTTTTGTCCATATCGCCCAGCCCTAGGCTGAAATATGACATAACATACCAACTTTATTCATAAAGCTCTGCCACCACAACCACAGAAAAAACAAAGGGCTGTACCCCAAAATATGTACAACTAAAATATAGGCGGGAATCTTTGGGCAACCACGTTTTGATTCGATTCTGATTCTTGAGGTGAAGATTCCATTTATAATTGAGTCTCGATTCAACACAATTCTGGTAATATATTCTCTTGTTGGTATATAAATTATAATGAAACCTTTTCAAAACAGGTTACAGGTTATAAAATCTTCTCTTGGCTGCTGAAGCGTGACTTATTGATTAATTATGAATTAATTATGAATTAATATTACCCTTCGAGTTGTTATTTATTACTCCGGTGCTCTTGTCTTGTTCTGTATATTATACAGTATTTTGTATTTCTACAATGTTTTGTATATTTTACAGGATTGCTTATTATTTTTATTGGATAGTAGTCTGTTTATTTCAATTGTTAGTTTTTTTCTTTATTACCTCTTGTGTAATTTATTTTTACCCCATATTTGTTCCCACTACCGCACCTTAAATTGGAGTCCTTAATCTCGTTATATGCAAATATAATGACAATAAAGTCCATTCTATTCTATTCTATTCTTATACGCACAGTGTTGGCCTAAAAAATGTTTGAAAAATATATTTAAACATTTTTATTTACCAAACTCACAGAATGCTATTCAATCTAATACAAGAAAATACAGCAACCACAAATCCAACCCAATGCCAGCTTTACAAAACTCAGGATATACATTTACAAAGCAATTGAGATGACATGCAATACTCAGTAAATACAGTACTAAAAAAATTAGAAAAAACAGAAATTCATAAAAGCCACAGTATCAAAAATTATAATAATATTAATAATAGCTGTTCAATATTTTTACATTAAAATCGATAGATAATTATGAAGCGATTTAAAATCATGATGAATAAAAATCCTGATTTAGATGTTAATCGATTTTTTTGAGCACAATTAATAAATATAAATATTTTTAAAAATCAGATTAATCACATTCACACACTAGGGCCAATTTAATATTGCCAAGCAGCTGGGATAGGCTCCAGCACCCCCGTGACCCCGAGAGGAAAATAAATGGATGGATGGATTAATCACACTTTTAAATTTGGATAAATCATGATTAATCAGGCTATTACTAGCTTGCACAATTGCAACTTAAAATAAGACCCCAATATTTTGACATCTTATTGTCAGAAAGTCAGACAGGGTCATTTTTTAAATGTTTTACGCCAATGCACGTCATTTAGTTGTTCAAAACTTGGTAACGGTTTTATCGTCAGGGTAACTCGTCATTTTTGACAACAGCAACATAGATAAATAATGCTCTCACGTCACCTAGCTTGCGTGAGGTTCCCCCGGCGGACCTTTACCTGTACTTCCAAAGAAATATAGCTTTTTCGAGCAGCAGTGTCATGATCTGGAAGGCAGCCTTAGGGGTGTGACCTCAAGAAGCAGCAGACGGGAGACAGATGGTGAGTAAAATAATATTATTTAAAAAATAAATAAAGTAAAACGCACTCACGAGGGAGTAGGAGAACACGTAAGTAGGAGTGGAGAAAGAGAACAAAAGAAGGCGAGTGCAGCTATAAAGGGCACAAGACACAGAACAACTCGTGTACGTTGAGCAAAGCAGAACAATAAGCAATGACCTCACCTTGTCTGGAAGAAATGAGAAACTGATTGGCAACCGGTGACAGGTGTGTCCCAGTTGTCAATCAATGACAGGTGCGGGAGCCAGCACTCTGTGGACCAGGGCCGGCCCGTGGCATAGGCCGTATAGGCAAATGCTAAGGGCGCCGTCCATCAGGGGGCGCCACGCCAGTGCCACAAATGTAGGAGAAAAAAAAGAAAAAAGTTGGTACTATTATTTCTAAATGCAAAAAATAATCCCACGTTAATTAAAATGCAAAGTAAAGCCTATATAATAGAAATATTATTTGTTACAACATTACACCCCCCCCCCCCCCCCCCCCCCGCACGGTGCGCCCCCTCCCTTCCCGTATCATGACTCTTTTTGGACGTCACCACATCAAAAAATCAACACAAGATGTCAAAACGGCCAAAACTGTCAGGTGCCCAGGGAAGAAAAAAGAGAAAAGAAGAGGAGGAGAAACGAGAAAAAGACAGAGGTAGCAGGTAGGTAACGCTAGCCTACATGAAATTATTTGTCTGTTACAGAATGTGATAGTAACCTGGCTTTTTAGCATTAAGCTAATGTTACATGACTCGGCAATTGCTAATCAATAAATAGCTAGTTCTGTTTTAACGTCAGGTTAATATTGTGGAGGGGGCTAAATTGTTATGGAAAATAATAATGTAACATTAGGTAATTACAGTACTCCCACCTTACATTCCTCAGGGACATTTGTATTAGATCTTTTAAGCAGGTGTTTTTTGTTTACATTATTGCCTTCTGGTTAGCTAATGTTTGCCCTGCAGGTAATAGTCACTTTTCCACCTCTTTATACATTAGGTATAGTTGTAAGCCTAGTTGTTAAAGTGCACATCATTAATGTTAATTAAGGAATATGTATGTAAAAAATATTGTATTTCATATATTCATTTTTTATTTTTTGCATTCATTTATTTATTCAGATTTTTTTTTATCTTGTTAACTATTCTGATTGTTAATTTGCTTTCTTTAAGTAAAAAAAAGGTCAAAGACAAAGCTATTCGGTTTCTTGTGAGTATATACACTTCACTGCCGATGTGGGGGGGTGCCACCTAAAATCTTGCCTAGGGCGCCAGATTGGTTAGGGCCGGGCCTGCTGTGGACAGACAGCGGAAGTGAAACTACAAAATAAGAATACTGGACAGGAACCTAAACAGCACACAAACAGCGTGTGCTGCACCACATTAGAGAACAGTGTTACTGTTCAAATTATGTGTAATGAAACAGGGGCCAAAAATACTAAATATACTTGTTAAATAAAACTTGTCCCCTGTTTTTATTGACTATTTAGGCCTACTTCACTACTATATTTGAATGTTGGTGTTGGAATCATGGTGGTACTTGGAGAACCAAGTAAATCTATTTATATCTGCACCTTATTGCTCTTTTATCCTGCACTACAACGAGCTAATGCAACGACATTTCGTTCTTATCTGTACTGTAAAGTTCACATTTGAATGACAATAAAGGAAGTCTAAGTCTAAGTCTAAGTCTAATTTGGTTCTCCAAGTACCACCATAATGAACAACATTAAAATATAGTAGCGTAGTAGGCCTAAATAGTCAATAAAAACAGGGCAAAGGTTTTATTTAACAAGTATATTTAGTATTTTTGGCCACTGTATCATTACACACAATTTGAACAGTAACACTGTGTTAGAATATTAATTCAGTGATTCTTTGGCGTACCATTAGATAAGCCCCCGTAACACTAGCGGAAAAGTACCTAAAAACAGTTACAGTAAAAATTGATTCCTAAAGTTGATTTTTGTCATTTAAAAATCAATTTAAAATCGGAATATATGCGAATTGCCAGAAGCTAATAGCTAGTCAACAAGAGTAGTGGTTGCTAACTTTGGAAAACACTGCCCTCTAGTGTTTTGGAAGATAATCGCAAGTCATGCGTGAGCCTCCGCGGACGCGCGACAAACAAATCAGGATGCCGTCGAAGATGAAGCAAGTTACGTGACGCCTTTAAGCCTCACACCCTGTCTCGGAAACACAATTTTCTCTTCCACAAACTCTGTTAGGAGAGATTAGATAAAAGTGACTTTGAAAAAAAAAACGACATAGCTTTGTGCTAAGATTACAGTCACATTTGAACAACATCATCATGCTAGGTTAGCCTATTCATCGGAGAAATTGACAGCTATCACATCTGTAGCTTTGAGCTTTATTTTAGGATGTGTAGCAAAGCCTTTTTTAGTTTATTTGTCTGCAAAGCTGTCCTGCATGATGTAGTAAGCGGCACTATCTATTGTCGAGGTATTCGTTTAATCTGGAGCCAGAAGATGTTTAAAGGCCTACTGAAATGAATTTTTTTTATTTAAAGGGGATAGTAGATCCATTCTACGTGTCATACTTGATCATTTCGCGATATTGCCATATTTTTGCTGAAAGGATTTAGTAGAGAACACCGATGATAAAGTTTGCAACTTTTGGTCGCTGTTGAAAAAAAGCCTTGCCTGTACCGGAAGTAGCGTGACGTCACAAGTTGAAAGTCTCCTCACATTTCTCCATTGTTTACACCAGCAGCGAGAGCGATTTGGACCGAAAAAGCGACGATTACCCCATTAATTTGAGCGAGGATGAAAGATTCGTGGATGAAAAAAGTGAGAGTGAAGGACTAGAGTGCAGTGCAGGACGTATCTTTTTTCGCTCTGACCGTAACTTAGGTACAAGGGCTCATTGGATTCCACACTCTCTCCTTTTTCTATTGTGGATCACGGATTTGTATTTTAAACCACCTCGGATACTATATCCTCTTGAAAATGAGAGTCGAAAACGCGAAATGGACATTCACAGTGACTTTTATCTCCACGACAATACATCAGCGAAGCACTTTAGCTACGGAGCTAACGTGATAGCATAGTGCTTAAATGCAGATAGAAACAAAAGAAATAAGCCCCTGACTGGAAGGATAGACAGAATATCAACAATACTACCAAACTCTGGACCTGTAACCACACGGTTAATGCTGTACCGCCTGACGAAACCTAGCAATGCTGTTGCTAACGACGCCATTGAAGCTAACTTAGCTACGGGACCTCGATAGAGCTATGCTAATAACATTAGCTCTCCACCTACGCCAGCTCTCATCTGCTCATCAACACCAGTGCTCACCTGTGTTCCAGCGATCGACGGCGCGACGAAGGACTTCACCCAATCATCGATGCGGTCGGCGGCTAGCGTCGGATAGCGCGTCTGTTATCCAAGTCAAAGTCCTCCTGGTTGTGTTGCTGTAGCCAGACGCTAATACACCGATCGCACCTACAGGTTTCTTCTTTGCAGTCTCCATTGTTCATTAAACAAATTGCAAAAGATTCACCAACACAGATGTCCAGAATACTGGGGAATTTAGCGATGTAAAAAGACGATCTAAGCTGGTGACCGACCTATTCCAAAATGTCTGATTCAACTACTGACGTCACGCGCATACGTCATCATACCTAGACGTTTTCAACCGGAAGTTTCCCGGGAAATTTAAAATTGCACTTTATAAGTATTTGGCATGTATTGCAATGTTAAGATTTCATCATTGATATATAAACTATCAGACTGCGTGGTCGGTAGTAGTGGGTTTCAGTAGGCCTTTAAAGAGGACACGATGCATAAACTTAAAATCAGAAGTATTTATTCCCTATTGGATACAATTCTAATACAATTTGTCTGAGCGCTATCTGTCCCTAGTAGCATTCAACACGGCGACTTACTGTTCGGACGCACCCTTCCCCTCGCGCTCTTACAATATATAACACAATGTGTGAATATTCAATGAGGTGTCTGCTTCCAGACGTGGAATCTTCCTCTGCCTTCTCCTTCCTGGACTCTGACTTCATATTGATGAAGGGTTGTGTTAGAGGACAAAGATTAAACAACTTGTAACCTCAAAAGACCCCATTTTCTCATGTTCTTGGGACATATTTCCTCCTGAGAACCAGCGTCCTCTGCAGTGGACATTTGTTTTTTGCAAAACAGAGCAATTTCTTTCATACATTTGTAGCTGCAAAAACCAAAGTCCCCCACAAATGACACAAAAACGTCATAATGAGCCCATTTTGCACAATCGGGGACCTTTAAATAGTGTCAGACGTATTGTAAATTCCGTCACCTAAAAAAAGCATCACGCGAACGTCCCCCAGTGCCGCACCCCAAGAGGTCACGTTCAGCGCGGAGCATCTCCCTGAGTTTTCAGTCCGCAGACTCCCCGCAGTTGTGACCGCGCTGAGGAAAAGAGGGGGGGGGAGAGTGTTCAATCGGTCGGCGAGCCGTCAAGTGATTAGAGCAATTACTCGTCAAGGATCTGTCACAATCGATCACATCTGTTGGTGAGAGAGGCGTGGGGGGTGACCCAGACCTGCCTGTGTTGGCCCGACTGAAGCCCTCGCTGTGCGCGCCTGAATGATGCTCCTCGGGATGACGGCTGATTGGATGATGGCTGCTAAAGGTGTGTATTAACCACACTACACTATCATAGTTTATCATAAAGCTAGCAACTTTGCTAAAATAGAGCTAAATGTAATCGGATCTCCTCATAGTACCATAGGGCGCACCGGATTATAAGGCGCACTGCCGATGAATGGTCTATTTGCGATCTTTTTTCATATATAAGGTGGACCGGATTATAGGGCGCATTAAAGGAGTCATATTATTATAATTTTTTTTTTCTAAACTGAAAACACTTCCTTGTGGCCTACATAACATGTAATGGTGGTTCTTTGGTCAAAATGTTGCATAGATTATGTTTTACATATCATCTTCAAGCCGCTTTCTGACAGTCGCTTCCGGATGCATCATCACCCCGTCATCTTTGTTGTAGCGGTGTAGCGTGCAAGGACGGGAGTGGAAGAAGTGTCAAAAGATGGAGCTAACTGTTTTAATGACATTCAGACTTTACTTAAATCAATAACGGAGCAGCGTCTCCTCATCCGCCGGGAATGTGTCCCGTGAAAAACCGTCCAACCGGAACTCTCTAATAATTAAAGTTCCTTGGGTGAATAATGTAAGCTCACTACACTGGTATGTTTTAGTGCTTTCATGGCAGATATAAGTAAGAACTTTATATTAGAAAGGGCAATAGTGGAGGATGAATGTCCCATAACAAGAAGATAGAGAAAAAGAAGAAGCTTATCAACTACAAAGGCGGAAGCGCGCAATTTTTTCAGGACTTATGCAGCTCTCAAATACAGATCAGCAAGTACCAGAAGGAAAGAAAAGTTGCTTTTGCATAACATTGCGAAACAAAACACCAGATAGTATGTCTTACCTTATACACACACCATAATAATACTCGTATGTTGAAGCACAGTACAATCCATCAAGCGGTGCGGCTTCATAGCTTACCAAAGACGTACTAAAACATTTTGATAGATTTTTGAGCGCCGTGTGTAATGTTCTATATTTTTAATGGAACATACAAAATGTTGGGTGTTGTTTACTTGAGTCATATTGCAGTCTATACATATCTCTTATGTGTGACTGCCATAATTTTTTGCAGTCTACATGTATCTCTTATGTGTGACTGCCATCTGCTGGTCACACTTATCATTACATCATGTACCAAATAAAATAGCTTCGACATCGGTAAGCAAAACCAGAATTATTCCCGTACATTAGGCACACCGAGTTATAAGGCGCACTGTCGAGTTTTGAGAAAAGAAAATGTATGTATCTTTGTACCACAGTGCAGTCACACTGGTACACTTGTCGCACCGCCAACCACATTTGGGAAATGTTTCTCTTTTAGGGCAATTTTTTAATCTGCAACACAAATCCACACATAACCAACAATAGAAAATAGCAACAATAACGCTAGATAGGGTTGGAACGGTACACTATCATCGCGGTTTGGTACATACCTGGGTTTAGTCACGGTTCGGTAAGGCAACCAAATGCAAATAATACAAGAATAAATCATTTTTATTTTAATGAAGCAGGAAACTGCTAGCAGGTTATTTTCCAATAATTTGTCCATCCATGATTTCGCTGGTTTTTGAGTTTTTGTTGCGGCCTAAAGTGTCTGAATTTGTGGCAGCTTTTTCAGAAAGTAGCGGCAAAAGTTGCAATGTTTTTTTTGAATAACATTGAATCAAGCTGTGATTTTACGAATTTGTTATCAGTGATTTGAAAAAGCCCAGGATTTCAACAAAAATTGGAAAACAAATATTGCATTGATGTTTTACTTGTTGTACACCACACAGACTTAAAAGTACACACTCCACTGCATATTATTTTTTTTCCAGAAATCCCCCGAGTTTTAAGAGCTTTTTACTTATTTAAAGTCATTGAATTTACATCATAATCTTGATTTTAACATAAATAATTATATTTTGTCTATTCCAGTTTGAAAATGTTAAAATTGAGAAAATAACTATTAATATAAGATATTTAGATTTTTCTCCAACAGAGAAAATCTTGATTCTGCAACATCCCAAGCATGCTTAATTTAAGAAATGCAAGTTGAATAATGCTTGTTTTCAGATTAAAAATAGTAATTTATAGTTTAAAAGTCTAGCTATAGAAATATTAATTTATGAGGTCTTATCAAGTAAAGTTACCTAGCTGCATGTACAGATCATTTCACTATTTTTTTAAATATTTTTTCCCTCAAATCTATTATTTTTTTTAAATATTTTGTCAGCGCTTTTTTGCATCGTAGATGGCAGTAAACACACATATTAAGAATTCATTGCCAAATGAATGTACGGTCTTGATTAATTATGACTAATAATAGTCATAATTATTATAATTGGAGCAGTGACGTGCAGTCACTAGAGGCAGGTGAGGCGGGGCCTCACCTGCCATCATGGAAAGAAAAAAAATGTAAACATTTTTTTTTAAAATTAAATTGTTATATGTATCCAGTGATTATACTATAAAGTTATTTTCCATTTAACTTCACCCGTTTTAGATTATGTTTATTTAAAATTGCTGAATTTTCACATTTGCCGTTCAAATACTGAGAAGAGACGGTGAACAGCAGCCAGTTGAGGCATGTCACTCAGTTGTGCCTCACCATGGATTGCGCACTCTGCTAACTTCTGCTAACTTCTGGCCTGCTGTGCAGTGAGACCGTATTGCTATATGAACTATATTATACATTTCCATAGTTTAGTTAGCTGAGGTATATAATGTACAGTGTATTTTGTCAACAACTGTATGTGTGTAAAGTATTTCTTGTGCTGAGCGATCATAAAACGGCTGCAAAAGACGCACTGGCTGAGGCTCGCCTCCTGCACCCCCGCCGTAGAATGCACGGCAACCCCTGACGGGAGTGTTATATCAACTAAAGCCCACACTTAAACTTTCCACGTGCAAGATTGAATCTATTTAAAAAAGTTATTTCATAAGAAGCCAAAAAGTGCAAAAACAATAATGTTCGTGTTGGAGGAGTTGTGAATGACTGCAGGGCCACAAAATTAGGTACACTTGCAGACTGCAGGTGTACCTAATTCACAACTCCTCCAACACGAACATTATTGTTTTTGCACTTTTTGGCTACGTATTAAATAACTTTTGTAACCTATTTTTATGGGCTTTCCTCTTTGTGATGTTAAGTTCCTGTTATGTGCTGTTATACAGTATATGCCTTGAGCTCTTATTTTGAAGGCGCTAAGAGCGGAAGTGATGACACTTTTGAGTGGAGCGGAAGTTTTTGAAAGAAGGTAAATAAAGTGGTCCTCGTGTACACTGGAGCCTCCGTGTTTGTTATTTTGTAGTTTCATACAGTATAGGCGACATTTATAAACCCTCGGTTACACTTTTTTAAATAGATTCAATCTTGCACGTGGAAAGTTTAAGTGAGGGCTATAGTTGATATAACACTCTCGTCAGGGGGTGCATTAATCCAGCACAACAGCGGCTCGTGGACTTATTTTATAAGTAAAGGTAAGACCATAATAAAGTTTTTTTTTAATTAAATGTGCTTTTTTGTGTGCTACAGTTTGTATGTGTAAAGTTAAAGTTAAGTTAAAGTACCAATGATTGTCACACACACACTAGGTGTAATGAAATTTGTCCTCTGCATTTGACCCATCCCCTTGATCACCCCCTGAGAGGTGAGGGGAGCAGTGGGCAGCAGCGGCTCCGTGCCGGGGAATAATTTTTGGTGATTTAATAACCCCCAATTCCAACCCTTGATGCTGAGTGCCAAGCAGGGAAGAATGCTGGTATGAGCTTTTAAACATAACCCGTTAACTGCTGCCAATCAAATGGTGAATAAGATACTCTTTAGGGTTCATATGTTTGTAAATCTGACTGTGATGAAGTCAGTGCCTCACCAGCCATCAACCTCACCGCACGTCACTGAATTGGAGAAATAAACGCCACCAAGTACTTTCCTATTGTCGTCCACAAGTTGCGGACAATCTCTGTGTATGTTTTTAACGCTTAAAAAGTGTTTGTCCATCTCACACATTCATTTTTGTTCTAACATATTTACCCCTGCACATTAACAGCATTTGTGAACTGTTGAGAGCGATCTATGCCGATCATTTTTGTTGATAAATTAGAGACAATGAGAGATTATCGTCACACTTCAACATCTCGGTCATGTAAATGAAGATTAAATACATTTAAACTAGGAAGTATATGTTTTTTTACTACATTATTCAGGAGGTTTAGTACCGTCGACAGGAAACGGAAGTAAGTCTGACCTGCGGAAGGACAACAACTGTGTCGTACAGAGTTGATAAATTGCGAAAACAATTTTTTGTCTACACAAGAAACAAACACACGTTTTGATTAGACAGTTTGTGACAGTGATTGGTCAAAATCAGACCGGATAATTTTTAAATTAATATTCTAATTGTATGCTAGTAGCACTCACACTAGTGTTGTCCCGATACAAATATTTTGGTACCAGTACCTTGTACCAAAATTATTTCGATACTTTTCGATACTTTTCAATACTTTTCTAAATAAAGGGGACCACAAAAAATGTCATTATTGGCTTTATTTTAACAAAAAATATTAGGGTACATTAAACATATGTTTCTTATTGCAAGTTTGTCCTTAAATAAAATAGTGAACATATAAGACAACTTGTCTTTTAGTAGTAAGTAAACAAACAAAGGCTTCTAATTTAGTCTGTGTTATTTTCCATTGTATTATTTTGTCAAAATTATTAAGGACAAGTGGTAGAAGATGAATTATAAATCTACTTGTTCATTTACTGTTAATATCTGCTTACTTTCTCTTTTAACATGTTCTATCTACACTTCTGTTAAAATGTAATAATGGTGGTGGCGGACTCGTACTTTTCAGAGGCGGTATAGTACGGAATATGATTCATTAGTATTGGGGTACTATACTAATACCGGTATACCGTACAACCCTAACTCACACAACTAATATAAATGAACAGCTACCATGTTGGCATTTTAACCAATTTTTGTAGGTAAAAAGGAACTAAGGTCATGGATATTGTTATTTTTAAACAATGGAAAATGGTTAGAGAATATTTTGCGTTTAATTTTAGTGGTTGAAAGTATTTTTAAAGTCTAGGCCAAAACCTTGAACATGGCAAAATCCTCCTGTTGCTTGACTCCAAGGAATTTACCTGAATTAATGTATTTCCACTTACTGTTATTCTAATTCATCATTCAGTGCAGTGGAGCCAATTCGATTCAAATTCAAATTATTTTATTTTTTTACTTAAAAAAAACTGTTCCCCCTTTTTTCCATTCTTTTTTTTGGAATTGCTCCCTTTAAAAAAAGGGAGAAATAGAGGAAAAAGGGAAAAAAAAGGAAAAAAAGGTGGAAACAACAAAAACAAATTCAGATTATTTAAATTTAAACTGAATTAAAATTTGGACAAGCCTGGTAATATTGCATCCAGCGCATGTAAATAATGGCGTGCAAGCTGCCATGAAACATTATCGTTAATTACATCGTTTAACGGAACCTTCTCTTGTTTGTTATACAAAGAAAGAGCAGAATATTTAGCAAATGGAGTATTAGTGTAGTAATTTGTTAGTGACATGGGCAGATCGGTGTCTGTCTGCTAAGTGGGCTAATCTGCCTTCGCCTTTTAAAGAAGCGGCCACTAAGAATAGCAAACAGTGACAGTCTGCCAGAAAGTGTGACTGCAAAGATGCTGCTGGGAAGATATGTGCTCCAGGCGCTTTGCAGCCCCCATCTTCCAAAACCTTACATCATCTATTATTCTTCGGCTCATATTGATATGTATTTTTTTTCCTCCTCCTTTTTATATCCAAATTCAAAAGGACGGAAGGAGCAACAAAAGTGCTCCATTTTCATTTCCCCCCCTTCCCTATTCTGCGAGTGTTTCTTTTTCATTGTGCATCTTTGCTGTAATTCTTTTGGAAGTTGAACTCAAATGTAGCGTTTGTGATGTCTCAATGCAGTCCGGCTGTCACCGGCTCCCAACGTCTACGTTGACGATATTATTTCTGGCTGTGCGCACTCCATCTTGGGGCGCAGCGGAGCCTCTTTCATTTTCTGTGTCATAATGCGATGGCGCAAATTTCCCTGCGAGGCATCGCGCTATTGGAAAAAAAAGCGAATAACATATGTTGTGTCTCAAAGTCACCCTTCTTCCCCTTATCCCACTGGTGCAGATGACCAGCGAGGGCGCCAGTGCCAAAGGCTGCGAGACGAAGACGCGTTCAGGAAACGAGTCACAGGGACTATCATCCATCGACATCATGAGTCGTCCATATCAAAATCTCGAAGAAGAGCCGTAATGCATTACAAAGTAATGTATCGCCTGTGTGTTTTATTGATATTGGAGGAGAATAGTCGGTTTACTGTGCCTAGAGGAGCCTTCACAAAGTAGATTATCTTTTCCTTGGCATGTCTTCTGACTCGTTGAGGCTTTCTAGGAGGTTGTTCTTTTATTTATTTTTATTGTGTCATGTTTCACTATAGATGGCCACGCTAATCTTTCACTCTGCACCGAGCTTGCAGGGCATGCAGGCAGCTTTGTTCTCTGGAAAGAAGGCAAGATGCTGTAAGTATAATGGCAGCGCCACAACGTTGAGCACACCTGCACTATCAAATAAGGGTCAATACAAGATCCGCCGTGACAACAATGTGGCAATACGCATTGATATATTATTGTATTTTCTGTATTTACATAAAAGGCGTACATTACAAATGTCCATCCATCCATCCATCCATCTTCTTCCGCTTATCCGAGGTTGGGTCGCGGGGGCAGCAGCCTAAGCAGGGAAGCCCAGACTTCCCTCTCCCTAGCCACTTCGTCCAGCTCTTCCTGTGGGACCCCGAGACGTTCCCAGGCCAGCCAGGAGACATAGTCTTCCCAACGTGTCCTGGGTCTTCCCCGCGGCCTCCTACCAGTCGGACGTGCCCTAGACACCTCCCTCGGTACATTAAAAATGTATTTATTTTTTGACATTTAATTGTTTTTCCCTTTTTTTTATAGTTAACAGTAATTTTCTATTAATTTTTTTTATTTCACTGTAAAAATAAGTGTTCTAAATAAAAAAGAATAATGCAGTCATAAAGAATAGACAAAAGTCGATAAGAAAAAATAAAAAGTAAGATACAATTTGGAAAACTTTTTTCCAATCTTTTATTATTATTATTATTATTCATTTAAAATGGGAAGCATGGTGGCAGAGGGGTTAGTGCATCTGCCTCACAATACGGAGGTCCTGAGTAGTCTTGGGTTCAATCCCGGGCTCGGGATCTTTCTGTGTGGAGTTTGCATGTTCTCCCCGTGACTGCGTGGGTTCCCTCCGGGTACTCCGGCTTCCTCCCACCTCCAAATACATGCACCTGGGGATAGGTTGATTAGCAACACTAAATTGGCCCTAGTGTGTGAATGTGAGTGTGAATGTTGTCTGTCTATCTGTGTTGGCCCTGCGATGAGGTGGCGACTTGTCCAGGGTGTACCCCGCCTTCCGCTCGATTGTAGCTGAGATAGGCTCCAGCGCCCCCCGCGACCCCGAAGGGAATAAGCGGTAGAAAATGGATGGACGGATTATTCATTTAAAATATTTATGTCATGTATTTATATTTTAATAACTTTTTATTATTATTTAAAAAAATATGTACACATTTTTACATAAACTAGTATTATTTTCCATATTCTAATAGAACAATACAAAATAAAATATACATTCATTAAGTGTGCAAAAATAAAAAATAAAAGTACAGCCTTCCCAGTAAGGTCTATTCAAGTGTACTGGAGAGGAGGCTACGCCGGATAGTCAAACCTCGGATTCAGGAGGA
The DNA here is from genome assembly GCF_033978685.3 of Nerophis lumbriciformis. Taxonomy (NCBI): domain Eukaryota; kingdom Metazoa; phylum Chordata; class Actinopteri; order Syngnathiformes; family Syngnathidae; genus Nerophis; species Nerophis lumbriciformis. The sequence goes on along the minus strand of NC_084554.2, from coordinate 32,489,505 downwards.
ACAGTTTGGTTTTCGTCCTGGTCGTGGAACTGTGGACCAGCTCTATACTCTCGGCAGGGTCCTTGAGGGTGCATGGGAGTTTGCCCAACCAGTCTACATGTGCTTTGTGGGCTTGGAGAAGGCATTTGACCGTGTCCCTCGGGAGGTCCTGTGGGGAGTGCTCAGAGAGTATGGAGTATCGGACTGTCTGATTGTGGCGGTCTACTCCCTGTACGATCAGTGTCAGAGCTTTGTCCGCATTGCCGGCAGTAAGTCGGACACGTTCCCAGTGAGGGTTGGACTCCGCCAAGGCTGCCCTTTGTCACCGATTCTGTTCATAACTTTTATGGACAGAATTTCTAGGCGCAGTCAAGGCGTTGAGGGGATCCGGTTTGGTGGCTGCAGGATTAGGTTTCTGCTTTTTGCAGATGATGTGGTCCTTATGGCTTCATCTGGCCAGGATCTTCAGCTCTCACTGGATCGGTTCGCAGCCGAGTGTGAAGCGACTGGGATGAGAATCAGCACCTCCAAGTCTGAGTCCATGGTTCTTGCCCGGTAAAGTGTGGAGTGCCATCTCCGGGTTGGGGAGGAGACCCTGCCCCAAGTGGAGGAGTTCAAGTACCTCGGAGTCTTGTTCACGAGTGAGGGAAAAGTGGATCGTGAGATCGACAGGCGGATCGGTGCGGCATCTTCAGTAATGCGGACGCTGTATCGATCCGTTGTGGTGAAGAAGGAGCTGAGCCGGAAGGCAAAGCTCTCAATTTACCGGTCGATCTACGTTCCCATCCTCACCTGTGGTCATGAGCTTTGGGTACAGGCGGCCGAAATGAGTTTCCTCCGCCAGGTGGCAGGCCTCTCCCTTAGAGATAGGGTGAGAAGCTCTGCCATCCGGGGGGAGCTCAAAGTAAAGCCACTGCTCCTCCACATCGAGAGGAGCCAGATGAGGTGGTTCGGGCATCTGGTCAGGATGCCACCCGAACGCCTTCCTTGGGAGGTGTTTAGGGCACGTCCAACCGGTAGGAGGCCACGGGGAAGACCCAGGACACGTTGGGAAGACTATGTCTCCCGCCTGGCCTGGGAACGCCTCGGGATACCCCGGGAGGAGCTGGACAAAGTGGCTGTGGAGAGGGAAGTTTGGGCTTCCTTGCTTAGGCTGCTGGCCCCGCGACCCGACCTTGGATAAGCGGAAGAAGATGGATGGATGGATGGATGGAGTATAGTTGACGCAAAATGGCTTTAAAGTACCAGTGGAGTGGAAAAACAAGTTGCCTCTTTATTGAAGCAATTAGCATATATATCTGTTGTATGAGGGCAGCACGGTGGTACAAGGGGTAAGTGCATGTGCCTCACAATACGAAGTTAATGGGTTCGATACCCGGGCTCGGGGTCTTTCTGTGTGGAGTTTGCATGTTCTCCCTGTGACTGCGTGGGTTCCCTCAGGGTACTCCGGCTTCCTCCCACCTCCAAAGACATGCACCTGGGGACAGGTTGATTGACAACACTAAATTGGCCGATGAAGTGGCGACTTGTCCAGGTTGTACCCCGCCTACCGCCCGAATGCAGCTGAGATAGGCTCCAGCACCCCCCGCGATCCCAAAAGGGACAAGCGGTAGAAAATGGATGGATGGATCTATTGTATGACACTGAAAGACTCCCAATGTTTGCGAGTAAATAGATATGATCGAATTAGTAGCAATCACACGGAGATTCCGGAGCCATTTTGAGAGTTAATGCCACCAAGTCAGCTGTGGCTCTTTTTCCAAGCTTCTGAATGGACAAAATGTGCATGACAGCTAGTGTATGTATTTGTGTGTAGACAGAGACGGTTTTAAATCTACACTCACGTGGATGAAGATCGCTTTAATTCCTACATAGTACTGCAAGAATTTATCAATTCAACCAAATAATTTGATAACAAAAAAAGGTTTCTTTTTTTTTTTTTTTGCTTTGATGATTTCTTTAATGAAAACACAATTTAAAAAAAATTCAGACCTCATGTAGTGCCTGCAACTTAAAATATGCGGCCAATGTTTCCTCACAACTACTTGCAATAGAGCAGACATGAGAGCGGTGCTGCGGGTCATGATCTGTGTGCGTTTGTGCGTGTGCGTGTGTGTGGTGGGGAACAGCGCTGAGTGGCGATGGAGTGAGATGGCTCAATAAAAAATATTGAGGAAGTGGAAAAAGAGCAAAAGGCCCAAAGAAATCGACAAAAGCTGTCAAAAGTTTGCGATCATTTCTAACTGAAATAGATGACATTTTTGCACTGTCAAACGGCGCTGGCATTTCATAATAGTACTATATTGATGATGCGGCATGTCACCAGAAAGCAACCTGCATATGTACAGAGCGAACAACCAGAAATGAGGTACAGGTCTATGTTGGCAGCTAACACCATGAGCTCAAAACTTTCTTACAAGTTAACGTTTTTACACTAATTTGACATCTACGAAATAAACTCACTTACTGACTGTCCTTTAAATGTTTCATGTTCATATGCTAAAGCCCAAACATGCACAACAGACAACAGAATGTACCTCTCAGGCAGTTGGTTTAGTTTATTTCTTACTAATTTATTACCTGGTTTTAGGCTACAAAGTTAAAGTTAAAGTTCCACTGATAGTCACACACACACTAGGTGTGGTGAAATTACCCTCTGCATTTGACCCATCACCTTGGGAGGTGAGGGGAGCAGTGAGCAGCAGCGGTGGCAGCGCTCGGGAATCATTTTGGTGATTTAACCCCCAATTCCAACCCTTGATGCTGAGTGCCAAGTAGGGAGGTAATGGGTCCCATTTTTATAGTCTTTGGTATGACTTGGCCGGGGTTTGAACTCACGACCTACCTACACTTGTTTTTTTTTTTTTAAATTATTATTTTTATATGGGCCCTGCGATGAGGTGGCGACTTGTCCAGGGTGTACCCCGCCTTCCGCCCGATTGTAGCTGAGATAGGCTCCAGCGCCCCCCGCGACCCCAAAGGGAATAAGCGGTAGAAAATGGATGGATGGATGGATTTTTATATGGTAAATGGTAAATGAGTTCTGTGATGAGGTGGCGACTTGTCCAGGATGTACCCCGCCTTCCGCCCGTTTGTAGCTGAGATAGGCTCCAGGGCCCCCCGCGACCCCGAAGGGAATAAGCGGTAGAAAATGGATGGATGGATGGGTAAATGAGTTATACAGCGCTTTTCTACCTTCAAGGTACTCAAAGCGCTATGACACTATTTCCACATTCACCCATTCACACACTCATCCACACACTGATGGCGGTAGCTGCCATGCAAGGCGCTAACCACGGCCCATCAGGAGCAAGGGTGAAGTGTCTTTCTCAATGACACAACGTACGTGACTAGGTTGGTAGAAGCTGGGGATTGAACCAGGAACCCTCAGGTTGCTGGCACGGCCACTCTTCCACCCACGCCACGCCGTCCCAGTATCCCTTTATATTGATGATGTCATGTTAAAAATGCAATGTCAATGTTGAGAACAATAAATAAAGGTCATTAGAAAAATTGTTGTGCATTCCAACTTTTTTCCCCCGAAAATACGCAATGAGGCTATAAAGTGTGTTTAATCCGATTACACGATTAATGGGACAAATTAATCGATTACTAAAATAGTCAATAGCTTCAGCCCTGGTGCAGGTGCACCCGCAGCTGCTTTGAGAGCGTGGGGACCGGGCCAAGCATCTTTAGAAATCCCTTGAATGTAACATGAGAGGTGTGGCTATCAAAGCCAGATTAGGAGGAAGTGAGATGCGGCAGTGGCGAGAAAGTTCAGATGAGGCGAGAGAGAGGGGCGATGATGAAAAGAGCGAGGAGCCACTCGGTCCTCTGAGATTCCTTCGCTTCTCGCGCAGCCAAATTAGCCCAATTAGTCAGAGAGTGGCCTCTGTTCGAAAGCAAGAACGGCACAGCAGCAACGCCAGCGGTCTTTCGCTTTCATTTAAAGTCGCTGCTTTGACGCTCTCCTGAGCCACCTGCACACACACACACACACACACACACACACACACACACACACACACACACACACACACACACACACACACACACACACACACACACACACACACACACACACACTCTTGTATTTGGTACCTTCTTGAGACCTCCGAAAAAGGCCTACGTCTTTAGGACTGCCCTTTCTAGATATATAAAGATTTGTATTTACAACATTAATAATATACATACAATGCAAATATAAAAAAAAGCTTGTTGTGAATTTCACAAGAAAAAGGTCACAATTTCACAAGAAAAACTTAGAATTTTGTCAGCATTGTAATAAAAGTCGTCATTTTATTCAACACAAGTCGAAATTTTACAAGAAAAAACGATAATTTGTGCAATATTATGATAAAAGTTGGAATTTTACTCAGTAACTCTCGCAATTTTTACAAGAAAAGCTTAAAATGTTGGCAACTTTATGAAAAGAGCCGTAATTTTACTCGACAAAAGTCACAATTTTATAAGAAAACTTTAAAATGTTGGCAATGTTATAACAATAATCGGAATTTTACCTGGCAAAATTATGACAAAAGTTTACTCAAAAAAAATCACCATTTTACAAGGACAACAAACTAATTGGCAATATGGTGAAAAAAGTCAGAATTTTATATGACAAATGTCACCATTTTGCATTCAAAAGTAATAATTTTACATAAAAAATTAATAATTTTACAAGAAAATATTGCAATATTACAGAAACAGAAAGAATATGAGAAATTGTTCCCAATTTTATAAGAAAAAAGTCCACACATTGTGAGAAAAAGACTGCTTTTAGTTTAAAAATTTTTTGGGGGCATTTTCTGTTTTTAATTGGTTTTTAAGCTTCATTATTTACTTCAAGTTATTCCAGTATGTCTCTATATACATATTTATTTTATTGTTTTAAATAAATTGTGGCCAAAGGAGGCACATTTCAATTTCTTAAACACACTTGTTATTACATATGTTGGTCAGAGGGGGAGCACTTCAAATTGTTACACGCACTTGTTATTTCATATGTTGACCAGAAGGGGGAGCACTTTTAAAACCGACACACCGTCCATTTGAAAAATCCCTCCTTTTTGGGACCACCCTAATTTTGATAGATTTCACCAGCAGGGATGCAAATGAGACATTCTCTATTAGATGCAACGGTTTTCAGTATTGGGACCATGATTTCGGTCCTTACTTGTTCACCGGTCCTCCTCATATGGAAGGTACTTTTCCTTGTTGATGTCTCAAGAACGGTAGAAGTACAACACACACACACACACACACACACACACACACACACACACACACACACACACACACACACACACACACACACACACACACACACACACACGCGCACACACGCACGGACGCACACACACACACACACACACACACACACACACAAGCACACATCTCCCTCTTGAAGTGAATGTGTGTTTGCATTCATGTGTTTGGAGAGAGCGCTTGAAAGGGAGAAGACGCTGCCTTCAAATCAGTCCTCACCTCAGCAGCATGGTGCCTGCATGTCCTTCTAGCTTCTGAAGGGAAGGTGTGAGAAGGTAAAATCTACCAGATCTTTTTAAAGCTCTTCTTTTTTTTTTAATCTTTTGGCATTTGAAGGATCAAACTTTACTGTACTTCTGCACAGTTGAGGAGAGAAAATGAGTAGAGTGTAAATGTACGCAATGGCAACAATAATCCATATTATTGACAATAATCATTGTGTTTAGAATGATTGAACACAAAGAGTAATGATAAAAAAATGAAAGCAGCAATACAGCATGGAAGGGGAAACTGAAGCTTATGGGCCATAAAAACCCACACAGGATTCTGATCTGGTCCACTATACAATTAAAAGAATGGCCCCGAAACATTCAACACACATTTTTAGGGTAGGCGTTTGAATCTACAGATATGGTTAACGGTGAATGGTTAGTTTTAGTATCTATTTTTGGGGCCTTTAGTTTTAGTATCTAATTTTAGGGCCTATGGTTAAGATCTAGGATTAGGATCTATGGTTTTGGCCATGGGGTTTGGGGTGTGGGTTAAAGTTATGGTTAGGTTTAAAGTCTTTGGCTCTGGTGTTAAGGTCTACGGTTTTGGGCCTAAGGTTTGGTGTTCGGATCTATGGTCAGGGCAGGGTGAGGGTTAAAATTTGGATTGGATTTAGGGTCTGGGGATCAGGTTTACAGGTTAGGATAAAATGTTAGGGTTTAGAGTTAATGGCGGCTTGTCCAGGGTGTACCCTGTCTTCCGACCGAGTGTAGCTGGGATAGGCTCCAGCCCACCGCGACTCGGAGAGGGTTTTGGACATAGGATTTGGGTTTAGGGTTTTTGGCTCAGGGCTAGATGTTAGGATCTAAGATATTGTTAACACTAATATTGAAGTTAATGTTAGGATCTAGGGTTTTGGGCTTAAGGTTTGGTATTAGGACCTATGGTTAGGGCTCAGGGTAAAGGCCAACGTTATGATTGGGTTCAGAGTCTTGGACTCAGGGTTAAGTGTTAGGAAATAAGGTTAGAGTTTAGGGTTAATGGTTAATGCCAGGATCGGTAGTCATGGGCCAATGGCTGATATTATTTAGGTTTAGGATTCATGTTAGGATCAAGGGTTCTAGACTTAGGTTTTGGGTTTAGGATTAAATGCTAGGATCTAAGATTTATAGCCTATTGTTAACACTATTATTGAGGTTAATGTTGGGATCTAGGGGTTTGGGCTTAAGGTTTGGTATTAGGATCTATGGTTAGGGCTCAGGGTGAAGACCAACGTTATGATTGGGTTCAGAGTCTTGGACTCAGGATTAAGTGTTAGGAAATAGGGTTAGAGTTTAAATGGTAAATGGGTTGTACTTGTATAGCGCTTTTCTACCTTTTTAAGGAACTCAAAGCGCTTTGACACTATTTCCACATTCACCCATTCACACACACACATTCACACATTCACACACTGATGGCGGGAGCTGTCATGCACGGCGCTAACCAAGCCCATCAGGAGCAAGGGTGAAGTGTCTTGCTCAAGGACACAACGGACGTGACTAGGATGGTAGAAGGTGGGGATTGAATCAGTAACCCTCAGATTGCTGGCACGGCCACTCTCCCAACTTTGCCGCGCCCTCCCCGTTTAGGAGTAATAGTTAATGCCTGGATCTGTAGTCATGGGCCATTGAATGATATTATTTAGGTTTAAGTTAGGATCAAGGGTCCTGGACTTAGGTTTGGGGTTTAGGATTAGATGGTAGAATCTAGGATTTGGGCTTAGAATTTGGTGTTAGGATCTATGGTTTAGGATGAGGGTTAAAGTTAGGATTGGGTTTAAAATCTTGGGGTCAGCGTTACATGTTAGGTACTGGGGTTTAGTGTTAATGTTAGCATACAATTAAATACTAGGAATAGGATATAGGGTTTGGGTTAAAGTTGATCCGGCCAACCATGCCACAGGAAGAACTGTCCAAAAACATTTAACCTACAAACGGAAGAATTTGCACTCCCGCCCTACAGCATGACATGATTTTGTCAACGTGTACCTCTTGTCGCCACAATGTTGGAATCACTTGGAGGTTGTTAGCATCTTTCCTCTCAAATCGCTGCAATTGGAGGAAGAGCTGGTGTCTCATCACCACCTGCCCACAGGCCGCTGAGGTGAAAGAGAGAGAGATGGCTAATTGGATGACCTTGTTGCATGTACAAACACACCTTAGGCCACGTGAACGGTGGCGCAGAGCTTTCATTTAGCGTTACGGTGTTTCACCCTGGGCCTGTGAGTGAGATGAAGAGGGAAGTGTGTTTACCTGAGCCTGACTGTACGGCAAATACACACACAGTTAACCATGCACTTAGACTCTTCTACCCAGGGAGGAAGAATTTGCCTAAGGAAACCAGGGCTGCTTTGTGTGCAGCATAATACACATGTTGAATTGGGGATAATATACAGTGATTATACATATTTACAACACATTACACATGAGCCATCATTGATTTTTCTCTCGTTACTACATACTGTATATAAGAAGTTGATGAATTATCACATTTCAGAAATAACAGCCTCTATCCAATTATCACCTGCTACCTATACATACTACATTCTACATACTACCTTGTACATGGCAATATTTGGACATGGATATGGGGGAGCTTTACCAAACAATTTTGGTCACAGTCAGGAGAACAGGCGGTTGTCAAACTTGACTGATGTCTTCCCGAAACTGGACTTCCGGTGAAGGTTATATATAGATCTTGATCATATTTGGCACAGTATTTATGGTCTTTGTGACAGTCGCAAGCTGTTGTGCGGGTTCTCAGGACCACCAAGGAAGGACATTGCTTCGAGCATGGTTGACTTTATTTTATTTTTTCAAATATAACCTCAGTCTCAGGTCGGGTCGCTTTCCAGCTCCTTCCTCTTCCACTGCTCGCTCTCCCGGTCGCTTTTCAGCCGGCCGCGTCTTCTGCGTCTCGCTCTCAGTCGCTTTCGCTCTGCATCCACTGGCTCTCCACCTCCTTCCGCCCCGTAGTTCTCGGCTGTTGCCCTTTTACAGATTAAGAGGTGATTAGATGATTGTGCTCAGCCGGGCGATTCCCGCTTGCGCGGCGTTGAACCCGGCGCGCCCCGCCTCGCTGCTCGCTTGCCGTCCCCGCCTCCTCGCCGCCATCTTGGAGCGGGCTACAGTGTGCCCTGCCTCGCTGTTGGACTGCCGGCCACGCCTCCTCGCCGCCATCTTGGAGTGGGCTCCGGTGTGCCCTGCCTCGCTGTTGGACTGCCGGCCACGCCTCCTCGCCGCCATCTTGGAGCGGGCTCCGGTGTGCCCTGCCTCGCTGTTGGACTGCCGGCCACGCCTCCTCGCCGCCATCTTGGAGTGGGCTCCGGTGTGCCCTGCCTCGCTGTTGGACTGCCGGCCACGCCTCCTTGCCGCCATCTTGGAGCGGGCTCCGGTGTGCCCTTCCTCGCTGTTGGACTGCCGGCCACGCCTCCTCGCCGCCATCTCGGAGTCGACCCTAGAGGGGCACGCCTCGCTGTCGGTCTGCCGGCCCCGCCTCCCCACAGTCTTCTTATAACTTCAAGAGATGTATTCCTACTCTGGAATGTGTGTTGACCATATGCATCTTCTTCAGTATTTGCTCTCTCCTATTAAATATTATAGTTGGATAGAAATTCATTTTATGAACTGTCCGTGGGTAAACAAACTTTTGAAAAAAAAACAACAACAACAATACAGTGAATCCACAAGACACACATTTCAGTGGTTTAAAGCAGTGTTTTTCAACCACTGTGCCGCGGCAGTGTGCCGTGAGATACAGTCTGGTGTGCCGTGGGAGATTGTCAATACATGGACTATGGGGTGTTTTGTTTTCCTGGAATGCAAAGGAAAGTTGGAGCGGGCAAGGCGTGAAGGTAAGGGCATATTTATTTTAACACTATCAAAAGGAACAAACGAAAAACGCGCACAAGGGCGGAAGTACAAACTTGGCTATGAACAAAATTAACACATAAACAGACTAAGGACATGAAACAAAACTTACTTGGTCAATCATGGAAAGATCATAGAACTATAGCATGGACGCGTAAGCATGGAGGTATCAGAGTTAAAGTCGCCAGGCTGACTTCCTGGCAACAATGGGCTTAAATAATACAGACATGATTAGTGACAGGTGCGCGAGTGCAAAACGTGAGACAGATGAAACTAATGAGTAGTCATGGTGACAAGGCAAGGGAGTGAAAGCAGGAACTAAAAAGTGTCCAAAAACCAAGCAGAACATAACTAAACAAAAACATGATCAACAGACATGACATAGATGATCTAATTTCACCTATTTGGGTTAAAAAGATTTTTTGCAAACCAGTAATTATAGTCTGCAAATTATGTGGTGTTGTTGAGTGGTCGGTGCTGTGTAGAGCTTGGCAGAGAAACAGTGTAATACTCTTCCATATCAGTAGGTGGCAACCGGAAGCTAATTGCCTTGTAGATGTCAGAAACAGCGGGAGGCAGTGTGCAGGTAAAAAGGTGTTTAATGCTTAAACCAAAAATAAACAAGGTGAGTGCCCCTAAGAAAAAGCATTGAAGCTTAGGGAAGGCTATGCAGAACAAAACTGAACTGGCTACAAAACAAAAACAGAATGCTGGACGACAGCAAAGACTTACTGTAGAGCAAAGACGGCGTCCAAAATGTACATCTGAACATGACATGACAATCAACAATGTCCCCACAAAGAATGATAAAAACAACTGAAATATTCTTGATTGCTTAAACAAAGTAGATGCGGGAAATATTGCCCAAAGGAAGACGTGAAACTGCTACAGGAAAATACCAAAAAAAGAGAAAAAGCCACCAAAATAAGAGCGCAAGACAAGAACTAAAACACTACACACAGGAAAACAGCAAAAAAACTCAAAATAAGTCACAGCGTGATGTGACAGGTCGTGACAGTACACCTACTTTGAGACAAGGGCTTTAGTGATGCATGCTTGGTTATGGTTTTGCGAGAACCACTTTTTATTGTCAATATCGACTGCTGAATTTCATTTTTTTAATGTTTTCTGCTCGTGGTGTGCCTCGGGATTTTTTCAATGAAAAAAATGTGCCTTGGCTCAGAAAAGGTTGAAAAACACTGGTTTAACGGATGTCAAATATTCAGTTTGTGCATGTCTGCTGAAAATACAGTAATTCTCTTTTTTTTATCCCGTTAATACAATTTTCCATTCAAGTCTGCTGACACAGTGATGTGTATTTCTGATCTTGCCATCCTCGGATGACACGACAGTGCGGCTGGATTAAAAGAGACGTCGGAGACGCTTTACTGAACCGAAAGTGGCTTTATTACAAGCGAGCGTCATTATACAGGACTGCAGTTCCCGGAGCAGGTCAAGTCAGAAAAATAAGGCGCTCCTAACTTGGAGAAGCCAAATCATCAGTTTTATATTTCTACCTCCTGTCTCTGTGTGGAAAAGCGCATCCTGGCCATAAAGGGGATGTTTGGGTGTAAGTGACTGAAAAGAAAACAGATGCCGGTCGTATTTTAGATGCTGTCATTAAGCTAAACATGTAGTCTCTTCTCACGGATAGGGCCATCACTTTTGCATACCAAGGTCCAATTTTATTGGCTTTTCTACCGCGAGAACTAATCCAATCCACACACAAATGTCAGTACTAAAGGGCCCTATGTTATTATGTGCCCAAACTGAAATGCTACTATTTACTTAAACCTGGGGATTCACTTTCTCCAAGATGAATATAAACATTCACCATATGCAAACCATAATATGAGTTAATTAATTCACTTCAACAGCCTGTGAAAATCTTGTCAACACAAGTTGCTGCTGTTAAAAGCTCCTGGTTATTACAAATGTGATTGTTTACATGTGAGAGGTATGGTTGGTTGTTTAGATGTATAGGTCATCTCCTTGAGAGCTTTTTAATGTGACCTGATTGGAGGAGCAGAATGGTATGCCTTGGAATACCCCCCACCCCTCTTTTAATACCAACACCCATACACGCACACATGCATACAGTCTACGCACACAGCCTGACCCCAAAACCCCTTTCCACATAACACTTCACTCAAGTGGCCTAATTGTTGAGTGAGGTCTTCATTCCGACTCTATTTCTTCCTTTGAAGCTTCATCCTCACTCATATTTTCTTATGTCTCGCCTCAATTATGTCTGCGTTTTGTACAGTTATTGTCCTACAAAAGAGAACTCACATTTGTGTACTAGATTCCATTTTGTTACGAGTTAATACATAATGTTTGGGTTAGATTCATAGATACAGTTAGAGTTGAGTTAATTGTCTAGAGCTAGGGGTTAGGTGTTTAGGTATTAGGTTAGGGCAGGGGTGTCAAACTCATTTTAGATCGGGGGCCACATGGAGAAAAATCTACTACCACTGGTAAAATCACGGCACGATAACTTAAAAATAAAGACAACTTCAGATTGTTTTCTTTGTTTAAAAATAAAACAAGCACATTCTGAAAATGTACAAATCATAATGTTGTTTTTTTTTTTTTTAGACTTACACGCTGCGGTTAATAGTATTCTATCTTTATTTGTCGTTATTTATACTTTCTGAGTAAATTATGTGATAATGTTCATCAGTCAACTCATTGGTGTTTATTTTCAATCTATCAAGATAAAAAAATGATATCAAAATCAAATTACAGGATGTTATTTATGTAGTTTGCTCATTTTCCTGGACAGGTGCACTAACATCATGTGGTTTATTTTGTACATATGTAGCATCATCTACAAAGATACAAATAATTGCTATTGTGACATCCAGTGGACACATTTAGAACAGCTGTTTCTTTCATTCAAAAATTGCAGGTTAATTTTTCTACTTAGCAAACTCATCCCGCGGGCCGGATAAAACCTGTTCTGGTCCTCCGGCCGTACGTTTGACACCCCGGGTTAGGGTTTAGTGTCAGGCTTTAGCGTAAGGTTAGGATTTGGGTAACAGGCATAGAAATAGGATCTAGAATTAGGGTCTAGGTTCAGGTGTAACCTGATTATTGGCTGTCGCCCGATTCTCCTCTTTAACCCTTTTGTCTAACCTGGTGGCCGGAAAACACGTCTAAGGACACTTTTTTCCCGCAACAGTAAGTAGTCACCCTTTGCCATTTGGTCGCTGTGACGTAGGCAGGAAACATGCTATAATGTACTACTGTACGTTTCATCACTGTTTTTAGACGGATAATAAGATATAAAAAGCTAACACGACAGTATTTAGAAGCTACAATATGTACAATAGGTGTGCTAGCTAGGTCGACATGACGAGCCAATTTTAAAATAAAAACAACAGTCTAAAGATGGCTAATGTAAATTCTAAAAGTAGATTTGCTTTCTAATAATTCATGAAAGGTAGTAAATCGTATTGACATTTGTTTGCTGCTAGCCTGACATCGTAGTTTACTAGCTACAGCCACGTTAGCTAGCTCTTATGAGGAGCCATTTAAAAATAAAAACAACATTCTAAACATGGCTAATGTGAATTGTGAAAGCAGATTAGCTGTCTAATCATTCATGAAATGAAGTACATTGTAGTAAAGTCTGTTTGGTGCTAGTATGACATTGTAGTTTATTATCTACACAAACAGCTGCGTTAGCTAGCTCGTATGATGAGCCATTTAAAAAAAAAAACAACACTCTGAAGATGGCTAATGGTAAATGGGTTATACTTGTATAACACTTTTCTACCTTCAAGGTACTTAGAGTGCTTTGACACTATTTCCACATTCACTCATTCACACACTGATGGCGGAAGCCGGAGATCGAACCAGGAATCCTCAGGTTGCTGGCACGGCCGTTCTAACAACCTAGCCACGCCGTCCAAATGTAAATTCTAAAAGTAGATTCGTTCCCAAATCACTTATAGTATGTAGTAAATTGTAGTAACGTTTGTTTGCTGCCAGTCTGACATTGTAGTTTACTAGCTAGAGCCGCTTTCGATAGCTGTTATGTATCTTATATTATCTATTATCTATTTTTATCTATTATCTAGTATTATCTAGTATTATTATACATAATATTATCTATCTATATAGATAATATTATATATTATCTCTTCGATAGCAAATTTAAAATAAAAACGACATTCGAAACAGGACATTATTTAAATGGAGGAACAAAGGAGTGAATACATGATAAAATACGGGTGTCGGTACTATAAAAATCAAAAATGCTCATAAGTACTTACATGTACCGTATTTTTCGGACTATAAGTCACAGTTTTTTTCATAGTTTGGCGGGGGTGCGACTTATACTCAGGAGCGACTTATGTGTGAAATTATTAACACATTACCGTAAAATATCAAATAATATTATTTAGCTCATTCACGTAAGAGACTAGAGGTATAAGATTTCATGGGATTTATCGATTAGGAGTGACAGATTGTTCGGTAAACGTATAGCATGTTCTATATGTTATAGTTATTTGAATGACTCTTACCATAATATGTTACGTTAACATACCAGGCACGTTCTCAGTTGGTTATTTATGCGTCATATAACGTACACTTATTCAGCCTGTTGTTCACTATTCTTTATTTATTTTAAATTGCCTTTCAAATGTCTATTCTTGGTGTTGGATTTTATCAAATAAATTTCCCCCCAAAATGCGATTTATACTCCAGTGCGACTTATATATGTTTTTTTCCTTCTTTATTATGCATTTTCGGCAGGTGCGACTTATACTCCGGTGCGACTTATATATGTCTTTTTCCTTCTTTATTATGCATTTTCGGCAGGTGCGAATTATACTCCGGAAAATGCGGTATGTACTTTCAGCTCGGCCATATTGTCAGCGAATGTGGTGTGATGGCAACTTTCTTACAACAAGCGTGGTTGGGATCTCACTTATTTTCGAGGGCTTTACACCCCTTGGCATTTAGCGCTTCCCTTAATATTAAATTAGAATTGGGACAGTACTTGCTTGATGTGAAAGGGCAAAACCAAGGGTGAAGGACCAACACAAGGGGTAGGAGGAAATGATTGGGATTCACTTGTTAAGGTTAAGGTTGGGTCAAAGACTGACGGTTAAGATTTGAGTTTTAGGGTTAGGGATTTGTGTTAATTGTTGGATTCTGTTGGATAGGGTTAAGGGTCAGGATGAAGTTTTATGATTAATAGCTAAGGTTAGGATTAAGGTTAGGCATAGGATCTAGGCTTAGGGTTGTGTTGAGTTTAGGGTTGATGGTTAATGTTAGGATTTAGGGTTTGAGATCTAGATCTACAGTTCAGATTTAGTTGAAAGCTTTACTGTCTACAATGGGTACAATCTGCAAACTAAGGCAAAACCAAGGGTGATTGACAAAGCCAAGGGGTAGGAGGAAATGATTGGGATTCACTTGTTAAGGTTAAGGTTGGGTCAAAGACTTACGATTAAGATTTGAGTTTTAGGGTTAGGGATTTGTGTTAATTGTTGGATTCTGTTGGATAGGGTTAAGGGTCAGGATGAAGTTTTATGATTAATAGCTAAGGTTAGGATTAAGGTTAGGCATAGGATCTAGGCTTAGGGTTGTGTTGAGTTTAGGGTTGATGGTTAATGTTAGGATTTAGGGTTTGAGATCTTGATCTACAGTTCAGATTTAGTCGAAAGCTTTACTGTCTAGAATGGGTACAATCTGCAAACTAAGGCAAAACCAAGGGTGAAGGACCAAGCCAAGGGGTAGGAGGAAATGATTGGGGTTCACTTGTTAACGTTAAGGTTGGGTCAAGGACTTATGGTTAAAATTTGAGTTTTAGGGTTAGGGATTTGTGTTAATTGTTGGATTCTGTTGGATTGTCAAAACGTGGTCCTTGGGGTTTGTTTTCCCGGAATGCAAAGGAAAGTTGGCGCGGGCAAGGCGTCAATGTAAGCACATATTTATTCAAACACTAACAAACTACAAAAAAAGGAAGCAAACAAAAGCGGAGGTAGTATGGATGGATAGGATAATGTCACCAGGCCGATCTGCAGAAACAGACAGTCTTAAATAGCAGTGACATGATTAGTGACAGGTGTGCGAGTGCAAAGCGTGAGACAGGTGTGTGACATGACAGGTGAAAACTAATGTCCTGAGCAAGATACTTCACCCTTGCTCCTGATGGGTGCTGGTTAGCGCCTTGCATGGCAGCTCCCCTCCATCAGTGTGTGAATGTGTGTGCGAATGGGTAAATGTGGAAGTAGTGTCAAAGCGCTTTGAGTACCTTAAAGGTAGAAAAGCGCTATACAAGTACAACCCATAATGGGTTGCTATGGTGACAAAACAAACAAGAGTGCACAAAGAGTCCAAAAACAAAACCGAACATGACTAAAACAAAAACATGATCAACAGACATGACATGGATAGGGTTAAGGGTCAGGATAAACTTTTATGATTAATAGCTAAGGTTAGGATTAAGGTTAGGTATTGGATCTAGGCTTAGGGTTGATGGTTAATGTTAGGATTTAGAGTTTGAGATCTAGATCTACAGTTAAGATTTAGTCAAAAGCTCTACTGTCTAGAATGGGTACAATCTGCAAACTAGAGGCAGGTTTAAACTTCATAAAAAACATTTAAATAATGTGACAGCAATATGTAGAGATGCTTCTGGGCAAAGAAACACATTAATATACCATGTCCAGTATCTAATTGCACCACAGTATGCTAGGCACAATTGTAACAGTGGTAGAGCAACAATATGTTGAATGACAACCACAACTCTTTGGACAATACTGACTTTCATTAAAAAAACATTGCAATCCTCACATTGCTCACGTCAATCTGCTTGTACACTCACTACGATTTGCTGGAGGGCGCCGAGCAGACCACCTTCTTAACCTCAGCTCCGGCGTATGTCAAGGCTGATCCAGGACCCGGCGGGCGCTTGCAGCAGGTCCACTGACTAATTAGGCCTCTCCGCATGGGTCTGATAAGAAGGGCTGAGCAGAGATGGAGGATGGACCAGAGCCTACTGAGCGGACAAATGAGCAGGGCATGGAGACGCCTCAGCAGACAGATGGTGGAAAGGAGACCCAAGGGCCACAAGGACTGGGTATAAGGGTCTGGTTCTCTGCTAACAACCAAACACAGAAGCAAATAAGCAGAGGAAAACTTACGGAATGATGGCTGCTACCACATGATATCCACTTGGGATGCAACAGGGACTTAATGTTTGCATAACAAGTGGTTATCAAAGAGGGAGAAGGCCTCTTCTCATTAACCCTTTGTTTATCCAGCATGTTTACTACTTTTACCGTGGGCATTTTGTACAAGAGAACATGTTGTACGGTTAATTATCATTACTCTAAGGAAAACTCAAAACATTTTCATTAGGATTGGGAATCACAGAAAGAGGCCGAGGGCCTTTATTTTCTGAAGTGCAGAGTAGAAGGGCTTTTTATTTTAGAGGGGTCATCAGTTGTACACACAATTGGTCATTGGATAATAGATACTTTCTGTTCACAGTAGAAATACAATGTAACTGACATATTTATTGAGAGGTGTTTTTGTAGACTGGGGGGCAGTCTTTGAGCATAGTTAGGGTTAGAAACGGACAAGGTTAGGGTGAGTGTTGAGATTCAGGACCTTGTGGTAGGCAGTCGGAAGTACTGTAGGATTAGAATTTAGGGTAATGGTATTATATTTGGCGCTCGGGTTAGGATGAACAGTTGGCAATAAACTGACCTTGAGGATTAGGTTATAGGGTTAATGGTTAGTATAAAGTTTGAGTCTTTACTGACTAGTGTT
Organism: Nerophis lumbriciformis; assembly: GCF_033978685.3. Lineage (NCBI taxonomy): Eukaryota > Metazoa > Chordata > Actinopteri > Syngnathiformes > Syngnathidae > Nerophis > Nerophis lumbriciformis. The sequence goes on along the minus strand of NC_084554.2, from coordinate 32,472,343 downwards.
AGAATCTTGGGTTGTAGAGTAACATACATTTATTTGAGTTTTAGGATGCATAGCTAGCAATAAATTGGCAAGGTTAGGGTAATAGTTAGGATTAGAGACTTGGGTTTGGGGTTGAATCTACGAATAGGGTATAGAGTTAATGGTTAGCATTAAGGTCTCGACTTTACCGTTTATGGTTTGGCTCTAGTTTTAGGATGTATAGTTAGCTTTCAGGTCCAGCGTTAGGTTGTAAGATTTAGGGGTTAGGTGTAGAGTAACATACATTTATTTAGGTAAGAGTTCAACTTGAGAAAAGGCTTATTTGTAAACATGCTTGATCAATTAATGCTTCCTGGGTACAGTTTGAATGCAACACGTAACCAACAGTTTTACAGTGGTACGTCAACCTATGAGTATTTTGGGATACCAGTGGTTTAAATTCCCAAAAAAGTGCAGACAAGGTTTGTATTTGTACACCTTTGGTCAATGGAGAATTGTTTCTTCCTGGTTCCAGGTGGAATCCAATGTGTTTAGGGGAGTGCAGGCCACTTTTTAAGGATATATTTATTAAGTCACGGATTGTGACCATCAGACAAGGTAGCTCCCAAGTGCTCGGCATGGTTTTTATATGCGAAAGGTGACCTATCTGTTTGTGTTTCGTATGCATGAAAAACGTCCTCGGTCAGAGTTTGTATTCCGACATGTCGTATTTCTGAGGTAGAGTGGAGGACTTGTCTCAACAGAATCCCTGCGAGCGATAAAAAAGATCTCCATGACAGAAAGATTCAAAGCTGTTCTTCACTTTGGAGCTCTTTGTCTGTCATGTAGCCTGCAGACAGAAGCAGAAAGGACATTAGGCCTGAACATCAGTCTGTGTGTGTGTGTGTGTGTGTGTGTGTGACAGCGTAAGTCCACCCTGGTGACACGCTGGCAGCGAGACCCTTGGTCGTGCACGCCTTGAACTGTTGGATCGTAAAAAACACAAGGCATGCATGTTAGTGTTTGTTTTACTGTACGTCAGAAAATAAATAATCAGCACTTTAGAGGTGCCCAAAAATCCCAACAGTGTTTTTATGACCAAAGATGCACTTTGGGGAGACTTACAAGGAATCTGACTGCATATAAACTATATTTAGATTCTTCACTTCATAGACTAGTGACATACTCCTGCATAAATCCATGCTTATTGTTTCACATTTCGCATTAGATAAACACACACATACAAACCGCAGTAAATGCCCATAAATATGCAGAACAATGCCACAAAACATTACACATTAAGTACATAGTTGCTTGAAATTGGTGATAAATGAGATTTTGTCACATTCATTTACAATTCAGATGGCTTTCCTTAGGGATGCCCATTTATGATGCATTGGCGGAATATATTTGTTGTCTTTTGCTTCAGCAACTGCCATTGAACATCATTAGGTAATGGCGGAGGGAGAGCTGGTGTTTATCATCATTTACAAAGAGTCGTTAGCAGGGGGGTCCTTGTGGGTCGACTCGCTTGCCAACGAGACGTGGCCGTGCATTAGCGCCGCCACCGTGTCGCACGCTGTTCTGCACGCTGCTCTGCACGTCTCCTCTGTTATCCATCAGATCACATTTACAAACATTTGCTCGTGCTCCGGCGCATGGACAACGTCCGTGTCCTTGTAGTCCGTTAAACATGGTCGCATTCACCCTAGAGATGTACAAATTAGGAGATAAAATCAGGGTAGCCAATTTGGGTCAAGAAGTCCACACTGTGGTGGTGGTGCCTTGTCTCTGGTAAACGTTAAGTTAATGGTGAATCAACACGTCCTCTCTGATAATTTCATTTGGTTTAGCAGCATTGCGGTCACGTCCATTCAAAAGCCCATAGAGATAATTGCCAATTTAGCACCGCTTCAAATGCAGTCATGGTGACAGATTAACAGACGCATTTCTAAAACGGCGGTACTATTTAGGTTTATAATGTAGCCAAATCATTTTCCTAAATATATAATATCTAAATACCGTATTTTCCGCACTATAAGGCGCACCGGATTATAAGGCGCACCTTCAATGAATGGCCTATTTTAAAACTTTGTTCATATATAAGGCGCACCGCACTATAAGGCGCATAGAATAGACACTACAGTAGAGGCTGGGGTTGCGAGACCTGTTGTGGCTCAATATTGGTCCATTTATAAGGCGCACCGGATTATAAGGCGCACGGTCAGCTTTTGAGACAATTTGAGGTTTTTAGGTGCGCCTTATAGTGCGGAAAATACGGTACCTTTTTTATTTTATTTTATTATTATTTATTTTTTTAGCCTTTTGTTGTTTTGTTTACTGCCGAGGCGGGAGGTGAAAGTGTATATCGAACACTTTTCTTTCCCCTTTAGTCCTAACAAACTTTCTTTCTTTCTTTGGACATTATCTGGAATATAAACACATGACTATTGAATATATTGGATTGAACTGAATTGTAGTCTTTTTGTTTATTGTTCATGCGTATTTATTTATAGTACATACAAATCCTTACATATATTGTAAAACAGGGGTTCCCAAACTTTTTGACTCGGGGGCTGCATTGGGTTAAAACAATTTGGCCGGGGGCTGGGCTGTGTGTGTGTGTGTGTGTGTATATATATATATATATATATATATATATATATATATATATATATATATATATATATATATATATATATATATTCCGAGCTCGATGATGTCACGTTATCGATAGGAAAATGCATTTTTAGACAATATGATTTGCCTGAGCGGCTAGGAGACACCGAGAGTAACAAGTGGTAGAAAATGGATTAGAAAGGACAGATTAAAAAATAAAAATAAAATAATAATACATTTATAATAATATATAATAAATAAATAATAATACTTTTTTAAAATTTTTTTTTAACTTGGGCCGTAGTTTGGGGAGCCCTGTTGTAAAATATTAATACATATTTTCTTAATATCCAATTATAAAGTACCCTAGCTGCATTTTCTTTTATGCACACACTCAGGCTCCAATAGTCAAATATATGACTGGTTGACAAGAGTCTTTTTTTAAAAGCTTAACCAGGGACGAGGGTTGCAAATTAGCCTGTGGCTACAAGTCTTATGTACTTTAACAACGTTTACCTATGGGTAGCAATGTTTAATTGTATTGTCCCTGTCAAATAAATACATGAATGAATGAATAATACAGTAAACCCTCGTTTATCGCTATTAATTGGTTCCAGGAAAGTGGGGATGTTGTACCGGGGTACCAAGCACACGGGGATTGCCTTGGCTTTTGTAAAGATTTTAAGTAAGATTTATAAGTAAGTTATAAAAAAACACCATCATAAATGTTAAATTAAAATGAATACACCGCATTTTCCGGACTATAAGCCGCTACTTTTTGATCCCTGTGCCTTATTAAATGGGGCGGCCAATTTATGAATTTTTCTTCATTCATGGCCATAATGTTTTGTATACAACAAATAGTTTTCATTAAACACAGACAGAGGCACTGAAAAGATGTGTTATTGTTTGTCCTATGGCGCCATCTTTTGAACGAGTTTGCTCACTTCAGGTGCTGCGGGTTGACAACGTACTTTCTGTTTCGTGCCAGAAGTATAACCGTCCATAGCGTTTCTGCTCAAAAGGATTCTTCATCCATCACTCCATGCAACATTTGTAAGTTTTACAATATCATTTAAAAAATTCATACTTACTAAACCGTGCCACCATAATGTAATCAAGCTAGCGCCGTTAGCATTAGCGAATATGCTAACAGGTGTCTGTGTTAGTATTATTAATTTATAATGGCATTCTTTTTTGATTTTTTTCAGTTTCGTAAATCCACCAAAACATCACCGTGGAGTTACTGAGTCTGTTTAGCTGAATGGAGAGCTAGCTTCCGCAGCTAGTGGGTCCATGACGATGACTTCTGTTTTGTTTGATCAGCCATTTTACTGCTGTGATAAATAGGGACCGTTTGGAAACAATTAAGGTATGTAAATAAGCATTTACAAAATATTTCGTACCGGTATATATCTGCGGCTTATTTGAAAGAAAAACATTTCTTCTAAAATTTGGTGGGTGCGATTTAAATACCGTTCTATAGCCGGAAATTACGGTAACATTATTGTTAAAGAATAATAAGGATGCTTGAATCAAATTAAGAATGTGTAAGACTACCTACACAACCCATCACGTTCATATTCTGGCCCATTTATATTGAATTTGTTGTTTTTGTCAAAAACCAAAACTAATTATTTAGGGTGGTTAACACTAGTAGTGTAACAATAGCGAGTCGGACAAATGAATGAATACATTTAAACACATATGTTTATACAGAGTAGTGGTTTGATTACAAAACAAATATGTATTAATTATCTTGTCTCATTCTCTTTTTAATGTAGTTTTAATCAGGGCCCGGGCGCACCCCAGTGCACATTCATCTATGCGCTGCGCTGGGCGCACCTCCAAGAGCGCGCCGGTGCGCGTCACTCCGGCTACAGCAGGCGGCTGCATTCAATCGACTCAATCAGCAATCTACAACCTGTCGCTGATGAGCTTCCATGCCTTCTTAAACCAGTGCAAACTTGCGTTCCGGGCCAGAACATAGTTTCCTGTTTCGTACAGTAAGCCAATTCGTATCAAGCTCTATGCTCTCTCTCTCTCCGTGTTTTCTCCCCCTCCGTGTTCATTTTGTCTCGTGTCCCTTGTCGTACAAGCAGCATTTCCTCCGTTCCCGCGTTACGAGCTGTGTGTCTTGTCTCCCCGTATTCCCTCTGGTTCCCTGGCTGCCTCTTGGATCTCAACCTCCCGTCTGGACACGGACTTTGACGCCTCTCTCCTGCCCTCGACCTCACGCCTGCTCACGGACCTCTGAGCTTGCCCTTGGACTTCCGCACCTCGCTCAACACTCCCGGTAACACACTACAGCTAATCTCTACACATAGTCGTTCACCACACACATTTGGATTAGTTTCACACTCCATTCTACTGTGCATATATATAATAAATATAGAGCTAAACGACGTCCCTGCTGTCTGTGCCGTCTTCGTCCCCCGTACACCATAGCAATTTCTGTCTCTGCTGTGTGATGCAGTTAGTGTAGGTAAGATTATTTATGGTGTTTGCTAATCCAGTTTTAGATATTTATAGCTTGGGATCATATGGCGTAAATTTTTTTTCAAGATGATCTTCATATCAGCACACATGGACACATCTATTAAATGGAAAAACAACGGAACTAAAATCTGTTTTTTCTTAAGATTAAGTGCATTTTTTGGTTATTTTGATTCATGGTGATGGAGGTTAACAAGCTCCATCCATACAACGTCTGCAGTCGAACATTGGCCGGGAGCAAACGGGATGAAAAAAAAAGTCATCTCTTTTCACAATTTTGGCTTCTCACACGGAGCGCGCTGGAAATACGTTGTGGCTCGGCATAATGGGGAGACTCATCTGACATGGCAGTGCACGTTCAGAACGACACCCACTCCAGCTCACCTCAACCCCCATGCTACTTTTTACACAGTTTCTAATTGAATCCAACACTTCACACTATTATAGTAGTGTAATTAGATATTGATTTAATTCCCTGCATCAAAGGACTGTAATTTAAGCATCGCACTGTCATTATGATCTATGACTATGAAAGCAGGCTGCATCTTTTAACATGTAATATTCATAATATTAATGATATGTCCAATCTCCTTATATGTTAATCCTAGAGATCCTCTGTCAACATAAGTTGATTCAATATTTTTTTCTGTACAGTCCATGAACTATGAATCGGTTTTGTCTTGTTATCTAAATTATTTGTTTAAATTTGTTGTTGATATGTGATTTCACATTTTCGGGGATTATGTAGATTCTAAATATACAACAACAGGTTCTGACACGTAAGAAAAGTTGGTTTTGCAGAGTAGGATTCCTTTAAGGACCTTTCTACATTAAGCCGGAAAACTCCTTAAAGGAATAATTATTTAGCCTAAGCCCCGTTTCAGCCACACTAACCCATTGTTTAAGGTTCACCTCCTTGGATATTTTTTTACATGGGTAAGTGCGGTGTGTATTTCTTGAATCTCCGGCTCTTAGCTCTGTATGGACTCATTGATCGTTTACAAACGGAGTTCGGAGAGGAAGTGAAGTCAGAAAGACAGCGCCCCACACAGGAAGTGAGGTCAGAAAGAACGCGCCAAAGCCAGCTTCATAACAACCGGTTTCGTAACTCGGAGCTAACTACTAGAAGGATGGAGACGAGTCATCCAGACATGCCCGTGTTTCTCATTCTTCTACATGTACAGACGCTTGTGGAAATCACACATGAATACCATAAGGGAAGGAAACGTGCGATTGCAGCTATTTGGGATACAACACTTCTCAGACGGCAAGAGAACTTTCGAATGTTGAGGTCAGCTGTGATTCTACTTAACGAAAAACTTTGTCCATTTGTCGAAGGAGAGACAACGAGAATGCGGGCTCCCGTGGATGTGATAAACAAGGTAACGTGTGCTTTGTGTTACCTGGCTGACTACAGAAAACAGCTAATGCATTTGGACTGGCAAAGCAGACTGTATCAGTTATTGTCCGCCATGTATGTCGCGGACTCAACGTCTAGGTCCAGAGTATATAAAGTCACCATAAAGGAATGGACAATGAAGGTGAAGGCAAAAGAGTGAGGAGTGTCCTGACCAGATATCTAGATCCCTAGATTGATTGATGTAAAATGTTCTTTGTCACATTGTTTACGTGTCTAATAAAGATTAGATACATTTATGATGTCTCAGGTGTGATTCACTACAATGAGGCCCCACAGCACACTGGATTACAGTTAATTGAAATACCACCACACTGGATATTGTTCAGATAAGTTACATTTAATTCAAGAACTTGGAGGTGGAACACTGGAGGTGACTATGACGTGCGCATTTTCCGCGCATGCGTACTAGGTCGCGTTGCGCCGGAGGACGGAGGGGCCCGGGGGTCTTAAACGGTGGCATTGTTGTGTGTGGACAAGGATAAGGTTAGGTGGGATTTACCCTGGATAACCTCAGCCGGCTTAGTGTAGACGCAGCCTGAGATGTTTAATATGTGTATTGGGGTAGTGAAAAAAATCGATTCACGTCTGAATCCCGATTCTTATTTATTTCAATTTTAATCAATTCATAATATTAAATAATTCATAAGCAAATGAAAAAAATATACATTAAAACATGTTTTTTTAAAGCAATCTCCTCCGATTTGGAGTTTAAAAAAGATAGATGTGTAAGTTTATTTTGAGCCATACAAATTATAGAGGTGAAGTTCGCGAATGAGTCGAATCTTTTAAAAGACTCTTTCAAGTGAGCCCTGACTACCGATTCAGTTGTGAGTCACTTTTATGTACAAATAACGTTTGTCACTAATGTGGCGCCACCTTATGAAACGTTTACAATGAAAACATATAAGCCAAATTTAATTATCATAAATATTTCAGAATAATTCCCACCAATATACTCAATGTGTACATTTGAATTACTCTGATCCAAATTGTATCTTATCACTTCTACCAATAATTGTTTTCTTGTTAAAAACAAGCTACTTCTAAAAAAAAAAAAAAAAAAAAAGAGATAAATAACAACAAGTCGGTCTTTTGAACGGCAAGATCTCGCTCCCTTCATTCAGAGTTTTTGGGTAGTTAACCAAAAGGATGTGAGCGTGATCTTTCAAATTAAGAGTGTCATTTTTTAACAGCTTCAATGCAATTCCTAACAAATAAGAGCCCATATTGTTTATTACAACCTTTTTGACTCTTACCTGAGCGTGTGATCTTTCCACAAACACACTTTAGTTTCCCTTCTGTTCTCTCTCTCTCTCTCTCTCTCTCTCTCTCTCTGCCGCCACATACTTCTCCCACAATGGCTATAATGTGAACGGACTCAGTCTCCCGGGTGTCGAGGCCCCCCTTTCGAGCCTCCTAGGCAAATGTGTGGCGTCCGCTTGGATGGGAGCGGCGCGCGCCGAGTGCTGCGACAGTCTGCGGGGGAAAAGAAGGCAGAGAAGTGAAAGAACGATGACGGGTTCGGTCTCGGGACTTGGGAGGAGGAGAATCGCCCGCCGCATGCACGGCGCAAGGAGGCGGCCCGCCCGCCCGCCCGGGCGGCCAAGGCAGAGTGTTCTTGACAGTGCTTGGTTTTGAATCCGCAAGGACTTGACATATGCCTCAAATCGTTTGCTCTCACCACGCTGCGGCTCCACGCTCGCCCCGAAATCAGAGACAGGACCCTGCTGTCGCATATGCAGGGAATGTGTGTGTGTGTGTGTCTGGCGTGCAAGTGTGTGTTTTGGTGTGACGGGGAAAGTAAACAGCAACATCCGACAGTCTTCCTGCCGACCTTACTGCCCGTCCAGTTTTCTTTACAGATGTACCACGACACACAAAACGTCTAGAGAAAGTCACAATGTCTCAAAGTCCATGTTTACACTGCAAAAACTGAAATCTAAGTAAGATTAAATATCTCAAATAAGGGGGATATTTGCTTATTTTCTGTCAGATAAGATAATTCTTCTCACTAAGCAGATTTTATGTTAGAGTGTTTTACTTGTTTTAGGTGTTTTGGTCCTAATTTATATCAGTAAGATATTACAGCTTGTTTCTGAGATTTGATGACCTATATTGAGTAAAACATGCTTGAAACTAGAATATCAACTGTTGCAAAGCTGTCATCAACACTCACAAGAATAAAACTACTTTTTCAAAGTAATAATTTCAATCATGATGCCGAGCACATGTCATTATGTCAAGATAATGGCACTAGCATTTACTTAATTTAAGAATATTTTTTAACATATTGAGCAAAAAGGTCTCTCTTTTTTTTTTCTAACAAGAAAAGTGCACTTGTTATTAGTGAGAATATACTTATTTTAAGGTATGTTTGGGTTCATTGAGGTTAGCTAATTTGACCTGTTTTGGAAAGTCTTGAAAAGCCGAGTTTTCTTGTTCTATTGGCAGATCATTTTGCTTAGTTCAAGTAAAATACCCCAAAAATTTTTTTCTTGTTTTTGAACACTGACTTTTTGCAGTGTAAATAAATAAATGATAAATGGGTTGTACTTGTATAGCGCTTTTCTACCTTCAAGGTACTCAAAGCGCTTTGACACTACTTCCACATTTACCCATTCACACACACATTCACACACTGATGGAGGGAGCTGCCATGCAAGGCGCTAACCAGCACCCATCAGGAGCAAGGGTGAAGTGTCTTGCTCAGGACACAACGGACATGACGAGGTTGGTACTAGGTGGGGATTGAACCAGGGACCCTCGGGTCGCGCACGGCCATTCTTCCACTGCGCCACGCCAGTGTAGATATATGCTCAGTTTTGATTTCATTACATATGTATCACAATTCCAAAAGGTGTATATAATAAAATACATCCATCCATCCATTTTCTACCGCTTATTCCCTTTGGGGTCGCGGGGGGCGCTGGAGCCTATCTCAGCTACAATCGGGCGGAAGGCAGGGTACACCCTGGACAAGTTGCCACCTCATCGCAGATAATAAAATACAATGCTAGGACAAAATATGATTATGTTTAACAGTGGCGATTGCTCTAAGACTGTTAGAGCAAATGTCCAAAAATAAGTGATTAAATATATAGTGTTTGTACATGTTATTGACTAACTATGCGCTACAACGCGCTCTTTTGTTCAGAATCAGCTTCTTATCACTGGTAACGACGCGGCTTTCCTCTCTCTCATTCCCGCAGCTTCACAGTGCTTTAAAGGCCTACTGAAACCCACTACTACCGACCACGCAGTCTGATAGTTTATATATCAATGATGAAATGTTAACATTGCAACACATACCAATACGGCCGGGTTAGCTTACTAAAGTGCAATTTTAAATTTCGCGCCGAAATATCCTGCTGAAAACGTTTCGGTATGATGACGCCGGCGCGTGACGTCACGGATTGTAGAGGACATTTTGGGACAGCATGGTGGCCAGTTATTAAGTCGTCTGTTTTCATCGCAAAATTCCACAGTATTCTGGACATCTGTGTTGGTGAATCTTTTGCAATTTGTTCAATGAACAATGGAGACAGCAAAGAAGAAAGCTGTAGGTGGGAAGCGGTGTATTGCGGCCGGCTGCAGCAACACAAACACAGCCAGTGTTTCATTGTTTACATTCCCAAAAGATGACAGTCAAGCTTTACCATTTGCCTGTGGAGAACTGGGACAACAGAGACTCTTACCAGGAGGACTTCGAGTTGGATACGCAAACGCGGTACCGTGAGTACGCATGCAGCTGCGGCTTCCAAACATTTGATCGCTTGCCCGTACGTGCGTGCCGCTATGTGCATGTCACGTACGTAACTTTGGGGACTTTGGGGAAATATATGTTCTGTATGAACTTTGGGGAGCTGAACGGTACTTTGGGCTGTGGGATTGAGTGTGTTGTGCAGGTGTTTGAGTTGTTTTGGCGGGTTATATGGACGGGAGGGGGGAGGTGTTTGTTATGCGGGATTCATTTGTGGCATATTAAATATAAACCTGGTTGTGTTGTGGCTAATAGAGTATATATATGTCTTGTGTTTATTTACTGTTTTAGTCATTCCCAGCTGAATATCAGGTCCCACCCGCCTCTCACAGCATCTTCCCTATCTGAATCGCTCCCACTGCCCTCTAGTCCTTCACTCTCACTTTCCTCATCCACGAATCTTTCATCCTCGCTCAAATTAATGGGGAAATGGTCGCTTTCTCGGTCTGAATCGCTCTCGCTGCTGGTGGCCATGATTGTAAACAATGTGCAGATGTGAGGAGCTCCACAACCTGTGACGTCACGCTACTCGTCTGCTACTTCCGGTACAGGCAAGGCTTTTTTATCAGCGACCAAAAGTTGCGAACTTTATCGTCGATGTTCTCTACTAAATCCTTTCAGCAAAAATATGGCAATATCGCGAAATGATCAAGTATGACACATAGAATGGACCTGCTATCCCCGTTTAAATAAGAACATTGCATTTCAGTAGGCCTTTAAACACTGTAGACACTGGCCGTTCCCAGAGTTCATACAGTGCAGCGAAACGAGACGAGTCATTGGATAAATGCTGGGCTTTGCCCCTCCCATCGGACGCTCAGGGTCTCTGGGGATCTATGGGGCAGTGGGCTCAACTTTTGCATGATGATTGGATGATCTGTCAAAGGCTGATTCCCTTTTTGATTGACCGCGAAATGAGCGAATCAGCGATCTTGTGTTGCAAACGTCTGTGGGAGCATTTTTCAATAATCATTCTCTTGTTCCGAGTTGAACCAGAGACTTTCCTGATCCTCTTAGCGACATTTTCTTTGTTGAAAACAACTAGCGACAAATAGAGCTTCTATTTCTGGTGTTTTTTGTGTTTGGAGACTGACTTCTTTCACTCTGCAGTTTCTGTTCCTACCGAGCAGCGGGTGCTGCTGAGCCCTTCCACCGTCTCAAAGCACTCACAGGCGGACACACTTCGCACGAGCCTCGCGCCAGTCCTAGCAAGCTGCACATAATAGCAGATCATTTGAATGTATTTAAAAAAAAAAGTTTTTATTGAACAACAAACATACTTTTATAATGCATACAGGTGTACAAACTATTGTCATTAGTGGCAACGATTGGAGCAGGTGTAGAGAGGAGATTCTCCTGTTTAAAGCGGCTCGCGTCTTACAACCGCAACACCATGGGCCAAGGCCTGGCCATTGAGAGGTCACTTGTCGAATCCCTGGAAAAGACGCCTTCTTGGTACGACAGGGTCACAGATCACTTTCTTAAAAAGGAACGGAGGGTAGAATTTACGTATAAATAAACCAACACATTTTATGATGTAGGCCGAAATTGAGCTTCCCTCCTTGAGAGATCAGCATCCGCCACTGATATGCTAATATCTCTGACTGGCAGGTCACAGCGACACAACAATGACACAATGTTGCTCGCCCGCCGACACCGGTTGCTAGCGTGCTGACTCTCTTTACTCACTCGCACACGGAATATTTGCTCGCTCACGCCGGGACTCTCTCCTCTCGCTTGCACACTGACTCTCTTTGCTCCTGCGCTGACTCTCTTTGCTCACTCGCGAGCTGAGTCTCTTCGCAAGCCCGCTGAAACCTCCTTTCATTAATTGCCCATAAGTCATTATAGAGGATTATAAAGGATATCTATTATTCATGTATGCTAACACGTCTTTTAAAGTGTTATTTACAGCAGTGGTCCCCAAACACCAGTCCGGGGACCGGTACCGGTCCGTGATGCATTTGCTACCGGGTCGCACAGAAAAATTCATTAATTTATAATCTACCACATTTTCTCCGACTTAACTTTGGCTTGTCCCACTAAACACACCAATTGACCAGCTCAGTAGCCTTGTGGTTAGAGTGTCTGCCCTGAGACTGGAAGGTCGTGAGTAAATGGGACCCATTACCTCCCTGCTTGGCACTAAACATCAAGGGTTGGAATTGGGGGTTAAATCACCAAAATGATTCCCGAGCGCGGCCACCGCTGCTGCTCACTGCTCTGCTCACCTCCAAGGGGGTGAACATGGGGATGGGTCAAATGCAGAGGGTAATTTCACCGCACCTAGTAGGGACTTTAACTTAATTTTCATAAGCTTGTTAACAGATGTATATTAAAACTCTTTTATATTACAACTTCAACTGAGTTGATTTTTCATGTTAATTTTTTTGCTATTTTTATTTGCCACACGTGGAAAGCCGGTCCGTGAAAATAATGCATACGTTAAACCTGGTGGAAAAAAGGTTGGGGACCCCTGATTTACAGCAGTGTTTCTTAGAGGGTCGCCAAAACATATCGGTTTTTCAAAGGTGGGCCATATGGGCCGCGGCGGTACTCATTTGTAATACACTTTTCCACCACTTGTGGCAGTAATGACAACATCAAACAATCAGAAGACGTCTGGAGCTAAAGTCATAGAAACGTTTCTTAAGGGCAAAAATTATAACTCAAGTGGTAAAGCTTTAATTTCTGTCACGGCCCGAGCGCACCCTAGTGCGCATTCATCTGTGTGCTGCACTGGGCGCACCTCCAATAGCGCATTCAATCGCCAATCAGCAATCTACACACCTGTCGCTGATGAGCTCTCCTGCCTTCTTAAGCCAGCGCAACCTGCTATCCTGTGCCAGAACATAGCGACCTGTTCCTGTACACAGCATTCCTTCGTTCCCGCGTTACAAGATGTGTGTCTCATCTCCCTGTGTTCCCCTTTGGTTCTCTGGCTGCCCCTTTTGGATCTCGACATCCCGCCTGGACACGGACTTTGACGCCTCTCTATTGCCCCCGACTTCCTGCCTGCTCACGGACCTCCGAGCTAGCCTTGCCCCTCTTGGACTTCCGCCTCTCGCTCAACACTACTGGTAACACACTATACAGTTAATTTCCACACATAGTCGCACACCACACATATTCTGGATTAGTCACACTCCATTCCCTTGTTTATAGATATAGTATTAAATAATACATATAGAGCTAAACGACATCCTGTGCCGTCTTCTTCCCCTGTACACACGTAACAATTTCCTTTGCACTTAAATTTTATCTACAGTTTATTAATGAAAAAAATACATAATTTTTATTATTAATTCAGTTAGAATGTATTTATTTTAGCACTGTGTAATTGAATGTAAATGTATTTTTCATCAGTTTTTATGAGTCCCTTCTTTTGTAGTCTATTTGATTAGTATTTCTTTTTGGAACCAGCCTTGGAACCCTAAACCTTGATAATAATCCTTGTGATTAACACATTGTTTCATATAACTTGAACATATTTAGCCTGTTAAACTGTAGATAAGTTAGATAAAATGATTAAATATGATCAAAATCAAGTGTAAGATTACTAATTCAGTGTTAATAAATGAGTGGGATGCACGGCCCTCTGCAGTGGAAAAGTTGGGCCCCGATATCAAAAAGGTTAAGAACGCCTGGTTTACAGGATTGCCTAATTTTTGTGTCACTATTGATGCTCGTAAAGCTTAACAGGTTTACTGTCATCGCTTCCTGCGATCATCACTATTACTGCCAAGCAGAGAAAAACAACAACAAACGAGCCCTTTACTTAATGGCTTCATAGGTGATCCTCACTAGTGAATGGCCTTCCTGTTGGATACCACTTGAGAAGATATTAATCTTCCCTTCTGCCTGTGTCATCAGCTTTAAGGCGCTCTAATGACTCGGAACGAAGGCACCGCTCGTTTCTTAATGTTGGCCTACTGGGAACCATCGTCTCACACCAGGTTGTCCACTCATCAGTTCCACAGGACAAACCTTGCCTTCCTCTCTCGGAACATCATTACATGATAATCTCCCTTTGTCTATTTGATCAGAAATAGGTGCCTACTGTCGGGGTCCCTTTCAAGCCCTCAAGGTACAATCCGCCCTTAAGGAGCCTGCAGGGCCAATTAGAGGACTCCAATGTTAAAAAAAAAGAATACAAATTATTATAAATCAAAATGTAGTGGAAGTGTAGTACTCTTTTTGTGTGTGTGTGTGTGTGTGTGTGGATGTTTTGCTTGAGCCACTCTGCAGGCGAACTCGTCACCTCTGCGTTACCTCTGGCTTTGCCCCCGCTCCCTCTTTTCCAGGCCACATTATTCCATTTTAAACTTCAATCCTATTTACGGCCACCATCCTTCCCCCTCGCCTGCCTGAGGCGATCAAACTATTCATCCAACAGACTTCATGTCACCCAGTCCTGTCATAAAAAAGCCTGCATTAGGGTGTGTGTGTGTGTGTGTGTGCGCATGTGTGTGTATTGGTCAGTATCCATAACTTTGCACTGAATGGCTGCTTATCCTGAAACCTTCAGGTGAACATTTGGACACAAAGAGCACTGTTCAGAGGTCTATACCAGTGGTGTCAAACTCATTTTAGATCGAGGGCCACATGGAGAAAAATCTACTCTCAAGTGGGCCGGACTGGTAACATCCCGGCATGATAACTTAAAAATAAAGACAACTTCAGATTGTATTTCTTTGTTTAAAAATAGAACAAGCACATTCTGAAATGTTGTTGGTTTTTTACACTTACATGGTTAGTTACTGAAAACCAGTAACTAGTTACAGTTACTAGTTACTTTATTTCAAAAGTAACTCAGTTACTAACTCAGTTACTTACACCAAAAAGTAATGCGTTTCTGTGAAAAGTAACTATTTAGTTACTTCTTTTTTTAAAAAAATGTTAGGGCTCCCATTAATGCCCTTTTAGCCTTCATTTCAGTACTGTTATTTCACTGGAGAACAATACAATCTGTTGATCAACTTGACATGCATTTGCATCACTGAACTCTGCTAAGCAATGTGGACTACATACAACACACAAAGACAAAGATATGTTTCAAAGGGCCAATTTATTTTGGGCCAGAACAAATTGACAAAACTACTGTATTTTAAATAGCTGCAACATAACATACATACGTAACAAACCGCATAATAACAACATGTCACAACATAGCTGTAAACCTGGCTTCACCCAAGGAAGGCACACATGACATGATTATACTGTATGTCATGTCACTATATACAGCACACATACTGCTATACACACGCCTAACCAGGCGTTTTTTTCTCTCAAGGAATTGTGAAATAAAATCATGTCTTCCGGAGATCAACACTGTACTAAAGCCCAGAACACTCTACGCATTTCCCCAGTTTTAGTTTAGAGAAAAGGAAAGATTGGCCTGGCCCACTAGGATCCCTCTTTATGTTTGTGAACTTTATAGTCTATACATTTAGAGTGATGTGATAATCAAACACTCTAGTAGTCTAGAATGAAAGAGTAAGAGAATTGACAGAGTGTGTGTATCTTCAGTGCTGAATGATGAGCAGAGGCAGAGTTTGGAGTGTCTTCTTTAGCTGGCTTTCCATTTTTATATGCTCACTGTCCACTGGGTCCAGGTACTTGGAACATGTTCTCCGTGCCATTTGCTGTTTGATGCCCGATATCATGCTAATTAGCTGCCTGAAAGCGGGTGACTCCACTGTAGACATAGCCTGCATGTCTTCTAGCACATACGCTGCAATGGCTCTATCAATGTTGTCCTGGCTAGCAGTCCCTCCGTTAAAATCCTTAGGTAGAGGTGGAGGTGAAGTGGCATCAGAATCTGTGTCTCTCTTTACTAGCTTTGTCAAAGCATGTTGCTTTTGTAGCTGTTTCAGCAGATTTGAATTGCTTTTTTGGGCAGTAGATAGGATTTTGATTCAAGACACAACTTACATCTAACTAAAATGTTCTTTTCTTTGTGCTCGACAAAAGAAAAGTAGTGAGGATATCTTCATGTTAAGAAACTCGGCTTCGGCTCCGCCATGATGTCTTGTTAGTAAACACACAGACCCCCCCACCCCCCTGCCCCACACCCACCCACACACACACAGCGCCCCTCTTCTCTTCCTTGTGACACAGGAAGAATCAGAAGGACGACACCGCAGCTCTCCAATAAAGCACACTCAGATCTTCTCAGTTTCTAGCCGATACTATATAAAAAATAACGTAAAATAACTCAGTGACGCATCATGTAGTAACGGTAACTGAGTTACTGAATATAAAAAATAATGCATTAGACTACTAGTTACCGCCAAAAATAACGGCGTTACTGCGCTAGTCCCAACACTGGCGGTTAATAGAATTCTATCTTTATTTGTCATTATTTATACTTTCTGAATACATTTAATTTAATTAATTTAATTTAATGTTCATCAATCAACTCATTGGTATTGATTTTCAATCCATCAAGATAAAAAAAATGATATCAAAATCAAATTACAGTATGCTATTTATATAGTTTGATCCTTTTCCTCAACTGACATATGTTTCCTCAACTGACATCTACAAAGATACAAAGAATTGCTATTGGGGCATCCAGCGGACACATTTAGAACAGCTGTTTCTTTCATTAAAAAATTTCAGGTTAATTTTTATACTGAGCAAACTCATCCCGTGGGCCGGATAAAACCTGTTCGCGGGCCGGATCGTACGTTTGACACCCCTGGTCTGTACAGTAGCTCTACACTTGCGTCATCCCAATGCAATACAGAGCTAGGTTTTGATGGACAGCGAATAAGTGATCATTTGGGGTACCTTATTTTGATCAAAGATAGGGCGTAATATTAAAAAACTGGAATAATAGCTGTATAGTCAGACGAGGGTTGTACCGATACCAATAATTTGGTACCAGTACCAAAATATATATCGATACTTTTCAAAATAAAGGGAACTACAAAAAATGTCAATATTGGCTTTATTTTAACAGAAAATCCTACAATACAATAAACATATGTTTTCTATTTCACTCAAAGAACAATTTTAGAAGTTTAAAATATAAAATAAAAGGCATTAAACACATTGGGCTTTTCTTGTTGGACTCAAAGAACTATTTACAATTTTCCCTTTTACATATAGTCAGCCATAATCAAGGATTAGGTTTGAATATAATAAAAAGCTTTATTTACATTATCTTAAATGTTTCATGATTTATGGTTGTCACTCCTGGTCTGTGCTTTAAGAAAAATATAATTATTAGCAAGTACTAAAAACAAAACTATGGATAAATGTACACATATAGGCCATGTAGCAGGTAAAACACACTTTTGTTAAAGACAAAACACAAATTGTAGCAATTTGTTACAAAATATTGTCATTTAATTTGCATTAGTTGACTGCTGATTGGGCAGTTTTAACTCCGCTAATATTTGGCATCAATCTAAGCAGCTAAGCAGCGCGTATACGTATCTACATGTTATGTACCTACATACATGTGCACAGCAGAGGAGCTGGTTAACTCATGAGAGTAGCGTACAGTATGTGTGTTTAAGAGAATGGCAACGTGTTAGCTGAGTGACGGTAGGTGAGTGAGTGGGCGAGCAAAGAGAGAGATCGGTAGAGCTGCACTGCGCAGTAGAGAGATGAACGGGTCTGGTTGTGTCCTGCAAAACTAATAATAAAGCAACCAGATTGTCACGAATCGCCGGCCTCGTCATTCTGACCTGAAAGCAGAGCTTAGCAGACCCATTGACGGGTAAAGTGAAGTGTGTCTGCCCTGTGCTCCTCTACTTCGGTCTGCACCGGAGCCGAACAACAGGACAGGTGTAACAACAACATTATTACCTGTCACTCTTTAAACTCCTTGTGCTGATCTGAATGCTTATTATTTATATGTTTACCTAAGTTTGAAGCAAAGGTGGTAATACTAATCGCCACATTTGAGGAAGCGTGTTTAAAGCAACACTTGAACCACAGAGCTTCCGTGTTTAAAGCGTCACCTTTACCGTTAGTTTTGAAGCCCAAATATCTCCATATTTCGCTTCACACACACTCTTTATTAACCAGTAGAATTGTCGTTTTTTGCCATTCCTCCTCTCCAAGATGTTATTGCTTGTATGTACTTTGTGTGTGTGTTTTGACACACTCAACATCATGCATCATGCATGGTGACCGCCACACAGCAGGCATTCAGATGAAAGAACGGTACTGGTACTTTTCAAAGGCAGTACAGAACCGATTTCAACCAATTAGTATTGTGGTACTTTATTAGTATTAGCCTAAATCAGACCCTACCTGAGTCTTCCAGTTTTGAGAATAATAAATAATCTGATTGAGATGTTCCGATCGGGATTTTCTGCTGCCGATTACAATACGATCATCCATGAATGAGAGCGACCGATATCAATACAGATCACACGTATAAACTGTAAAAATGTCAATGTATTTATGATGATTGCTATTGACTCTTAAACAGTACCAACAATCTCAACATAAAATGTTGACTTTGATTGCACAAAATCCTTGAAATTGCCACAAATGCAGACCTACTAGCATTGGAGCTGTGTTTACTTCTGTAAACAATGCAGCATGTGTGCCTTCATGATGTCATGTCTGCATGCGGGACAGACTGCGTTCACATTAGACATCACATTTTTGTTTTCTAATGTTAATAATTACATAAAAAGATCGGATTTGACAACAAAATCCGAATCGGACATCCTGGCCTGCAGTGTCAGTGTAGCCTTAGGGTGGTTGGCTGTTTTTATCATGAGACTATGAGAAGTAAGGAAGTACTTGATTGGCCAGCTTTCAGGACATATTACAGTAAACCTTGGTTTATTGCTGTTAAGTGGTTCTGGGCCTGATCGCGGTAAATTAATTTCATATATTTTTATAGCTAGGGCATAAAAAACCTGTTTACGACCATCTAACTACAGCTTTTAACATTATGTGGGCACTCTGGACATCTTTACACTCCTTCAATCAACTATATTAATGCTGCCTGTGGCTGAGCCATTCAGTGGCCACGTTACTGAACACTGCGCTCTGATTGGTTTTGTCTTATCTAGTGGCCAATACCATATTTAAGCCGCACCCACCAAATTTTAGAAGAAAAAGTATTTCTACATATATTAGCCGCACCGGACTATAACCCGCAGATATATACCGGTACAACATTTTTGGAAATGTTAATTTACATACCTTAATTGTTTCCAAATGGTCCCTGTCACACGGCAGTAAAAAGGCTGATCAAACAAAACAGAAGTCATCATCATGGACCCACTAGCAGCGGAAGCTATCTCAAACAGACTCAATCACTGAAACAATACAAAAAAATGCAATTGTAAGTTAATAATACTAACACAGACACTTGCTAACGATGCTAGTTTGATTACATTACAGTAGCACAAAAAAATATGCATGAAAACACTCCTACAGGGGACGGTTTAGTAAGTATGACTTGTTTTAGTTATATTGTAAAACTTACAAACGTTGCTTAGAGTGACGAATGAAGAATCCTTTCAACAGAGAAACGATATGGATGGTTATACTTCCGGTTCAAGGCACGACACAGGAAGTACATTTTCAACCCGCATAACCTGCAGTGAGTGAACTCGTCCAAAAGATGGCGCCATAGCACAGATAATACCACATCTTTTCAGTGTTCATCTTTACATTATGGCCGCTAGCGAAGAACGAATCATAAATTAGCTGCACCGTTTTATAAGCTCCAGGCTTATAGTCTGGAAATTGCGGTATTTCTGTAGTATTGATATTTTTTGTTCATTTAGCCAATTTTATGCTACAAAATGGTTAATTTAGGCCTAAAATATGCAGAATATGCCAGACTTTGAAGCGCGATATGGCGAGGAGCGATTGTATGTGACATAACTAAACTATTCTTGAAGGTGAACTGCACGTTTACAATCAATATGAAAGACATGACAACAAATGTATTTATTTAATGCATTCTAACTCGTAAATAAACGCAAATGAAAGTCCGCTTACAATGGAGCCAATGGGAGGTCCTCTATTCCACCCATATAACCTAATAAAAAACATCTAAAACCGCCAACAATACTCCATTTACATTTCGTGACTTGAATATTAACCAAGTATTGGTGATATTGTTATTACAAGCGCTAACGCAGACAGACTATTTATAGCGGCGGCGTGATCACAAGCCTGTGTGCCGATATTTACATCATCGAGTGATCAGCTATTCCTCGTTTCTTTGTTTTATTATCGATTATAAATCATGCCTCTCACCTGGATAGTAGAAGGACGGGGACGTATTCCGACAAGCTGGTACACTTTGACAGCCAATTTAGACCCGGAAATGGCGAGAACGACACGAAAAGACGCTTGGTCCCTCCGCCCCGCAGCCCATTTCTTTGCGAATATTATGAGACATTTTTCATCTAAATGGGAATATATGAACATCCTAGCAGTCGGCATCCTAATAACAGTAGACATTGTGCAGTAAGTGATGGTTTTTTTTTATGTTTGTTGGCTCTCATAAAGTCTGCAGTGAGTAATAATCAGTGATGAAAAAAAAAAGGAAAAGCAAACATCAGGATGTGTTTTTTAAATGAATGTGTCACATATGCTTAAAATGATCAAAATACGTAAATATTAAATGTTATTATACAAAATCCAAAACCAGTGAAGTTGGCACATTGTGTAAATCGTAAATAAAAACAGAATACAATGATTTGCAAATCCTTTTCAACGTATATTCAATTGAATACACTGCAAAGACAAGATACTTAACGCTCAAACTGGTAAACTTTGTTATTTTTTGCAAATATTAGCTTATTTGGAATTTGGATGTGAGTGTGAATGTTGTCTGTCTATCTGTGTTGGCCCTGCGATGAGGTAGCGACTTGTCCAGGGTGTACGCCGCCTTCCGCCCGAATGCAGCTGAGATAGGCTCCAGCACCATCCTACCCCCGCGACCCCGGAAGGGACAAGCGGTAGAAAATGGATGGATGGATGGATGCCTGCAACGTGTTTCGAAAAAGCTGGCACAAGTGGCAAAAAAGACTGAGAAAGTTGAGGAATGCTCATCAAACACTTATTTGGAACATCCCACTGGTAAACAGGCTAATTGGGAACAGGTGGGTGCCATGATTGGGTATAAAAGCAGCTTCCATGAAATGCTCAGTCATTCACAAACAAGGATGTGGTGATGGTCACCACTTTGTGAACTCATTTGTGAGCAAATTGTCAAACAGTTTAAGAATAACATTTCTCAACAGGCTATTGCAAGGAATTTAGGGATTTTACCATCTACAATCTGTAATATGATTCAAAGGTTCAGAGAATCTGGAGAAATCACTGCACATAAGCGGCAAGGCCAAAAACCAACATTGAATGCCCGTGACCTTCGATCCCTCAGGCGGTACTGCATTAAAAACCGACATCAGTGTGTAAAGGATATCACCACATGGGCTCAGGAACACTTCAGAAAACCACTGTCAGTAACTACAGTTTGTCGTTACATCTATAAGTGCAAGCTAAAACTCTACTATGCAAAGCAAATACCATTTATCAACAACACCCAGAAACGCTGCCAGCTTTGCTGGGCCTGAGCTCATCTAAGATGGACTGATGCAAAGTGGAAAAGTGTTCTGTGGTCTGACGAGTTCACATTTCAAATTGTTTTTGGAAACTGTGGACGTCGTGTCCTCCGGACCAAAGAGGAAAAGAACCATCCGGACTGTTCCAGAAACAAAGTTCAAAAGCCAGCATCTGTGATGGTATGGGGGTGTATTAGTGCCCAAGGTATGGGTAACTTACACATCTGTGAAGGCGCCATTAATGCTGAAAGGTACATACAGGGGCAGCATGGTGGCACACTGCGGTGGGGTTAGTGCATGTGCCTCACAATACGTAGGTCCTGAGTTCAATCCCGGGCTCGGGATCTTTTTGTGTGGAGTTTGCATGTTCTCCCCGTGACTGCGTGGGTTCCCTCCGGGTACTCCGGCTTCCTCCCACCTCCAAAGACATGCACCTGGGCAGGGACGTGCACATGATTATAGAGGGGCAGGGGCTCAAAGTCAGAAAAGGGCAGGATTTTTTTTTTGGTCCTTTACACAATATGGAAATTAATGTAAAATTAAATTTGCTAATAGGAAGCTAACTACTTAGCTGTGTGTCCTTTGTAGGTAAAAGTGATTGCCATTTCCTTTGTGTCAACAAATTATTGTCATAATGAGTTAATTCACATTATCATAGGCTTGGAAGACATGAAAAGCAACAAAACACTGGCTTATTATTGTTAAAGATAAGCACTTTAATATTGTATTGATCTGTAGGATACTTTAACAGTGCAATATTTGATAAGACCTCTTCTCCTACATCACTTGTAGCTCCTTCAACTTCCCCCTCATCTATGGCTTCCTCTGCAGTAGTATCATCTGCCTCCCTTCCTGTGGATTCTTCCTCCCCAACATTTACCGGGATTTCTATGGCTTCCTCTGTGTCAGGAGTTGCATCTAAAGCCTCTTTTCTCTCAGGTGTTGCTTCTACACTCTCCTCCTCCTCTCTCTCAGGTGTTGCTTCTAAGGTCTCTGCCTCTCTCTCAGGTGTGACACTTTCTGAGGTCTGTGGTCTTTCTTGAATTCTGGTGCTAGTACTTGGTTTTAGCCATGCATTAAGAGGTCTGCTACCCTTAGCTGCTTCCTGGCGCTCCTTCTCCTTCCTTTTCTGTATCCTTTCTTTTTTTGGCATTGTGTTGCAGGCATAATCAACATGAATCAAGTTTAAATACAGATGGTAATATTCCTAACAGATAACTTACATCTTATATCCCCAGAATGCTGAAATTATTATTATTATTAATAATAATAATTATTATTATCATCATTATCATTATTCTTCTTCTTATTATTGTTATTATTATCATTATTATCATTATTATTATCATTTTGTTAACCCACACAGTAATAGCAAAGTCACAATAAACTTTATATCTAAACCTCTACTGTGAGAGAACTGTGATCCGCCGTAAACACAGTGCATTTTATTTTGAAAATTAACCCGGTGTTTTATTTTGTATTTTGTACACTACTTCCGCTCTACTCTGTGCTGAATTGATGCGCCGTGCTCCGACGTCCGGCAAAAACAGAAGCTGACACATTAAATAATATAAATAATACAGCGTTTTTCTGAAATATTACCCATATTAGATGCTGAATAAGTGGACGGCGACTAGACCATAACTCACAGGTTCAAGTTGCTCCACTGTCAAGTGTCACGTCTCCTCAAGGGGCGCAGTTGGATCTCTCTCCTCTCACTACTCACTCACTCGCCCTCTCTCTCTCTCTCTCTCTGGCGGAAGCGGCAGGCTCAAACAACCCGGTATTACAAGAAAACGTGGAGTTTTTGTACCGCTGTTTTTGTTTTTTGTTTTTTTTTTACATCCCTGACAGGAATTTATTAATGTTGTTTAAAGAAAAGAAAAAAAACAAAAAAAAAACACACACACACAGGCAGAGGGCACTTTTTAAGACGAGGCAAAAAAGGGCAGGGGCTCAAGCACCCATAGGGCCCTATGTGTGCACGTGCCTGCACCTGGGGATAGGTTGATTGGCAACACTAAATTGGCCCTAGTGTGCACTGCAAAAACTGAAATTTAAGTAAGATTAAATATCTCAAAGAAGGGTGATATTTGCTTATTTTCTGTCTGATAAGACCATTCTTCTCACAAAGCAGATTTTATGTTAGAGTGTTTTACTTGTTTTAAGGGTTTTGGTCCTAAATGATCTCAGTAAGATATTACAGCTTGTTGCTGAGATTTTGTGACCTATATTGAGTAAAACATGCTTGAAACTAGAATATCAAGTGTTGCAAAACTGTGTCATCAACACTCACAAGTATAAAACTGCTTTTTTAAAGTAATAATTTCTTATTTCAAGCATGAAAAAAAAAAATCATTATTTTGACACAATTGTGTCTCATAATTAAAACAGATGACAGCCACATGGACTTCGCTAGAAAAGACGTACTCCTATAGTAGTACAGTTGGCACAGTACAGTAAACTGACAGTAAATATTCAATCATTTGACATTTCAAACAATTTTGAACAGAAATAGTTCATGCACATTCAGATAAATTCCTCAAAATTACAATTAAAAACATTTTGGCCGGGGGCCAGGCTGTATATATGCGCACTAATTGAATGAAAGAGCACACACTTGGCGCGATGATGTCATGTTATCGATGGAAAAATGCATTTTTAGACAATATGGTTTGCCTGAGCGGCTAGGAGACCCCAAGAGTAACAAGCGGTTGCCTTGTTGCCTTTCCATTAAGAACAATAAATTTGTTTTTAGTATAAGTTTGCTGGTTTCAAGAAATGTAATGCCGAGAGCATATCATTATGTCAAGATAATGGCACTAGCATTTACGTAATTTAAGAATATTTCTCAACATATTGAGCAAAAAGGTCTCTTTTTTTTCTCCCAAGAAAAGTGCACATGTTATTAGTGATAATATACTTATTTTAAGGTATTTTTGGGTTCATTGAGGTTAGCTAATTTTACTTGTTTTGGAAAGTCTTGACAAGCCAAATTTTCTTGTTCTATTGGCAGATAATTTTGCTTAGTTCAAATAAAATACCCCTCATTTTTGTATTTTTTTTTCTTGTTTTTGAACACTGACTTTTTGCAGTGTGTGAATGTGAGTGTGAATGTTGTCTGTCTATCTGTGTTGCCCCTGTGATGTGGTAGCGACTTGTCCAGGGTGTACCACGCCTTCCGCCCGAATGCAGCTGAGATAGGCTCCAGCACCACATTGATCATTTCGCGATATTGCCATTTTTTTGCTGAAAGGATTTAGTAGAGAACATCGACGATAAAGTTCACAACTTTTGGTCGCTGATAAAAAAGCCTTGCCTGTACCGGAAGTAGCAAACGATATGCGCGTGACGTCACAGGTTGTGGAGCTCCTCACATCCGCACATTGTTTACAATCATGGCCACCAGCAGCGAGAGCGATTCGGACCGAAAAAGCGACGATTTCCCCATTAATTTGAGCGAGGATGAAAGATTCGTGGATGAGGAAAGTGAGAGTGAAGGACTAGAGGGCAGTGGGAGCGATTCAGATAGGGAAGATGCTGTGAGAGGCGAGTGGGACCTGATATTCAGCTGGGAATGACTAAAACAGTAAATAAACACAAGACATATATATACTCTATTAGCCACAACACAACCAGGCTTATATTTAATATGCCACAAATTAATCCCGCATAACAAACACTTCCCCCCTCCCGTCCATATAACCTGCCAATACAACTCAAACACCTGTACAACATACTCAATCCCACAGCCCAAAGTACCGTTCACCTCCCCAAAGTTCATACAGCACATATATTTCCCCAAAGTCCCCAAAGTTACGTACGTGACATGCACATAGCGGCACGCACGTACGGGCAAGCGATCAAATGTTTGGAAGCCGCAGCTGCATGCGTACTCACGGTACCGCGTCTGCGCATCCAACTCAAAGTCCTCCTGGTAAGAGTCTCTGTTGTCCCAGTTCTCCACAGGCCAATGGTAAAGCTTGACTGTCATCTTCCGGGAATGTAAACAATGAAACACCGGCTGTGTTTGTGTTGCTGCAGTCGGCCGCAATACACCGCTTCCCACCTACAGCTTTCTTCTTTGCTGTCTCCATTGTTCATTGAACAAATTGCAAAAGATTCACCAACACAGATGTCCAGAATACTGTGGAATTTTGCAATGAAAACAGACGACTTAATAGCTGGCCACCATGCTGTCCCAAAATGTCCTCTACAATCCGTGACGTCACGCGCTGACGTCATCATACCGAGACGTTTTCAGCAGGATATTTCCTTCATAATGATTGTGAACAATAGACAAATTTCCCCAAAAAGTGCAGCTCCCCTTTAACAAAAACGCCCTCTACCGGGTCTCCCTAGTATACCTACCTGAAACACAGGTAACCATGTGGGAAACGCAATGGAAGGAGTTTGGACTGGACTGACTCTTCGCCAACCTGCATGATCAGCAGAAAAGAAAAAGCTCAGCCCTTCGCTGTCCTGCTCCCCTCCCCTTTTGTTGTTGTTATTGTTGTCTTTAACGTCTCACCAATTAGTCTGCAGGAAGCCCTTAATGGGCCACTGGAGCCTCGTCACATGCAAGGCGAGGCTCTTTCGGCGTGCCGGAGTCAAGGGGCGAGGGCGATGCGGCAAGACAGGCGGAGACGAGGATGATAATGTGAGATAGATTGACAAGTCAGAGAAGGCATTAGGCAAATGGCGTCATTAAAAAGTGCAGCTACCTGAGCTCGCCGCCTCCACCCGGCACCACATGAGAAGAAAGGGGGGGAGGGAGTGGCGGGGTATTGACGCCCCCCGATCTTTCCTGCTCTGCTAATTTTGATCTTCCAGCACTTCTTCTCCTTCTTATCATCCAGCAAGCATTTGGCCTTCAGGCACACTTGTGACACCAAAGGCGAGGGGCTGCTTGAGGGTCTTTGATGCTCGGCGAGTTCCTTCTACCGCTGCAGAAACATGGACATGCTGGAGCAATTCAAACTAACAATTATCAAGGGCTTCAAATGATAAAATCAGGGCTGTCAAAAATAACGAGTTAACTCATGTGATTAATCACAAAAAATGGTCTCATTATTTATATACAGTATGTATGCAGATTAATCACGCAATTTAGTTTGACTGTACAGCGGAACCTCAATTTACGAAATGAACTGATTCTTGAGCATGGTTCGTGAATCATAGAGTTTGTATAGTGAAGCAAATTTCTCCACAAGACGCAATGTAAATATGAATAGTGGGTTCCAGCCTCGACAAAAGTCCATATTTTAGTGAAGGTTTGTGCACGTCGAACACAATATAAAGTGCTATACAGTACTGTATATCACACAAACATAACAAGGGGGCGATTAATTAACTATGACTTTATTAACAAGCCAAAACAACAGGCTAAAATGTCCCATATGTGTTGCTCTGCCAACACACGCACACACACAGGAGTTCCTTTGGTGCCTTCACAAATGATCAGAAATACCAAAAATCAGCCATATTGCTACAATAATAAATATTTTAAGGAATAACATCCACGTACATTAAAGTAACCCTTCTCTCCACTGTAAAATAAGTCTGCTTTGGCATTTTTTCTATATAAGTCCAGTCTAATTATAATTAACACTTCCTATTACGAAGGCTGCTATGTCAAGTCTTCCAGACTTGTGAGCGTCATTAATGTACTCTTCTCAAATAGTCTTTTTTTTTTTTTAAACTCCACAGCGATTCCCTCTTTTCCACGCTGGTCCGTTGTTTTTTTGGGACTCATATTGCTTAAGCAAAATGGAGAACCTCTCCCCGCCCCCCAGAAAAGGCATACACGCTGAAGCGCTGAGAAGTGACTTTGTAAATCCAAAAGTTCGCAAAAAGAGTAGTTCTTAAATTGAGGTTCCACTGTCCATGCTCTTTTACCTTAACTGCGGATGTTTAGCTAAACGACTGAGGGTTGTTATATGGTCAGTGATGAGGTCAATTTTTTTTTTTTACCCACTGGGGAATAATTAATTTGATAGCAATATAATAGCTACAGGATGAAAAAGTCCACTGGGAGTTGAGTGTTTATAAAACATGTTTGGATTCATATTAATTGGCCCTAGTGTGTGAATGTTGTCTATCTGTGTTGGCGACTTGTCCAGGGTGTACCCCACCTTCCGCCCATGTGCAGCTGGGATAGGCTCCAGCACCACCCGTGACCCCAAAAAGGGACAAGCGGTAGAAAATGGATGAATGGGAAAAAAAAAATCTAAAACTTTGTAAACACTCAAATCCCTAAGGACTTTTTTTAGTTACTATATTGGGATAAACGTATATCCCAGTGTGTTGCTTATATAGTAAAGTATTTGTAATTAAAATATTCCTTTCAGGAAAAAAATCATTCCATGGGGAGTAACACAACCAGAGTAGTGGCCAAAAATGAGCAAAAATCTACCTCAAAGGATGAAAAAGTCCCCAATATACTCTGAGGGTTAAGGTAAATGAAGTTATGCAAATGCATCATAACATGTGATTAATCCAAATTCAAGTGTGAATTATCTGGTTTAAAACGAAAAAGGTTGCTATATATATATATATATATATATATATATATATATATATATATATATATATATATATATATATACATACATACATCCATTTTATATAAATACACATACATGCATTAATATTAGTGCTGTTAATCTTTTTTGTTTTAAACCAGATAATTCACACTTGAATTATATATATATATATATATATATATATATATATATATATATATATATATATATATATATATAATGAGGGAAACCAGCGAAACAGGCTTGTAAGGATGATATAGCCTGTGTTTTTTCCTGATCTAACGTATATTCCGCTCTACCCTGGTGTTGAGCACTGTATATATATATATATATATATATATATATATATATATATATATATATATATATATATATATATATATATATATATATATATATATAAATATAAATATATATATAAATGCAACACTTTTGTTTTTTCTCCCATTTTCATAAGATGAATTTAAAGAACTTTTACTATATACAAAAAAGTCCTATTTCTCTCAAATATTGTTCACAAATCTGTCTAAATCTGTGTTAGTTAGCACTTTTTATTTGCCAAGATAATCCATCCCACCTCACAGTTTTGCTTTATCTGGGGTCTGAGGGGGTCAGAAAAGCAGTCAGTATCTGATGTGACCACCATTTGCCTCACGCAGTGCAACACATCTCCTTCACATAAAGTTGATCAGGTTGTTGATTGTGGCCTGTGGAATGTTGGTCCATTCTTCTTCAATGGCATTGCCAAGTTTCTGGGTATTGGCAGGAACTGGAACATGCCGTCGTATATGCCGATCCACAGCATCCCAAACATGCTTAATGGGACACATGTCCGGTGAGTATGCTGGCCATGCAAGAACTTGGATGTTTTTAGCTTCCAGAAATTGTGTACAGGTCTTTGCAACATGGGGCTGTGCATTGACATGCTGCAACATGAGGTGATGGTCTCGGGTGAATGGCTCAACAATGGGCCTCAGGATCCCGTCACGGTATCTCTGTGCATTCAAAATGCCATCAAGTCGGCTACGACGAAGGACAAATTGCAATCAAGTCGAGACCCGATGAGGATAACAAGCCTGCAGAGGAGCTTCCCTGAGACTGTTTGTGCAGAAATTCTTTGGTTATGCAAATCAATTGTTGTAGCAGCTGTCCGGGTGGCTGGTCTCAGACGATCATGGAGGTGCACCTGCTGGGTGTGGAGATCCTGGGCTGGTTTGGTTACACGTGGTCTGCGGTTGTGAGGCCGGCTGGATGTACTGCCAAATTTTTGGTGACGGCTTATGGTAAAGAAATGAACATTCAATTCACGAGCAACAGCTCTGGTAAGCATTCCTGCAGTCAGCATGCCAACTACACACTCCTTCAACACTTGCAACATCTGTGGCATTGTGATGTGTGATAAAACTGCACATTTAAGAGTGGCCTTTTATTGTGGGCAGCCTAAGGCACACCAGTGCAATAATCATGCTGTTTAATCAGCATCTTGATATGCCACACCTGTGAGGTGGGATGGATTCTAGGCAAAGATGAAGTGCTCACTAACACAGATTTAGACAGATTTGTGAACAATATTTGAGAGGAACAGGTCTTTTGTGAAGATAGTAAAAAGTTATGTATGTACTTATGTAAATGTGAGCAAAAAAAAAGTGTTTATATATATATATATATATATATATATATATATATATATATATATATATATATATATATATATATATATATATATATATATATGTGTATATATAGGCGCCACATGAATAATAACGTAAGGCAATTAACACATGAACCTTAATTTTGCACACACACAACAAATCAAAGATGTGTACACCAGACCGTGTCTTGTGTCCCCTCTCCGATGCACTGTACGCTTCCTGTGGGCCTGTGTCGGGTCTGTGTGTGTGTGTGTGTGTGTGTGTGTGTGTGTGTGTGTGTGTGTACGTGTAATTTGTGTGCATATGTGTGCACTCGCTGCTCTTTGGAAATGACAGCACAGGCAACCGAGGAGAAAAGAAAAGAGTGTGAAATCATTTGACTGCACATAGTCCTGCTGGGTTGCCTCTGGCAGAAGGACTGTCTCTCTCTCACACACACACACTCTCACACACACACACACACACACACACACACACACACACACACACACACACACACACACACACACACACACACACACACACACACACACACACACACACACACACACACACACACACACACACGCAAACACGCACACACTTTTCTAACACTTCAGAGAACTTCACACGGACTCATTTCCTGGAGACTAACCCTAACCATGACTTGGTCTGACCTTAACTCTTACCTTATCATTAACTTAACCCTAACCTCGGCCACTGACCCTGAAACGTGCATTTTCTGACATGGCGTCACACTTTTAGTCACGATGTTTGTCTCCAATTTCACAAAGCTTTGCGTCGGCTCCCTCCCATACATCGTATTTATTTAGGGGGATTTATTTTTCTATGTAGCAGCCCTGCAAGCTAAATGGCTGGAAATAATGTGCATTTTATGTTGAAGCCCTCCTAAAACATTGCAAACTCATTACGTGTTTCAGGCTGGTGTTTTTGTGTCTCTTGTCAGTGGCTCCAGGGGTTCCTGGGCTTTTATCCATCATTGATACAGCTTAAAATGCCTGGATTTACGGCAAAAGTTGCAATATTTTGTGAATCAACTTATGATTTTGATTTTGTAATCAATGTTTTAAGTGTTCTTTGCAACCTTAACCTAAAACAACAACAGCATTTCAACAAAAAATAAAAAAATACTGTATTGATGTTTTACTCGTTTTATACGACACAGACTCTAGATGGCAATAAAGGCACATTGTCAAATTACTGTACTGTTTTAATAATAGTGATGATAAATACAGAAAGAAACATCACCAATGGCTTCCTTTTGTCCGCTGTCTGCTCTGTCTTCCACAAATTGCAGACATTCTCCATGTATGTTTTACGCTTGAAAAGTGTTTGTCCATTCAAAACATTCATTTATGTTCCACGACATTTAGCCCGTACAATAAGAGCATTTGTGAACTGTTGAGAGCAACCTTTGGAGCTATTTATGTTGTTAAATGAGAGAAGATGAGAGATAATCATCACACTTCAACATCTCTAACATGTAAATGTGGCCTCTTTGTTAGATCAGTATTGCAAATAAAAATATTTTCTCAATTGCATGGACATGGATAAATAAAGATAAATAAATATATAAATACATGTAAACTAGCAAGTAAATGCATACATACTACATTACCCAGAAGGCTTAGCGCTATAGACGAGAACAGGAAGTTCAGGAGGACAACCGTTTGAGCAATAAGGAGGTAATATAGAAACATTGTTGTTCTTGCTTTGTCATCACAAGCGTAAACACTTGTTGTGTGTGTTTGATCGCCGTTAAGAGACAAATTCGAATGGCAAAAATAAAGGCCGATTGGCCAAAATGTGCAAGGAAGTTGCAGGTATTGGACAAATCGGCACCATTGCATAATCCTGGTCTAATCTGACAAATTAAATGTATACAGTGAAACCTCGAAAAATCAAATGCTCCAAAAAGGATACAACTTTTGGAGGTTAACCCAAATTTTCGTGAAAACTATACCTAAAAAGTGAACAGAAAGGTGTAAAGCAGTGTTTCTTAACCGTAGAGCCGCCAAAAAATATATGTTTATCAGCTGTGGTCCATAGCGGTACTCTGTTGTAATACACTTTTCTACCACTTGTGGCAGTAATGACAATGTCAAATAAACAGAAGAAGTCTGTTTCTTAAGTTTGTTAAGCGCAAAAATTATGACTGAAGTGGTGAAGCTGTATTTTCATTTGCACTTTAATTTTATTGACAGTTTAGTTAAGAAGCATGTATTTTACTATTATTATTATTATTATTTAATTTGGTTAGAATTGATTTGTTTTAGCACTGCGTAATTGTATTAACATATATTTAACTCAAGTGTGATGATACGGCAAACATATTTATTTTAGTTTCATTGTACTTCTTTTTATATTTGTTGTCTTTCATTTTTTCCTATCAGGGCAGCAAGAGACCATCGCATGATTTGATGCCCTTCCTGACACGACCCTCTGGGTTTGGCAATGGTACTAGACATATGGAATTTTACCGTGGACATATTCCTAGCCTTTTCCTGCTCCGTCACTGATCAGAACATGATGGCAAATTTCCCAGGACATTCACAAATTCCCCACTGGCGCGCTGAGTTAGTGCTCAGCTCGCAAGGAGAAATGTGGGGTTTGATTATCAGTTGGACAGGTGTTAGGAAAATATGCAAAAATATGTTTTAATTGTGTTAAATCTGTTATTTTGCACAACAAATATTCCTGAACAGTTTATTTCCAATTAATTTCTTTTAAATACGGATCCTCCCTACCATCAAACATCTTTTTGTGGGACCTAAATGGCTGTCAAAGTGTACCAACTTGTCGGAATACCTCCTCAGACTTCTTCTGTCCAGGTAAGATGCATGATTTATGATCTACAATGAACTTCCAGGGAGCAGGGAAGCAAGAAAGCAGCAGACCATTCGATGATGTAAATATAGGGACACACGGTAGTGATCACGGCGCTGCTATAAACAGTTGATTTGTGTTAGCGCTTATAATACCAATATCACTAATACATTGGTTAATATTCAAGTCAAAAAATGTATTTGGAGCACTGTTGTCGGTTTTTGGATGGTTATTTATTGGATTTTTTGGAATAGAGGACTTCCTATTGGCTCCGCTGTAAACAGACGTTTATTTAATATTTAGAATGCATTAAAAAATAAATCCATTCGTCATGTCTTTCATAATGATTGTTAACAATAGGCAACATTCCAAAAAAGTGCAGTTCCTCTTCAATAACTCCATGGTGACGCCGTGGTGAGTTTACGGCGGAATTTGTGAAACTGAAACAATACAAAAATAATGCTGTTGTAAAGTTGTTGATTTTAACAAAGACACTTGTAAACGTGTTAGCATATTAGCTAATGATAACGACGCTAGCTTCATTACATTACGATAGCAGGTGCAAATATGCATGAAAACAATTATACAGACATCACACATGGGACAGTTTAGTAAGAATTAGGGTTGTACGGTATACGTATTAGTATAGTACCTTGATACTAATGAATCATATTCGGTACTATACCGCCTCTAAAAAGTACCGGATAACAACAGAAGAATAAGTGATTATTACATTTTAACAGAAGTGTAGATAGAACATGTTAAAAAAGAAAGTAAGCAGATATTAACAGTAAATGAACAAGTAGATTAATAATTTATTTTCTACCACTTGTCCTTAATAATGTTAACAAAATAATAGAATGACAAATGACACAATATGTTACTGCATATGCCAGCAGATCAATTAGGAGCCTTTGTTTGCTTACTTACTACTAAAAGACAAGTTGTCTTGTATGTTCACTATTTTATTTAAGGACAAACTTGCAATAAGAAACATATGTTTAATTTACCGTAAGATTTTTTTGCTAAAATAAAGCCAATAATGCAATTTTTTGTGGTCCCCTTTATTTAGAAAAGTACCGAAAAGTACCAGGAAGTATCTAAATAATTTTGGTACCGGTACCACAATATTGGTATCGAGACAACACTAGTAAGTATAAATAGTTTTAGTTATACTGTTAAACTTACAAATGTAGAAACGCTATCGGCGGCTAGAAGACTAAATTGAGGAAAAAATAAAAATAAAAAGCACTAGTGGCAATAAAACACCTTTTCAGCGTATTTGCTTGGCTAAAACTTTTTTTATGGCCTCAGCGAAGAGCAATACATAAGAAGAATACATAAATTAGCTGCAACGTCTTATATGCCGCAGGGTTCAAAGTGTAGGAAAAAAGTAGCAGTTCATAGTCCGGAATTTACGGTTGTTTAAATACTTGTTCATATTTTAATTAATTGTGAATGTGAGTGTGAATGTTGTCTGTCTATCTGTGTTGGCCCTGTGATGAGGTGGCGACTTGTCCAGGGTGTACCCCGCCTTCTGCCTGAATGCAGCTGAGATAGGCTCCAGTGACCCCCTTGCGACCCCAGAAAGGGACAAGCGGTAGAAAATGGATGGATGGATGGATGTTAATATTCATGTTTACACTGTACAAAAGGAGCACAGTCGAACAAGTCATTTTCCTTGTGTGTTATTCTGACTTTGATCAAATTAAAGTCCACTTTGATTAAAAAAGTATAAAAGTAATTTCACATAAATTAAAAAAAAAAGTGTGAAACAAATTTGTAAATAAAATTCTGATCAGGGACCAAAATTAGCCACTGTGTATTTTGTAAATCACAAAAACCAAGCAGGATGGCAAATACGTCCCCCCAGTGATTGTCAACAACTCTTGAGTTCCTGGGCGAAATGAAATAAATAAATGCTTGGCATGTGTTGCAAATCCATAAACCTATGGATCTAATCTGCTTGGCAGGAGAAATGGAAAGCAGTTCACTTTCGCAGCGTTCCGCTATTATGTAAATTGCAGCCAATCAAAGCGCCGCCACAGAGAAGCGTTGTAATAGAGCGTTGATTAGCTAGGCGGCTTCGAATCAGCCATAAAAAGAGTCATATAAATGGATACATTCCGCCAGACCGGCATAATTTCGCCCGGTGAACTTAATTTGACTTTGAAGTCACACTGTGTTTTATGAACATCACGGTAACCATCAATGTTGAGGGAAAATTGCTCTTTATCTTTGATGCTATTAACGCATTATCCGCTCTATATGTTATTCTAATGTTAAGCCTCTGACCCACAAATTTTTACGTTACTAGAAACTAGGATTGTCCAGATACCAATATTTGAGTACTTTGCGATAATTTAAAAACCACAAAAACATTTAATTATTGGCTTTGTTTTAACAGACAAGCTTATGATACATTAAACATATGTTTCTTATTGCTATCAAAGAAGAATTTTGGCATTAAATAAGATAAAACTTGTCTTTTAGTAGTAAGTAAGCAAACAAAGGCTCCTAATTGGCTGCTGACATATGCAGTAACATATTGTGTCATTTTCCATTCTATTATTTTGTCCAAATTATGAGGGACAAGTGGTAGAAAATTGATTATTAATCTACTTGTTCATTTACTGTTAATATCTGTTTACTTTCTGTTTCAACATGTTTTATCTACACTTCAGTTCAAATGTAAAAATCATTTATTCTTCTGTTGTTTGGATATTTCACATAAGTTGTGGGTGATACTACACATTTTGGTATCAATCCAATACCGAATAGTTACAGGCTCATACATTGGTCATCATTTATAGTCCTTATGTGTCCAGGCACGTATTTCCCATACTTGCCAACCCTCCCGGATTTTCCGGGAGACTCCCGAAATTCAGCGCCTCTCCCGAAAACCTCCCGGGACAAATTTTCTCCCGAAAATCTCCCGAAATTCAGGCCGACCTGAGTGACGTGTCGACAGCCTGTTTTCACGTCCGCTTTCCCACAATATAAACAGCCTGCCTGCCCAATGACTTTATAACTGTAGAATGATCGAGGGCGAGTTCTTGGTTTCTAATGTGGGTTTATTGTTATTGGATCCCGCTGTCCATCCCTTCCGGGTGCCCGTCTTGGTTGGGGCCTGTTGGGCCTAG
This sequence comes from Nerophis lumbriciformis, assembly GCF_033978685.3. NCBI lineage: Eukaryota > Metazoa > Chordata > Actinopteri > Syngnathiformes > Syngnathidae > Nerophis > Nerophis lumbriciformis. The sequence goes on along the minus strand of NC_084554.2, from coordinate 32,436,363 downwards.
TCCCTGCGTCTATTGTGGTAGCTTGGTGCTGCAAGGTATTCCGAGGTGCTGCGAGTCGGCCAGTTGCTGGGCTAGTGACCTTGTTTGTCAGCATGTCTGTGATCTTCTTTTAATTCTTTTTTTTAATTTTTTTAATTTATTTATTTTTTTAAATATATTTTATTAATATTATTTTTTTATTTTTCCCCTCCCTCAGAGGGGGGGCTCGGCGGGGCGGTTGCTGGTTGTTCCATCTCCATCGTTGGGGTCCCTGCGGGTGGGGTGGGTGGTTCCCGTGGCCCTGTGCCTGGGTGGTCCTGCGGCGGCCGATTTGGGTGGGGTGGCCGGGGGCTGGCCTCGCCGTGCTCTCCGGGGGTGGGGGGTGGGCTCGTGGGGGCCCGGTTGCCGGTGGGGCGGGGGTGGTCTTCCCGTCCGGTTGCGGGGAGTCTCTGGGTCCCTCGGGCGGGGCGTCTCGCCTTTCTGCCCGTGTGGGGTGTGGTCTCTCGCTGGCTTGGGGTCTGGCTGTCCCCTGCTTTTCTCGTGCCCTGTCCTCTGCCGGGTGCGTCTGTCTGCGGCCTGCTGCTGGCCCTTGTGGGCGGTACGGTGGGCCGGGCTCTGGGGTTCCTGTCGCTGGCCGGCTTGGCTGCGTGGGGGCGGTGGTCCCTGGTTCCCTGGGCACCACGCCTACTGTTTGTGGGTTGGGCTCTCGGGGGTGATGGGGCCGTGCTCTGGCTCCCACGCACTCTGGGAGTCGAATGTATTGTACAGGCAAATTCACATATGCTCACATACGTACATAGGTACCTACGCTCCCACATACATACACAAATACAGTACATATGTACCTACCTAATGTTCGTACATCCACACGCACATTCAATATACAAACATACACATACTGTACATATACATTCACTGTACAAACACATATACACATTCTGTACATATACATTCATTGTACAAACACATATACACATTCTGTACATATACAAGTACATACAGGTAAAAGCCAGTAAATTAGAATATTTTAAAAAACTTGATTTATTTCAGTAATTGCATTCAAAAGGTGTAACTTGTACATTATATTTATTCATTGCACACAGACTGATGCATTCACATGTTTATTTCATTTAATTTTGATGATTTGAAGTGGCAACAAATGAAAATCCAAAATTCCGTGTGTCACAAAATTAGAATATTGTGTAAGGGTTAAATTTTGAAGACACCTGGTGCCACAAACTAATCAGCTGATTAACTCAAAACACCTGCAAAGGGCTTTAAATGGTCTCTCAGTCCAGTTCTGAAGCCTACACAAACATGGGGAAGACTTCAGATTTGACAGCTGTCCAAAAGGCAACCATCGACACATTGCACAAGGAGGGAAAGACACAAAAGGTTATTGCTGAAGAGGCTGGCTGTTCTCAGAGCTCTGTGTCCAAACACATTAATGGAGAGGCAAAGGGAAGGAAAAACTGTGGTCAGAAAAAGTGTACAAGCGATAGGGATCACCGCGCACTGGTCAAGATTGTGAAAAAAAAACCATTTAAAAATGTGGGGGGGATTCAGAAGGAGTGGACAGCTGGAGTGGAGTCAGTGCTTCAAGATCCACCACCAAGAGACGCTTGAAAGACATGGGTTTCAACTGCCGCATACCTCGTGTCAGGCCACTGTTGACCAAGAAACAGCGCGAAAAGCGTCTCACCTGGGCTAAGGAAAAAAAGAGCTGGACTGCTGCTGAGTGGTCCAAAGTCATGTTTTCTGACGAAAGCAAATTTTGCATTTCCTTTGGAAATCGAGGTCCCAGAGTCTGGAAGAAGACAGGAGAGGCACAGGATCCACGTTGCCTGAAGTCTAGTGTAAAGTTTCCACCATCAGTGATGGTTTGGGGTGCCATGTCATCTGCTGGTGTCGGTCCACTCTGTTTCCTGAGATCCAGGGTCAACGCAGCCGTCTACCAGCAAGTTTTAGAGCACTTCATGCTTCCTGCTGCTGACCTGCTCTATGGAGATGGAGATTTCAAGTTCCAACAGGACTTGGCGCCTGCACACAGCGCAAAATCTACCCGTGCCTGGTTTACGGACCATGGTATTTCTGTTCTAAATTGGCCCGCCAACTCCCCTGACCTTAGCCCCATAGAAAATCTGTGGGGTATTGTGAAAAGGAAGATGCAGAATGCCAGACCCAAAAACGCAGAAGAGTTGAAGGCCACTATCAGAGCAACCTGGGCTCTCATAACACCTGAGCAGTGCCAGAAACTCATCGACTCCATGCCACGCCGCATTAACGCAGTAATTGAGGCAAAAGGAGCTCCAACCAAGTATTGAGTATTGTAAATGCTCATATTTTTCATTTTCATACTTTTCAGTTGGCCAACATTTCTAAAAATCCCTTTTTTGTATTAGCCTTAAGTAATATTCTAATTTTGTGACACACGGAATTTTGGATTTTCATTTGTTGCCACTTCAAATCATCAAAATTAAATGAAATAAACATTTGAATGCATCAGTCTGTGTGCAATGAATAAATATAATGTACAAGTTACACCTTTTGAATGCAATTACTGAAATAAATCAAGTTTTTCAAAATATTCTAATTTACTGGCTTTTACCTGTATGCATACTTACACTCATGCACATAATCACGTTTCATCAAATATATATTAACGTTGTTGCCCTAGGGTAAACTGGGTGTAACACATGGCACACTGACAAAGCTTAACCTATTGTGACTATAACAATCTACAAGGTTAATGTAGGTTGCTTCTCTTTCTCCCCCTCCATTTTTCTGCATTCTTTCGTATCTCAAGTTATCATTACGTATATGTATTGTTGCATTTAAACAACTGTATTGTTGATTATAAAGGTAAATTATTGGTATTGTTCATTATCAATAGCGCTATTTCTATTGGTATTTGTATTGATCCATTTGTAGTGTAATAATGCTCATTGTCATTTCTGTATTATTTTTTTTATTTTTTCGCTAACTGCTTATTTGCTATTACTTTTACCATCATATTTGTACATGTCATATTTGCTGATGTTGCTCTATTGTTGTTGTTGTTGTTGTTTGCTGTTGTTGTTTTTGTCTCTCTGTCTAATCCCCCTCTTGTCCCCACAATTTCCCCCTCTGTCTTCTTTTTTTTTCTCTTTCTATCTCCTCCTGCTCCGGCCTGGCTGCACTAAATGATAATATAAATACATTTAATAAAGTCAAATACAAATAAGGCAACAAGAGAAGTATCCTACACTTCTCTTTTGTAAAGTAAATCTGAACAGCCGACATGGCCATCTACATCAACTATATGATTTGCCTGAGAAGCTGGACAGGACACAAAAAAAAAAAAAAAAAATAAAAATAAAAAATAAAAAAACAATTGTTAGGCAGTTTCATTAACGTCCTCCCAGCGCGGTAACAACACACAACAACAGCAGTCACGTTTTTGTCTATCGTAAAGCAGTTCGTCTGCCGTAAACAGCAATGTTGTGACACTCTTAAACAGGACAATACTGCCATCTACTGTACATGCATATGTGAAAATAACATCTACAGCTTTTAGAGAGTGCAGTGCACAACTGCGCACACAACAAGGAGACGAAGCAGAATGCATCATCAGAGAGGGTGTTCAGCATGGTTAGAAAAATAGTGACAGAGAATAGAACAAGGATGGACAATTCAACCCTTAACTCAACAATGAGTAGATGAGTGTTATGTATGTGTATATGTGTAAATAAATGAACACTGAAATTCAAGTATTTCTCTTATTTATATATATATATATATATATATATATATATATATATATATATATATATATATATATATATATATATATATATATATATATATAATAAAATAAATATATATATATATATATATATATATATATATATATATATATATATATATATATAGGTAGAATATATATATATATATATATATATATATATATATATATATATGAAATACTTGACTTGGTGAATTCTAGCTGTAAATATACTCCTCCCCTCTTAACCACAACCCCCAACCACGCCCCCCCGAAATCGGAGGTCTCAAGGTTGGCAAGTATGGTATTTCCTGAGTTTATAAATAATAAAAAAGATAAAAGTTTTTATGATAATAAAAAAATATCAACATAATCATTGTAGTATCGACTATATAACCTCTGCAGTGGCCTTGTGGTTAGAGTGTCACCCTGAGATTGGTAGACTATAAAAATGGGACCTATTACCTCCCTGCTTGGCACTCAGCATCAAGGCTTGAAATTGGGGGTAAAATCACCAAAATGATTCCCGAGCGCGGCCACCGCTGCTGCTCATTGCTCCCCTCACCTCCCAGGGGGTGGAACAAGGGTGATGAGTCAAATACAGAGGGTCATTTCACCACACCTAGTGTGTGTATGTGTGACCATCAGTGGTACTTTAACTTTAACTTTATAGACGGGTGTTGTACTTGGTATTTGTTACAGTCGATGTCTGTGTAGATCCATCCCTGGCATTTGTTTACATTCAGGAACGCTGTTAGCGGTTGGCTATTGTATCCTCGTACGGTGTGTAGTGCAGCATGTTGAGCTATTCCTCGTCCTGCAGGGATGATACTTGTAAGAAACTTACATTATTTGTCGCCATGGAGGCGAGGATTAGTGATTTAGAAGTAGCTAAAACACTGCTGACCCCGGATGGACGTTAGCCGCTAGCTAGCTAGTATACTTGTTCTTATGCTTTCTGAACTCACTATGTTCACTGCTCGCTGTACATATCCTACCAAGTCAGACCTACACTGTTTCAATGTCCATTTCTCAGATGATGTTGATGACTGAAGTGCTGATATCAACCAAACTATAACATATAGAACATGCTATACGTTTACCAAACAATCTATCACTCCTAATCGCTAAATCCCATGAAATCTTATACGTCTAGTCTCTTACGTGAATGAGCTAAATAATATTATTTGATATTTTACGGTAATGTGTTAATAATTTCACACATAAATCGCTCCGGAGTATAAGTCGCACCCCCGGGAAACTATGAAAAAAAACTGCGACTTATAGTCCGAACAATACGGTGTTTGTATTGTTCACTGCATGTACAAGTATAATCTTTCTCCGTAAAATGTGTTTTGTGCTAATACCTTTTGGATAGTTGGATTAGCATTATTTTTAATGAGAAAAATGTTTTTTAATGCATGTTTTGTAAAAGTGGTAACAAAAATATTTGTCCCTAAATTCTCTAGCATTGTCAGCCATCGACTTTATTATCATTTGATTGTGGTTGTCGTAGCTCTTGTGTCGCACTGTACCTAAAGAAGTAATAGAAGTATATTAATGGTATAATGGGTATTTTGTCTCACGTCCCATCCCCGTTTGCCCAATTTGGCCTCGCCCTCCTTCTCCTCCTTGTTCTCCTTGTTCTCCTTGCTGCTCAGCACAGCAATTATCACCCCACCTTGCTTTTGCGGTGACCTCTGAGATGATTAAGTGAGACTACCTGTACAGAGGCATGCTGAGAGTTTAACTGTGAGAGAGAGTGTGTGTGTGTGTGTGCCTGTGTGTGTGTGTGTGTGTGTGTGTGTGTGTGAGAGGCAGAAGCGACCTACAGCACGTTGCCATTAGCCAGAGGGCAGCTACACTCTTACATAGTGCTTTTAGAAAGTAATGCTCCATACAATTCATAAATAGTTTGTGTTTTCAAACAAATTATATTTTAATCAGATTAATCCAGGGTAGTGTTGTCCCAAAATTATTTCGATACTTTTCGGTACTTTTCTAAATAAAGGGGACCACAAAAAATTGCATTATTGGTTTTATTTTAACAAAAAATCTTATGGTACATTAAACATGATCCTTATTGCAAGTTTGTCCTTTAATAAAATAGTGAATGTGCTCGACAACTTGTCTATTATTAGTAAGTAAGCAAACAAAGGCTCCTAATTTAGCTGCTGACATATGCAGTAACATATCCTTTCATTTTCCATTCTATCATTTCGTCAACATTATTAAGGACAAGTGGTAGAAAATGAATTATTAAGCTACTTGTTCATTTACTGTTAATATCTGTTTACTTTCTCTTTTAACATGTTCTATCTACACATCTGTTAAAATGTAATAATCACTTATTCTTCTGTTGTTTGGATACTTTATATTAGTTTTGGATGATACCACAAATTTGGGTATCAATCCGATACCAAGTAGTTACAGGATCATACATTGGTCAGATTCAAAGTCCTCATGTGTCCAGGGACATATTTCCTGAGTTTATAAACATAATATACATTTAAAAAAAACGAAAGAAGATGTTGTGATGCCAAACAATATCGACATAATCATAGTAGTATCGCCTAGATACGCTACTGTACTTGGTATCATTACAGTGGATGTTAGGTGTAGATCCACCCATGGCGTTTGTTTACATTTTGATGCCGGTGAGCTATGGTGTGTAGTGAAGCATGTTTAGCTATTACTCGTCCTACAGGGATGATACTTGTAAGAAATGTACTTTATTTGTCGCCATGGAGGCGAGGATTAGTGATTTAGAAGTAGCTAAAACACTGCTGACTGGAGCTGGACTTAGCCGCTAGCTAGCGAGCCATGTTTTAAAGCATCTCTTCCTGAGGGCGTTTCAGTGTTATAGCTTCACCTTTATCGTTAGTTTTTAAGCCAAAATGCGTCCGTTCTCCCTTTTCTGTCTACACACGGTGTCTGCTTGTAAGTACTCCGTGATTGTGCGCTGCCAAACATGCTCGTCTGCTCGTAAACCAGCAATGACACGACGTGACGACGACAGGGCGCGGAAGGTGGCGGACCAGTACTTTCAGAGGCAGTATAGTACCGAATATGATTCATTAGTATCGCGGTACTATACTAATACCGGTATACCTTACAAACCTAATCAAGGGTTGTGGTCAATTCATTTTGATTACAGTATTGTTTGTTGGCGTTGTTATTGTGGCTATACTGAAATAAGTTTCTATGATAACTGTCAGTATGATGCAAACCAAGTCCAAATATAAACATTATAGGACAGTGTCAATCCAAACAATTATATTTAAAAAGCCTGTGTGACAATTTATCAACTCTTTATTGCTCAAACGGCACAATAGTATTCTTCGCACGTAGCTAAGACCTACTTTCTGTTCCTGTCTGCAGTGCTAAAACTTTTGGCAAATGTAGTTTATAAACATCCACTTTCTAGTTTATTTAGATGGTTTTCTAGATGTATTCAACTTTGATTTATCCAGGGTAAGGGAATAAAGAACATATTGTCATTTGCAATGATGTCATAGCAAAAACCTATATGATTAAGATGTTGAAGTGTGATTTACCAACAGAAAAATACAGCTATAGATCGCTCGCAACAGTTTTCAAATTTTCCTAATGTGCGCAGTAAACGTGTTGTTACACAAATGAATGTTTAAGGTAGACAAACACTTTTCAAGCGAAAAAACATACAAAAAAAACTGACAATAAGGAACCCTTTGGTGGTGTTTCTTTCTACAGTTATATTTATTACTATTATTTAGGGTTGCACAAAAAAAATCGACTCACATTTGAATTGCGATTCATATTCATCCCGATTCTAAATCGATTCATAATTTTCAAAAATGTTTACAAAAAACCAAACCAAAAACATTATTAATATAATTTTTTTTTTAAGGATACATAAAAAAATAAAAATAAAAACATTTTTAGGCCATCTCCGTGCGACCAGAAGGATTTTTTCTAATCTGTAAACTGTTTTGAAAGAGTTTCATAATAACTATTATAATAAATTTAAGAATCGGTTTCAATCGAGAATCGTCACCCCAGAAATCGGAACCGGATCTGGATCGAATCATTAGGTGCCCAGAGATTCACACCCTTTCTAATAATAATTATGAATAATTAAAACAGTACAGTCATTTGACTATGAGCTTTGGAGTATGTGCCTTTATTGCCATATCCTTTTTAAAGGGGAACTGCACTTTATTTCTATTTTGCCTATCGTTCATAATCCTTATGAAAGACATGAGGACGGATGGGTTTTTTTATGCATTGTAACTTGTAAATAAAAGTCTCTTCCGCCCATAAAATCCAATAAATAACCATTGAAAAAGCGCCAACAATACTCCATTTACATTTCTTGACTTTAATATTAACCAAGTATTAGTGATATTGTTATTAAAAGCGCTAACACTGACAAACTATTTATAGCGGCGCTGTGATCACTTCCATGTGTTCCTAAGTTTACATCATCGAGTGGTCTGCTGCTTCCTCGCTCCCTGTAAGTTTATTGTCATAAATCATGCCTCTCACCTGGACAGAAGAAGTCTGAGTAAGTATTCCGACAAGTTGGTACACTTTTAACATCCATTTAGGACCCGAAACTGGCAAGAACGGCACAAAAAGACGCTTGGTCCCCCATTCCCTCACTTCTTTTCTTCGGAGTCATCCATCCATCCATTTTCTACCGCTTATTCCCTTTGGGGTCGCGGGGGGCGCTGGAGCCTACTCAGCTACAATCGGGCGGAAGGCGGGGTACACCCTGGACAAGTTGCCACCTCATCGCAGGGCCAACACAGACAGACAACATTCACACTCACATCCACACACTAGGGCCAATTTAGTGTTGCCAATCAAATTATTCATTAAATAGGAATATATGATATGAACATCCTAGCAGTCGCCATCCTAATGACAGCAGACCTTCTACAGTAAGTGATGTTGTATTATGTTTGTTGGCTCTCATGAAGTCTGCAGTGAGTAATTATCTGTGACAAAGAAAAAAAAGCAAAACGTGATGCGTTTTGAAATTAATTCGCCACGTATGTTTAAATCCATCCATCCATCCATTTTCTACCGCTTGTCCCTTTCGGGGTCGCGGGGTTAAAATGATCAAAATACGTAAATATTAAATGTTATTATATATGTGCCTGTTACTACATTACATATATACCGTATTTTCCGGACCATAAGGCAACACTGGATTATAAGGCACACTGCCGGTGAATAGTCTATTTTTGATCGTTTTTCATATTAAGGTGCACCAGATTATAGGGCGCATTAAATGAGTCATATTATTATTATTTTTTTTTTTTCTAAATGGAAAACACTTCCTTGTGGTCTACAAAACATGTAATGGTGGTTCTTTGGTAAACATGTTGCATAGATGATGTTTTACAGATCATCTTAAAGCCGCTTTCTGACAGTCGCTTCCGGATGAGCCGTTTTGTGGGCGGTCTTATTTACGTGGCTCACCTTCGGCGGCGTCTTCTCCCTGTCACCTTTGTCGTAGCGGTGTAGCGTGCAAGGACGGGAGTGGAAGAAGTGTGAAAAGATGGAGCTAACTGTTTTAATGACATTCAGACTTTACTGAAATCAATAACGGAGCAGCATCTCCTCATCCGGAAAAAACAACAAGGCCGGAAATGTGTCCTGTGAAAAACCGTCCGACCGTCCGACTCTCTAATAACTAAAGTTCCTTGGGTGAATAATGTAAACTCACTATACCGGTATGTTTTCGCGCTTACATGGCGAGTTTACTGACAGATATAAGTCAGAATTTTACACTACTTAGTATTAGAAATGGCAACAGCGGAGGATGAATGTCCCATAACAAGAAGATAGAGAAAAAGACTTATCGACTACGGTATTGCGAAACATAACGCCAGATAATATGTCTTACCTTATACACACATCATAATAATACTCGTATGTTGAAAGCACATCAAGCGGTGCGGCTTCATAACTTACCAAAGTCGTACTAAAACATTTTGATAGATTTTTGAGCGCTGTGTGTAATGTTCTATATTTTCAATGGAACATATAACATGTTGGTGTTGTTTACTTGAGTCATATTGCCATCATGGTGCAGCCCTACACTTATCTCTTATGTTTGACTGCCATCTACTGGTCACACTTATCATTATACCATGTACCAAATAAAATAGCTTCGAGGTGGGTAAGCTCAACCAAACCTATTCCTTACATTAGACCAGTGGTTCTTAACCTTGTTGGAGGTACCGAACCCCACCACTTTCATATGCGCATTCACCGAACCCATCTTTAGTGAAAAATAAAATTACAATTTATTTCAAATTCAAAACAAAGTTATGTTTTTTTTTATTGGTGCACAAAATGAACCGTGCATGAATATCACCTTGTTCAAAGAACAAAACCAACACAGTGCATGAACTCACAACAAATTACACACCTGCAAATCAGATGGAAAATTAGAGGGTACATTGTTTGGGGGTATCCATAATACGCCGATAGGGAGAAGTTTTTATTTACACGATGAGTCGGGTGTGTCTTGACCTCCGCGGTGGAGGCTCCACCGAACCCCTGAGGCCGACTCACCGAACCGGGTTATACGTTTTGAGAAAAAAAAAATGATTTTAAGTGCGCCTTATAGTCCAGAAAATACAGTACTTACATCATGTTTATAAAACCCTAATGGAGGTGTTTGGATGTTTTTTTCTTAAGGGCTTTATAGGATTGTGTGGCTCCCATAGGCTCCATTGTAAGCGAACGTTTGATCGCTTTTATTTAATATTTAGAATGCAAAAAATAAAAATAAACCGATCCATTGTCATGTCTCTCATAATGATTGTGAACGATAGGCAACATTTCCAAAAAGTGCAGTTCTTCCTTAAGTTTGGGTGGTATAAAACAAGTAAAACATCCGCTTGATGGAGGTTAAGGTTGAACATTGAAAACAAATTCATAAAATCATAAGTTGATTCAATGTTATTGGGAAAAAAAATAGGCCTCAAAAAGTCAAAACTTTTGCCACAACTTTATGAAAAAGTTGCTGCAAATTCCGGCATTTCACAAAAAGAAAGCTTGCAAAATCCTGGAGGGACTGAATAATGTAGCCAGCGAGCATACAGCACGAACAAACTTTTGGTCTTGGCTCCTCATTAGAAATCTGTTTCCCAGCACCACCTCTGGGTGAAAATTCCACTAATGAGGACACTACATAGAGCACACACACACCCTCCCTCCCCCACAAGACCCTCATTGTCCTTAATTACGGCACGGTGACTCTCCTCAAGCCAGCACACACACATCCTCGCCCTAGAGAGGCACAGACAATGCACATGTGCATCATGTTTGGAGAGCAGCGCTGTATTTGTTCATTACACTGTGCGCTATTATTCTATTATTTGAGGTTGGCTAAAAAGCAGCTGTAGGCTCCAGATGATCAAACACGGAGCTACAAGCTGCATGTGGCGTCAGTAAATAATGGCTTAATAAGGCGATATAATGACTGAAGCACATTTACTGTACTTTGTCTGTTATTAACCAACACAGATGCTTGTACGACTGTCTACCATTACATATTTTGGCATCATTATGGGTACAAATGGTACACTATTTTATGTTTCATCTGATCCATCAAGGATTCAGGGAACACATGAAATGGCACAAAATTGTCACCAGATTTAGCCCAATGATTACCACAAGGACGATACAAAATACATAGTACTTTAAAGGGGAACATTATTACAATTTCAGAAGGGTTAAAACCATTAAAAATCAGTTCCCAGTGGCTTATTATATTTTACAAAGTTTTTTTCAAAATGTTACCCATCACGCAATATCCCTAAAAAAAGCTTCAAAGTGCCTGATTTTAACCATCTTTATAAACACCCGTCCATTTTCCTGTGACGTCACATAGTGAAGCCAACACAAACAAACATGGCGGAAAGAACAGCAAGCTATAGCGACATTAGCTCGGATTCAGACTCGGATTTCAGTGGCTTAAGCGATTCAACAGATTACGCATGTATTGAAACGGACAAATTCGGCGATCGCCTTCTAACCAATGATTGGTATGTGTTTGTTTGGCATTCAAGGAAACTAACAACTATGAACTAGGTTTACAGCATATGAAATACATTTGGCAACAACATGCACTTTGAGAGTGCAGACAGCCCAATTTTCATCAAAAAATATATTCTGTAGACATACCCTCATCCGCGCTCTTTTCCTGAAAGCTGATCTGTCCAGTTTTGGAGTTGATGTCAGCAGGCCAGGGAAGCTAGGGTCGATAGGGGGTTTAGCTCGCTAGTCTGCGGGAACAAACTGCCGCCATTGCTTGCCGTGCTACCGAGGTCCTTTGTCCCTGAATTGCTCACACACTCCGGCAGATTCAATGGGGGTCTGGCGGCAGATTTCTTTGACTTTATCGTTGGAAATGCATCTGCTTTGAGTGTCGCAGGATATCCACACATTCTTGCCATCTCTGTCGTAGCATAGCTTTCGTCGGTAAAGTGTGCGCAACAAACGTCCAATTTCTTGCCACTTTCGCATCTTTGGGCCACTGGTGCAACTTGAATCCGTCCCTGTTCGTGTTGTTACACCCTCCGACAACACACCGACGAGGCATGATGTCTCCAAGGTACGGAAAACAGTCGAAAAAACGGAAAATAACAGAGCTGATTTGACTCGGTGTTTGAGAAAATGGCGGATTGCTTCTCGATTTTACGCCACGTTGTGACGTCATCGCTCCGAGAGTGAATATTAGAAAGGCGTTTAATTCGCCAAAATTCACCCATTTAGAGTTCGGAAATCGGTTAAAAAAATATATGGTCTTTTTTCTGCAACATCAAGGTATATATTGACGCTTACATAGGTCTGGTGATAATGTTCCCCTTTAAATAGAATGGTTTATAAATAAAGTATAGGTTAATGAGAACAAATTAGGCTGTAGGGCAAATAGAATGTGAAAAAATGAGAGCAAACTAAATTAAATCAAAACATTAGGGGCACATGTGCAGGTTAGTGTTGTCCCGATACCAATATTTAAGGTACCGGTACCGTTACCAAAATTATTTCGATACTATTCGGTACTTTTCTAAATAAAAGGGGACCACAAATTTTATTTAAAGCATTATTGGCTTTATTTTAACAAAACAATCTTACGGTACATTAAACATATGTTTCTTATTGCAATTTTGTCCTTAAATAAAATAGTGAACATAAAAGTCAACTTTTATTTTATTAGTAAGTAAGCAAACAAAGGCTCCTAATTTAGTCTGCTGACATATGCAGTAACATATTGTGTCATTTATTAATATTCTATTATTTTGTCAAAATTATTAAGGACAAGTGGTAGAAAATGGATTATTAATCTACTTGTTCATTTACTGTTAATATCTGCTTACTTTCTCTTTTAACAAGTTATATCTACACTTCTGTTAAAATGTAATAATCATTTATTCTTCTGTTGTTTGGATACTTTACATTAGTTTTGGATGATACCACAAATTTGGGTATCAATCCGATACCAAGTCGTTACAGGATCATGCATTGGTCAAAGTCCTCATGTGTCCAGGGACATATTTCATGAGTTTATAAACATAATATACATTTTTAAAAAACGAAAGAAGATGTTGTGATGCTAAAACATATCGATGTAATCATAGTAGTATCGACTAGATACGTCCCTGTACTTGGTATCATTACAGTGGATGTTAGGTGTAGATCCACCCATAGCGTTTATTTACATTTTGAGACCGGTGAGCTACGGTGTGTAGTGAAACATGTTTAGCTATTCCTCGTCCTGCAGGGATGATACTTGTAAGAAACGTACTTTATTTGTCGCCATGGAGGCGAGGATTAGTGATTTAGAAGTAGCTAAAACACTGCCAACTGCAGCTGGACTTTAGCCGCTAGCTAGCTAGCCATGTCTTAAAGCACGTCTTCCTGAGGGCATTTCAGTGTTATAACTTCACCTTTATTGTTAGTTTTTAAGCCAAAATGCGTCCGTTCTCCCTTTTCTGTCTACACACTGTGTCTGCTTGTAAGTACTTGTAAACCAGCAATGACACGACGTGACCACGACGGGGGCGCGGAGGGTGACGGACCGGTACTTTTCAGAGGCGGTACAGTACCGAATATGATTTATTAGTATCGCGGTACTATACTAATACCGGTATACCGTACAACCCTAGTGCAGGTTAAGGGAAATTTTAATATTCTTAAATAAAACTACAATAAAGTAAAACTACTCATTCTTTGAATATACCCGGCACGGAATGGAGGAATTAATACATTATCGACAATTGGTAACTGGGTAATAGTGCGTAACATCGCAAAAAAGGCATAGAAAAAAACAAAACACGCCTGATATTATGAATTTCTATGTAACTGAAGTAGGTTGTTTAAGTCCGCATACTTTACATCAGTAGCTCTTAACCTGGGTTCGATCAAACCCTAGGGGTTCGGTGAGTCGGACTCAGGGGTTCGGCGGAGGTCAAGACACACCCGACTCATCGTGTAAATAAAAACTTCTCCCTATCGGGCGTATTACGGACACGGCAACAGCAGAAGTCACACTGATTTGCAGGTGTGTAATTTGTTGTGAGTTCATTCTCTGTGTTGGTTTTGTTCTTTGAACAAGGTGATGTTCATGTACGGTTCATTTTGTGCACCAGTAATAAAACATATTAACACTTTAGTATGGGGAACATATTCACCATTAATTAGTTGCTTATTAACATGCAAATGTTGCTAAAAGCGCTATATAAATATAATTCACTTCACTTCACTTCAAATTAGTAACATTTTGGCTCTTAACATGAACAATAACAAGATCTGATAGCTCAGTTACAGCTCATTTTATTACCAAATCTGTGTTATGTGTTTTATGTTGCACGATTGCACCAAGAAAAATTCCTAGTTTGTGAACCCGTTCTCAAACAATGGCAATAAAAACTATTCTGATTCTGATTAACTAGTCATTATTAAGAACTTATTAATGCTTTAAACGGCATGGCCTTATTATAACCCTAACCCTCTAACCTTGGCCCTAACCCTCTAACCCTAACCCTAACCAAATAAATCTAAATTAAGTCTTTGTTACTTAGAATATGTTCCCCATACTAAACTGTTACCAAAAACATATAACTTTGTCTTGAACTTGAAAAAAAACAACATTTTATTTTTCACTTAAGAAGGGTTCGGTGAATGCGCATATGAAACTGGTGGGGTTTGGTACCTCCAACAAGGTTAAGAACCACTGCTTTACATGTAAAATTGACCATAACATATATAGAACATGACATTAATGGTGGGTCTAGAACAGGGGTCACCAACCTTTTTGAAACCAAGAGCTACTTCTTGGGTACTGATTAATGCGAAGGGCTACCAGTTTGATACACACTTAAATAAATTGCCAGAAATAGCCAATTAGTTCAATTTACCTTTAACTCTATGTTATTATTAATAATTAATGATATTTATCTTTGTGGAAACACTGATCATCTTAATGATTTCTCACAATAAATATATATAGAAACAGATAAATATCAATATGCAACACTTTATTTTTTATTTTCTCTAAGTGCACATTTTTCAAATTGAACATTTTCAAATGATCACTTCTTAGACAGTCTCGTGAAATGACAATATCCCATTTTAACTAGCTAGCCACTAACATTTTTTAACAAATCATGAATTACTTTGCACCATGTTTGTACAAATAATAACTCATGTAAAATACAAAAGTCAACTCTCAATTTTTTAAATAAATCACATAAATAAATTTGAACTGGACACCAAATCTGTTATCTGTTTCTTTGTCAGGTAGTGAAGACCAAGTCTTTAAAATATTTTTTGGGATTTTCAAATTCTATTTGAGTTTTGTCTCTCTTAGAATTAAAAATGTTGAGCAAAGCGAGACCAGCTTGCTAGTAAATAAATACAATTAAAAAAATAGGGGCAGCTCACTGGTAAGTGCTGCTATTTGAGCTATTTTTAGAACAGGCCAGCGGGCTACTCATCTGGTCCTTACGGGCCACCTGGTGCCCGCGGGCACCGCGTTGGTGACCCCTGGTCTAGAAGAACATATCCTTTACCTAAACATTTAAGTTTAGAAGTCATATGACAATAGTGACAATGCTGTATAAAAGTAATGCATGCAGAACCAAATACTTTGTTGTCTTGTACTTGGCTTGATATTTTGAGCTCATGAATTAATTGTTTGTCAAAATCCCACCATATTATAGTCTGTCTATCTGTGATTGATTCCTTGTGTCCATATAACGCATAATATCAACGCCTACCAAGTCCACGTTTTGCATATTTTCCGTAAAAAAAATTTGGTCCAACTTAAAAATGTGGGTGCGTTCACAACGTGTCTTGTTTGGTAGTGCGGTTCATTTGGTCAAGTGGGGGTCAAAACATTCTAAGAGGGAACTCTGGTGCAGTTTGGTTCACTTGAGCTCAAATGTGAAGGCTAAGAAGACCAAAGGGACAGAGAAGTGTTTAAAGGACACATATGTAAGAGAAAATGTGTCAGACATATATGCCTATCTGCTCAGTGTCAAAGTCAAACGTTTATTTATATAGCGCTTAATCAAAAGTGTCTCAAAGGGCTGCACAAGCCACAACAACATCCTCGACTGAGCTCCCACATCAGTGCAAGAAAAAACTCAACCCAATGTGAGTAAAGTAAAATAAGTTTTTTGTCAAATTTACATTGGTAAATATAGAATTGAAAGATAAAGTAATTATTACTTCATGGAATTGAGTGAGTAGCAAACAGACTAGTTTGTTACGCGTAATGTAGCACCACAATACCCGAGACGGTATACTTAAACCGGTGCAGAACTTTAGCAAATATGTCCGTTGAAAACCAAATCTTACGAAAAATGTTACCACGAGGGATACCAATCTCATTTTAACCAGGTGCTCAATGGTACCAGTGCATTCTACCTTTGTGTGTTAATAAATGTTAATGGTTTAATAATAAAATATGATTTTTTAATGTAACATTTAAAAAAAAGCTGAATATCATACCTTTTCTTGTTACAATTCTGAGTCTCATTTGCAAGTATTATATAATATACTTTGTATGGAGTTACCATTTTTTAAGACATTAGATGGCAGTAGTGTATAGGATACAGTTTGTTTCCTTGTCAGGGAGTAGTCTTTGCCATTAAACTGAATGTCAGTCAAGTCTTATGTTGTCTTTATACAGTAAGTATTGTACTTATTACACAGCAGCTGTTTGATTGTTGTTGTAGTTTTAATTACACAATTGGAGGTGTTGAAATTGTAATGCAAAATTGCTAATGCTAATCAGTAACATGTATATGGCAAATCCAATGTAAATTAGCATTGAGTTTGTGCATTCTGAAAAGTGTAGCCTTACGTTGTGTTTAAGTGTTGTCTATCAGGCATGCTTGCTTTGTTGACATGGGAAATTGTAACATTACTTGGAGGCAAGTTTGGCCGAGTGTACTCTAAGTTCTGCTTGAGTGATTGTTTTATTTCATTTCAAACGGACAAGACGTCACGTGCAACAAAGGTATTACAATATGGCATGGTTTGGTTTTATGTGAATTGTCACCCCGTAGTACAGACGGCATTTAGTCGGCGCCTTTAAGAGTCCCGAATTCGGTACTCATCCCTCGGTATTCTATTTTTGTTTTTGAAGCCTTTGAAGGTTCCAATGTTATCGTAACCAAATCTTGTCATTTGGCTAATCCAGGGGTCGGCAACCCAACATGTTGAAAGAGCCATATTGGACCAAAAATACAAAACACAAATCTGTCGCAAAAAGTGAAAAGCCTTATGTAAGTGTTATAATGAAGGTGTAACACATTAAGTTGGTGTTTCAGAGGGTGAGATAACTCCTGGAAAGTTGTCTTAAAACTACCAAAGGTATATATATCTGTGCCTAAGTTAAAGGAAAGGACAGGCTGTTTTCTTTTAATAGATTTATTACAATCTTTGCAAGCTTGGTAATGTTTGCTGTGGTCTGGAACAAAAGTTAAAGTTAAAGTACCAATGATTGTCACACACATACTAGGTGTGGCAAAATTATTCTGTGCATTTGACCCATTACCCTTGATCACCCCCTGGGAGGTGAGGGGAGCAGTGGGCAGCAGCGGTGGCCGCGCCCGTGATTTAACCCTGGGTCCCATTTTTATAGTCTTCGGTATGACTCGGCCGGGATTTGAACTCCCAACCTACAGATCTCAGGGCGGACACTCTAACCACTAGGCCACTGAGTAGGTGTACATGATAACGTGGTAACGTTTGCTGTGGTCTGGAACAACATGGCACACAAGCCAAAATGTAGCCAATATTATATACAGATAATGTGTCATGAGGCATGCAAATATAAATGAAATACACAGAGGACATAAGTAAAGGAAATTAAATGAGCTAAAATATACCCACAAACGAGGCATAATGATGCAATATGTACACAAAGCTAGCCTAAATAGCATGTTAGCATGGATTATTAGCACTCCACGCAAGTCAATACCATCAGCAAAGCTCACCTTTGTGCATTCATGCACAGTATGAAAGGTTTGGTGGACAAAATGAGACAAAGAAGGAGTGGCATAAAACACGTCTTTCTGTTGCAGCGTCGGAGAAAGTTGTACATGTAAACAAACTACGGTGAGTTCAAGTACCGCCAAAATTAGCAGGACAAAACGGCACTGGCCAAATAGTCTCATCAGTAAAGCATAAACACAAACATATTAAACAGTGGGATTTCCTACAGAAACATTATTAAAACAACAAATATATTTTTTCCCCCCATTTTTTTCCATTTTTGAAAAAGCTCCAGTGAGCCACTAGGGCGGTGCTAAAGAGCCGCATGAGGCTCGAGAGCCGCGGGTTGCAGACTGCTGGGCTAATCATTGGAACTGCTTACATTCTGCTCATGCTCAATAACGTCCATTCATACAAGAAATAGGTTGTCTGATGGCAGCATTATATGTGACCTAGATAAGATAGTCTAATTGGTCATTTCAAGTAACGAGACCTCCAACACTGGTCCAGACAGGCTTCCAGGCCTACATTTCCCATAAAACTCTGGGCTATTATGCTCGGGTTCAAACCAATTCCACAAAGATTGACCAATCCCTGCGGCCGCTGGTTTCTCCTCCCAATTTCGACCACTAATTGGAACAAAGGGGAACTCTAAGTATGCCTCAAACTTCTCATTTTTGATTTCGCTCTTTAATCTCCCATGGAAGCTGAATGTCAGGCGGCCATGTGCAATTACATCCTTCCCGTGCCCATCAAACCCCCATTATCCATTTGGTTTGTGGGCAAAATAACACACAAGTTGTTAAAGTGTCCAATTGGACTTCAGTCTGTTTTTTTTAACTCCAAAGGTGCCCACAGCTCGTAATAAAAAGGCAGAGGATTTTTAAATTAGAAATTAATTTGGATAATTTGTCTCAGATGAGCACTCTCCCCCGCCGCTCCTGCCAGAAATATGATAATATATCACATGGAGTCATTTCTGGGCACAGATACACACTCCTATGGCGAGTGGGAGCGTGCACGCTTGCACTTGTGTGTGTGTGTGTGCGTGTGTGTGTGTGTGCGTGCGTGCGTGTGTGTGCGTGAAATAGCTCATCAAGGTTAGATGTCCAATTAGAGAGGTTGTCTCGCCAGGCGTCACCCTAATAGCACCCTTACCAGTCAAATTCAACCAATCCCTCCAATTATGCGCGGCCCCGCAACTTTGTCCAAAGGCCACGACTTCCCGGCACATTTTGGCCAAATGAAGTCATTTTTGCCAATCAAATTTGTCTTTCAGCTGCGTTGAAACAAGTGTATTGTTGCATCTGAACAATTGTATTGTTGATAATAGAAGTGATTGTTATTATTCATTATCAATAGTGCTATTTCTATTGGTATTTGTATTGCTCCAATAGTGTAGTGTAATAATCATACTTGCCAACCCTCCCGGATTTTCCGGGAGACTCCCGAAATTCAGCGCCTCTCCCGAAAACCTCCCGGGACAAATTTTCTCCCAAAAATCTCCCGAAATTCATGCGAACCTGAGTGACGTGTCGACAGCCTGTTTTCACGTCCGCTTTCCCACAATATAAACAGCGTGCCTGCCACGTTATAACTGTAGAATGATCGAGGGCGAGTTCTTGGTTTCTTATGTGGGTTTATTGTTAGGCAGTTTCATTAACGTCCTCCCAGCGCGGTAACAACACACAACAACAGCAGTCACGTTTTCGTCTACCGTAAAGCAGTTCGTCTGCCGTAAACAGCAATGTTGTGACACTCTTAAACAAGACAATACTGCCATCTACTGTACATGCATATGTGACAATAACATCTAGGGCTTGTAGAGAGTGCAGTGCACAACTGCGCACACAACAAGGAGACGAAGCAGAATGCATCATCAGAGAGGGTGTTCAAGATGGTTAGAAAAATAGTGACAGAGAATAAAACAAAGATGGACAATTCAACCCTTAACTCAACAATGAGTAGATGAGTATTATGTGTGTGTATATGTGTAAATAAATGAATACTGAAATTCAAGTATTTCTCTTATTTATATATATATATAATAAAATAAATATATATACATATATATATATAGCTCGAATTCACTGAAAGTCAAGTATTTCTTATATATATATATATATATATATATATATATATATATATATATATATATATATATATATATATATATATATATATATATATATATATATATATACGAAATACTTGACTTGGTGAATTCTAGCTGTAAATATACTCCCCCCCCTCCCCCCCCACACCTCCCGAAATCCGAGGTCTCAAGGTTGGCAAGTATAGTAATAATGTTCATTGTCATTTCTGTATTATTATTTATTCCACTAACTGCTTCTTTGCTATCACTTTTACCATTATATTTGTACATATTCTATTTGCTGATGTTGTTCTATTGTTGTTGTTGTTATTGTTATTGTTGTGTTTGCTGTTGTTGTTTTTGTCTCTTTGTCTAATCCCCCTCCTGTCCCCACAGTTTCCCCCTCTGTCTTCCTTTTCTTCTCTTTCTATCCCCTCTTGCTCCGGCCCGGCTGCACCAAATGATAATATAAATCTATTTAATAAAGTTAAATACAAATAAGGCAACAAGAGAAGTATCCCACACTTCTCTTTGGTAAAGTACATCAACAATATGATTTTCCTGAGAAGCTGGACAGGACAACAATTAAAAATTTAAAAAAAATTAAAATAAAGAAACACGCACATCAACTGTCTAATCAAAATGTATTTTTGTTTCTTGTAGAGACAAAGCAGGGACAGCAGCATGTAATGACATATCAACTCTTTACTTATCAAACTGTACAATTGTCATGCACACTAAAAAATGTTGGGTTAAAAAATAACCCAATTGTAACCCAGCTGCGAGTTCAGAAAAGGACAAACCCCTTATCTTATTTATTTATCTTAGTTATTTTAACTCAACATTTTGGGTTAATTTCTTCAACCCAACTTTTGCATTGAATTAGTTAACTAAAAAGTTGAGTTATGATAACTTAATATTGGGTTATTCCCAACCAAACTATTGGGTTGAATTATTTAACCCAACAGTTGAGTTATGCTAACTCAAGGTTGGTTAAGTCATAACCCAACTATTGGGTTGAATTTATTTAACACAAAAGCTGTTAAATAAATTATTTAATTATTAATTATTGGGTTGCGCAATTTAAATAGTTGGTTAAAAATGATAAATTTTACTCTTTCCCAACTATTGATCAAAATTATTTTTATTCCATTAAAATATACTCAAAAGCAAGATATGAGTGACATTTTTTTTTTTTTTTTTACAATAATTGCTGTGTATGATCATGGTAGTTCTATACAGCATGCTCAAATATTTTCATGTACATAAGACGTGTGATTGTAAATAATGTTAATGAGATTAATCCTGAATAAAATTCCCGTCAAGAAAAAAGTACCTTTTTAATTAAAAAAAAAAGCCTTTTACCCATAAATGCGTTACTTATTGAAAAACAACCCAAAAATGGTTCATAATTTTGAAAACCCAGAAATGTAGTTAAAATAATACCCTTATAACCCAAAAAATGGAATTGCTCTTCATAAAAATAACTCCAAAATTTAACCCAACACTCGCAACTCATAAATTGGGTTATCAAAATAACCCAGCATTTTTTAGTGTGTGCTCTCGCACAGTTTAGACATACTTCCTGTTCCTGTTTACGCGCTAAGCCTTCTGGATATTGTAGTAAATAAACATTGAGCTGGCATCCTGACTTTCTAGTTTATCCAGGGTGAGACAATTAAAAACAGATTTTCATTTGCAAAGCTGAACTAGCAGGTAGAGACGTTGAAGTGTGATAATTATCTCTCATCTCCTCTCATTTACCAACAAAAATGACTGCTATAAATCACTCTCTACCGTTTAAAATTGGTCTCGTGTTCGTGGGTAAATGTTTTGGAATATAAATGGAAAGTTTAACATGGATGACAGAGCAGAGTGAACATTGAGGAAGTCTTTGGTAGTGTTTGTTTCCGTAATTATAACTATTACTATTCATAATTAGTTAAAACAGTAAAGTTGTTTGACAACGAGCTCCGATTATGTGCTTTTACGGCCATTTAGTGTTTACTTTTAAGTCTGTGTGGTGTAAAACAAGTAAAACATCAATACAGTATTTGTTTTCCAATGTTTGTAAAATATTGGGCTTTTTGAGGTTCAGGTTACAAGGAATAAATAATTCATAAAATCACAAAAAAAAATACACTTCATTCATTAACCGTGTTACAAAATAGATCAGTTGGAATAACACATAATGTTGGATACAGGGAACACAAAATCATTTTATCTATTAAATCAAAAATATTGAAATTCAATGATTTGGTGCAATTGCAAACAGCTAAAATTATGCACAAAGCAAACTATCACTATAATGTACAACAATTATTCTCAATAAAAGAGGAGAAATAGAACCTTAGAGAAAAATCTAAGTTTAAACATTTGCATGTACGTACGACACTGGAAACCTTTAGGATATCAGTATGTGGGATTCAATTATGGAATGGATTAATCAAATAAATCAAACAATGTACTAATATGATCCAATTTAAAGTGTTTGTAAAGTACAAGATATAAGATTTATGACAAACGTCATGTAGTTATTGAGAATAAGATACTACTCATATCATTAAGTGAATCATACCTGACTTAATTCTAAATATAACTGCTGTATGAAGAATAAATTAAAGAAAATTGTCTACAAATTAAGAACAGGAAGAGAACATATGTGTTAGCAATTGCTATGAAGTGTAAAAATGGGTAGTAATAAATAAGCTTTGTTTCTTCCTACTCCTTTTTAGGACGTGTTGTAAAGAAGAAAAAAAAAAAAAGTAAAATACACTATATTGCCAAAAGTATTTGGCCACCTGCCTTGACTCACATATGAACTTGAAGTGCCATCCCATTCCTAACCCACATGGTTCAATATGATGTCGGTCCACCTTTTGCAGCTATTACAACTTCAACTCTTCTGGAAAGGCTGTCCACAAGGTTGCGGAGTGTGTTTATAGGAATTTTCCACCATTCTTCCAAAAGCGCATTGGTGAGGTCACACACATTGGTGTAGAAGGCCTGGCTCTCAGTCTCCGTTCTAATTCATCCCAAAGGTGCTCTATCAGGTTCAGGTCAGGACTCTGTGCAGGCCAGTCAAGTTCATCCACACCAGACTCTTTCATCCATGTCTGTATGGACCTTTCTTTGTGCACTGGTGCACAGTCATGTTGGAAGAGGAAGAGGCCCGCTCCAAACTGTTCCCACAAGGTTGAGAGCATGGAATTGTCCAAAATATTTTGGTATCCTGGAGCATTCAAAGTTCCTTTCACTGGAACTAAGGGGTCACGCCCAACTTCTGAAAAACAACCCACACCATAATTCCTCCTCTACCAAATTTGACACTCGGCACAATGCAGTCTGAAATTTACCATTCTCCTGAAAACCTCCAAACCCAGACTGGTCCATCAGATTGCCAAATGGAAAAGTGTGATTAATCACTCCAGAGAACGCGTCTCCACTGCTCTAGAGTCCAGTGGCGACGTGCTTTCCACCACTGCATCCGACGCTTCGCATTGGACTTGGTGATGTATGGCTTAGATACAGCTGTTCGGCCATGGAAACCCATTCCATGAAGCTCTCTGCGTACTGTACGTGGGCTAATTGGAAGGTCACATGAAGTTTGGAGCTCTGTAGCAACTGACGCGACCTCTTTGCACTATGCGCTTCAGCATCCACTGACCCCTCTCTTTCAGTTTACGTGGCCTAACACTTGGTGGCTGAGTTGCTGTTGTTCCCAAACTCTTCCATTTTCTTATAATAAAGCCGACAGTTGACTTTGGAATATTTAGGAGCGAGGAAATTTCACGACTGGATTTGTTGCACAGGTGGCATCCTATGACAGTTCCACGCTGGAAATCACTGAGCTCCTGAGAGCGGCCCATTCTTTCACAAATGTTTGCAGAAACAGTCTCCATGCCCAAGTGCTTGATTTTATACACCTGTGGCCGGGCCAAGTGATTAGGACACCTGATTCTCATCATTTGGATGGGTGGCCAAACACTTTTGGCAATATAGTGTATGTGATGTATCATTTTGAAACTGTATACATGTTCAAAATAAACTTCAACCAATCAACCAACCAAGTTGATTTAATGTGTTTGAAAAGACTTGTCCAAGGTGTACCCCGCCTACCGCCTGAATGCAGCTGAGATAGGCTTCAGAAAATGGATGGATGGATGAAAAAAAAAAGTGCCTCAAAACATCGCAACTTTGGCCGCAACTTTCTAAAAAAGGTGACGCGAATTCAGGCATTTTAGGCCACGACAATTCCAAAAAAAGGCAGCAAAGTCATGGAGGGGCTGGCTTACACTGACAACAACTGGGCACATTATTAGGTACACCTACATCATCAGAATACATAAAAACATCAGATTGACTTGAGATTTCTCTTGCAATTCACCTGTTGTAACTTAAGGGCGTTTAGCTGAATAACCACAAAATGTGGTGCACACTTTCAGGGGACTGACAAGTATATTTGTGTAAAATTTGAGCAAGATTGGTTGAGAAATCAAGCAATGACTACCTAAAACACTTAATGGAGTCTGCATGCTTATTGCTTAATACCTGCATGTCTAAACAGCACCGTGTGTGTGTGTGTGTGTGTGTGTGTGTGTGTGTGTATGTGTGTGTGTGTGTGTGTGTGTGTGTGTGTGTGTGTGTGTGTGTGTGTGTGTGTGTGTGTGTTACGTGTGCTCGTCCAGCGTGTGTGTGCATTACAGCCAAATGTATCCAAGCACATTTCCGCGCTCTGGCGAAGCGAATCATTCCCCCCATGCCACGCGGCAGAGAGGGAAAAAAGACGGACGTAATACGCTTTCGCAAGCGCCGCTCATGCTGGGAATTGAATGGGAAGAGAAATGTCTTCGCAGTAATGGCGGCATGGCGAGTAAGTGACTATAACCTGAGATCAACTTCACATTAAGGGGGTGCCCCCGTGGGTACTTTAACAACCAAGGAGAGAGCTGGCGGGTTGGCGAAGAATAATGCGGGATGACGAGCGCCAAGGTGACAGACGCACTGATCACGCTGTGCGTTTTGAACAAACAAAATTGTCCTGATATGTTATAGTCTCCTCCAGGTCATGTGACTTGGCGTATGATTAACCCTTGTGCAACCTTTAGATTGACTACACATTTTCTATTAGGATACAAAAGGGATCCGCTCAAAAGTGTCAGAAGTCAGCAATCTATATATATATATATATATATATATATATATATATATATATATATGTATATATATATATATATATATATATATGTATATATATATATATATATATATATATATATATATATATATATATATATATATATATATATATATATATATATATAAGGGTTGTATGGTATACCAGTATTAGTATAGTACTGCAATACATTGAATCGTCCACTGTAATGATACCAAGTACAGGAGCGTATCTAGTCGATACTACTATGATTACATCGATATTTTTTGGCATCACAACATCTTCTTTCGTTTTTTCTACATTTATATTATGTTTATAAACTCAGGAAATATGTCCCTGGACACATGAGGACTTTGAATATTGTATGATCCTGTAACTAACTTTGGGTGTCAATCTAAATTTGTGGTATCATCCAAAACTAATGTAAAGCATCCAAACAACAGAAGAATTAGTGGTTATTACATTTTAACAGAATTATAGATACAACATGTTAAGAGAGAAAGTAAGCAGATATCAACAGTAAATGAACAAGTAGATTAATAATTCATTTTCTACCACTTGTCCTTAATAATTTTGACTAAATAATAGAATGGAAAATGACACAATATGTTACTGCATACGTCAGCAGACTAAATTAGGAGCCTTTGTTTGCTTACTTACTACTAAAAGACAAGTTGTATAGTATGTTCACTATTTTATTTAAGGACAAACTTGCAATAAGAAACATGTTTAATGAACCCTAAGATTTTTTGTTAAAATAAAGCCAATAATGCAATTTTTAGTGGTGCCCTTTATTTAGAAAAGTACCGAAAAGTATCGAAATAAAAATGTTAATCCATCTACTCTTTTTATGGCTTTTTTGTCAAACATACAGTATATTACAATTGTCATGATCTGTGGTCTGGATCATGTTTTGTTTGGTTATGTTCTGTTTGTTTAAGACTCCATAGTTCCTGTTTTTGCGCTTCCTTGTTTTAGTTTCCATGACGACTGATAAGTTTTACCTGTCTCATGTGTTTGACTCACGCACCTGTTTTAATCAGAGACTATTATTTAAAGGCCTACTAAAATGTGATTTTCTTATTTAAACGGGGATAGCAGGTCCATTCTATGTGTCATACTTGATCATTTTGTGATATCGCCATATTTTTGCTGAAAGGATTTAGTAGAGAACATCGACGATAAAGTTCGCAACTTTTGGTCGTTGATAAAAAAGCCTTGCTTATACTGGAAGTAGCAGACGAGTAGCAAGACGTCACAGGTTGTGAAGCTCCTCACATCTGCACATTGTTTACAATCATGGCCACCAGCAGTGAGAGCGATTCGGACCGAGAAAGCAACGATTTCCCCATTAATTTGAGCGAGGATGAAAGATTCGTGGATGAGGAAAGTGAGAGTGAAGGACTAGAGGGCAGTGGGAGCGATTCAGATAGGTAAGATGCTGTTTCCCCAAAGTCCCCAAAGTTACGTACGTGACATGCACATAGCAGCACACACGTACAGGCAAGCGATCACATGTTTGGAAGCCACAGCTGCATGCGTACTCACAGTACCGCGTCTGCGCATCCAACTCAAAGTCCTCCTGGTAAGAGTCTCTGTTGTCCCAGTTCTCCACAGGCCAATGGTAAAGCTTGACTGTCATCTTCCGGGAATGTAGACAATGAAACACCAGCTGTGTTTGTGTTGCTGCCTACAGCTTTCTTCTTTGCTGTCTCCATTGTTCATTGAACAAATTGCAAAAGATTCACCAATACAGATGTCCAGAATACTGTGGAATTTTGCGATGAAAACAGACAACTTAATAGCTGGCCACCATGCTGTCCCAAAATGTCCTCTACAATCCGTGACGTCACGTGCAGGCATCATCATACCGAAACGTTTTCAGCAGGATATTTCGGCGCAAAATTTAAAATCGCACTTTAGTAAGCTAGCCCGGCCGTATTGGCATGTGTTGCAATGTTAAGGTTTCATCATTGATATATAAACTATCAGACTGCGTGGTCGGTAGTAGTGGGTTTCAGTAGGCCTTTAAGCCTGTTTTGCCAGTGAGTCGTGCTGGCGACATTCTGTCAAGACGTGGACTCTTTCGCAGTTTACTGCGAGGATTGTTTTCCCGGAATGCGAACGTAAAGGTAAAAACATGATTTATTATTTCACTCAAAAGTACTACAAAATAAAAGGCGCACACAAGGCGGAGACACAAACTTGCCGCAGGGAACAAAACTAATACTTTAACGTAAACTATGAACATAAAACAAACAACACTTACTGTGACATGAGCAGAGCAGCATGTACTATGAACAAGAACTATGGCATGGGCAGAGCAAACAGAGAGTGAATCCAGAGTAATGTCGCCAGCACGACTCACTGGCAAAACAGGCTTAAATAATAGTCTCTGATTAAAACAGGTGCGTGAGTCAAACACAGGAGACAGGTGAAACTAATCAGTCATCATGGAAACTAAAACAAGGAAGCGCAAAAACAGGAACTACTGGAGTCTTAAACAAACAGAACATAACTAAACAAAACATGATCTAGACTACAGATATGACAACAATAACATATTATTTTTGTAATGGTGTATAAATTACATATATTACGCATTTCAGCAGTTTAAGGGCATTTGAACTAATTTACGCTCATCAAAGCTCAACATTTTCTGGTGCCATCTGGTGGTTAAGGAGCGTAAAACAATTAAACATTTTTTTTATCAATTGTCAACAATGAGATTACTTTGGTGTTCATTGAAAAAGCATAGTAATACAACAGGAATACAGTCTGTTAAAAATAGCAGCTACTATGGGATTCAATGAGGCCTAAAGAGTCGCCTCTATATTGAAGTTATTATCATATACAACCGGTTTATGACACCAAAAGACTTCAAAAGTTGATCAAAATATTACCAATCTCACGGAGATTCCCCGAACCATTTTGAGAAATAATGAGGCAGCCAGTCACGTGATCGCGTGTCGTCGCGCTCGGAACCACAGAGCCCTTCCCCCTCAACAACAATGTTAATCTGGCCAACAACGATTACTTATGGAAAAAAATTAGGTGGTACTTGGTCTAAAAAGTTAGAAAATCACTGGTGTAACCTACAGTAGCTTTTTTTACCAAGTGCTCCCAAACAGGTGACGAACGGCGGAAAAATATGTTCAAGTTCTGGTTTATCCTTGGCATGATGACGCCTGTGAGATTGAGGCTGCTGGGCTGCATTGTTCTTGTCTACACATTAGACTCCTGACTGTATTGCAAGGTTGGTACAACTTTGTGGAAGTTAGTAAAAATTCCTGTGCACAACAACTTTTAGAGAATTTACCAAAATATAATGCAACTACAGCTTAGTCAAAAAACTCAACAGAAAAAAAACACATAATGCGTTTGACAAATGTTTAATTAGACCGCATTAATTAACACCTCGCCTTTTCCATCTCTTTCCTGCCTCATTTTTTTTGTGATAGAGCTGCAACGTGACCCCCCCTCCCCGCACCCCCCAGTTAATTGAAACCCAGGAGACTCTTCTTGCATAAAATCAGATTTATCTATCCATAAAAGGATTTCGTTAAAAATAGTCCAAATCCAGTGGCTCACAACTAGAAGCCTGCAGCTACCGAGGCGAGCCTGCCTTCAACCTCTTCTGCCCTCTCCCAGTCGCCACAGTAGAAAGCGAGAGCTGCCTACTGCTAACTAGCTGGGGACCCATTAATTAATTGCAGGAAAACACAGACTTTATATCTGTGGGGCACATTTTCTACCCCCCCCCCATGGAAAATGAGTGTGTCCTGTCCCCCATCCACAGAGTTGGCTCAAATGTCCCCCAGACTGTAATAAGAGGAAAGTAATGATGGGCTATAGTGATAATGAAGCAACATGCATCAAAGAAAATACTCTGATTCTATGAGACAGGTCAAATTAATTGCTCAGACATTTTCTACTAATGATAGCAAATTGGTGCATATTTTCTTCGATGACCTTCAGAAAGATGAAGCTCACTTTTGTATTTCTCACACAATCCTCTCACATTCAACAAATCATTTTTAATTAAGAATTAATTCACGGCATTGTTATGGTAGCTCGGCTAGTCACCTTATTAAGTTGTATGACACTGCCAGATTATATTTTTGCTATTGTAATTTTGAACTGAATAAATATTATACATTATGGTGTGTTTTTACTATTTATTTAATAATTTATAATGGTAATAATATGAAAAGTAGTATTTTTTTCACCATATTTAGATACTATATCCATCTTGTACACTGCCTATTCTCATTCATTATATATATATATATATATATATATATATATATATATATATATATATATATATATATATATATATATACACATATACACACACACATACATATATAAATATTAACACATTTCTAAATACACATATATACAAATAAATATACACATATATACATACATACACACACACATATGTACTTGCATACATACAAACATATATACATACATACACATATATATATACAAAAACATGTATACACTTATACATACACACATATATATATACTGTATATATATATATATATAAATATACACAAATAAATATACACATTTATACATACATACACACACACACATATGTACTTGCATACATACAAACATATATACATACATACACATATATATATACACAAACACATGTATACACTTATATATATATATATATATACACACACACACATATATACACACACGTGTGTATATATATATATATATATATATATATATATATATATATATATATATATACATATATACATATATACATACATACATACATATGTCTGCGAAACAGGCTTGTAGGGATGATATACCCTCTGTGCGTATATTCCGCTCTACCCCGGTATTGAGCACTGTATAACGGGTAAACCACAGAAACCTTGACTATATATATATATATATATATATATATATATATATATATATATATATATATATATATATATATATATATATATATACATATATATATATATATATATATATATATATATACATATATATATATATATATATATATATATATATATATATATATATATATATATATATATGTATGTGTGGGAAAAAAATCACAAGACTATTTCATCTCTACAGGCCTGTTTCATGAGGGGGGGTTCCCTCAATCATCAGGAGATTTTAATGGGAGCATTCACATACCATGGTTTATATAGGGCACAGAGTGGGTGGGTACAGGCTGGCGTAGGGGCGTGGTGATTGGCTCATGTGTTATCTAGGAGGTGTTTCCGTCTGTGGCGGCATGCTGTTACAATTTCGCTGCGCTTGTTGAGGGATGACAGGTCTGGACGGTAAATAATAAACAGTTTCTCTTTCAAGCATAGGTTGCATCTTTTATTACAACTATTGTAAGGTGTGCTGGATGCAAGAATTTGCCATGTTATTGAATATTCAACATTATTGTCTTTGAGGTCCCAAATGTGTTTGCTGAGTTCTGTGGTATTCCGCAGGTTTTGGTTCCTGAAAGAAGCCTTGTGATTGTTCCATCTGGTTTTGAATTCTCCCTCGGTTAATCCTACATATGTGTCGGATGTGTTAATGTCCTTGCGTGTTACCTTAGATTGGTAGACAACTGATGTTTGTAAGCACCCCCCGTTGAGAGGGCAATCAGGTTTCTTTTGACAGTTGCAGCCTTTGTTGGTTTTGGAGTCGCTCTGTCCGGGGGCCGACGGCTCATTTGCAATTGTTTTGTTGTGGTTTGAGATAATTTGTCGTATATTGTTCATACAGCTGTAGCTCAATTTAATGTTGTTCTTGTTGAATACTTTTCTTAGGGTGTTGTCTTTGG
>NC_084554.2:32375000-32400000 GCF_033978685.3 Nerophis lumbriciformis | reverse complement strand
CAAAGCTCTCAATTTATCGGTCGATCTACGTTCCCATCCTCACCTATGGTCATGAGCTTTGGGTTATGACCGAAAGGACAAGATCACGGTTACAAGCGGCCAAAATTAGTTTCCTCCGCCGAGTGGCGGGGCTCTCCCTTAGAGATAGGGTGAGAAGCTCTGCCATCCGGGGGGAGCTCAAAGTAAAGCCGCTGCTCCTCCACATCGAGAGGAGCCAGATGAGGTGGTTCGGGCATCTGGTCAGGATGCCACCCGAACGCCTCCCTAGGGAGGTGTTTAGGGCACGTCCGACCGGTAGGAGGCCGCGGGGAAGACCCAGGACACGTTGGGAAGACTATGTCTCCCGGCTGGCCTGGGAACGCCTCAGGGTCCCACAGGAAGAGCTGGACAAAGTGGCTGGGGAGAGGGAAGTCTGGGCTTCCCTGCTTAGGCTGCTGCCCCCGCGACCCGACCTCGGATAAGCGGAAGAAGATGGATGGATGGATGGATGGAATTTTGCCTATCATTAACGACCATAATGACGGACATGACGACGGATGTTTTTCTTTTGAAAGCATTCTAAATACTAAATAAATGCGATCAGAAGTCTGCTTACGATGGAGCCTATAAAGCCCTTAAAAACACCCAAACACCTCCATTAGGATTTTATATACTGTATTTTTCGGACTATAAGTCGCAGTTTTTTTCATAGTTTGGCCGGGCTCCAGTGCGACTTATATGTTTTTTCCCTTCTTTATTATGCATTTTCGGCAGGTGCGACTTATACTCCAAAAAATACGGTACGTGATGTAAGTCAGGGGTGTCAAACTCATTTTAGATCGGGGGCCACATGGAGAAAAATCTACTACCAAGTGGGCCGGACTGGTAAAATCACGGCACGATAACTGAAAAATAAAGAGAACTTCAGATTGTTTTCTTTGTTTTAAAAATAGAACAAGTACGTTCTGAAATTCTACAAATCATAATGTTTTTTGTTTTTTTTATACTTACATGTTTCGGTTAATAGTATTCTATCTTTATTTGTCGTTATTTATATTTTCTGAATAAATTATGTGATAATGTTCATCAGTCAACTCATTGGTGTTCATTTTCAAATCTATCAAGATAAAAAAATATCAAAATCAAACTACCGTATGTTATTTATGTAGTTTGATCATTTTCCTAGACTGATGTACTAACATCATGTGATTTATTTTGTACATATGTAGCATCATCTACATATGTACAAATAATTTCTATTTTGACATCCAGTGGACACATTTAGAACAGCAGTTTGTTTCATTCAAACATTTCAGGTGAATTTTTATACTTAGCAAATTCATCCCGCGGGCCAGATACAACCTGTTCGCGGGTCCGATCCGGCGCTTGGGCCGTACTTTTGACACCCCTGGTGTAAGTATATATGTAATGTAGTAACGGGCACATTTATAATAACATTAAACATTTACGTATTTTGATCATTTTAAGCATACGCACTGCATTCATTTAAAAAACGCATCACGGCGTTCGCTTTTTTTTTTTTTACCACATCACTGATTACTGCAGACTTCATGAGATCCATCAAACATAATAAACATCACTTACTGTACACGATCTGCTGTCGTTAGGATTTTGACTGCTAGGATGTTCATATATTGCTATTTAGGTGAAGAACGTCTCATAATCCTCGTGGAGAAAAAGGGGTGAAACCAATCATCTTTTTGTGTCGTTCTCGCCTGTCAATGTGTACCAACATGTCGGATTACATCCTCGTCCTTCTACTATCCAGGTGAGAGACATGATTTATGATCTAGAATCAAGTTTGACGAGCAAAGAAACGAAAGAGCAGCTGATCAGTTGATCATGTCAACACGGTTGACTATAAATAGTTTGTCTGAGTTAGCGCGTATAATAACAATATCAGTAATACTTGGGTAATAATCAAGTCCTGAAATGTAAATGTAGTATTGTTGGCACTTTGTAGATTGTTTTTTATTGGGTTTTATGGGCAAAATAGAGGACCTCCCGAACATTTATTTATGAGCAAAAAATACATAAAAAATGTTTAAAAAAATACATCCATTGTCATGTTTTTTATAATGAATACAATAGACAAAATTCCCCAAAAAGTGCAGTTCCCCTTCCTATGTAAGACAACAACATACTTTCTTATTTTATGCATTCTAACTTGTAAAATTCGGTAAGTACGGGGTGGCTAACAATACAGCTAATGGGAGTACATTATTCCGCCCATAAAGTCCTCTAACAAAACATCCAGAAACCACCAACAATACACCATTTGCATGTCGTGACTTGAATATTAACCAAGTTTAGGACATAGACTTAGACTTCTTTTATTGTCATTCAAATTTGAACTTTACAGTACAGATAAGAACAACATTTTGTTGCATTAGCTTGTTGTAGTGCAGGATAAAAGAGCAATAAGGTGCACATATAAATAAATAGATTACTGTACAGATAAATATATTGCACTTTTGCATATGCATCCACGTTTATGGATGTATGTTATATTGTCTTTATATTCCAGCGAGTTAATACGTTTTTAGGGGGGAATTGAGGGGATTATTATGATGCGTTCAAGAGTCTGATGGCCTGAGGGAAGAAGCTGTTACAGAACCTGGAGGTTCTGCTACGAAGGCTGCGGAACCTCTTTCTAGAGTCCAGCAGTGAAAACAGTCCTTGGTGAGTGTGGTAGGTGTCATGATCCGTGGTACGGATCATGTTTTGGTTAGTTATGTTCTGTTAGTTTTGGACTCCATAAGTTCCTGTCGTGTGCACTCCTGGGTTTATTTTGGTCACCATGGGGATTCATTGGGTTCACCTGCCTCTGGTTAGTGGTCCCACGCTCAGCTGCTGTCAACCACTAATCAGAGAGCTATTTTATTCACCTTGCTCGCCACGCTCAGTCTGGCGTCATTGTTTGCTGCAAGCAACCGGCACATAGGTGCATGTCTTGCTTCTATGTTCTCGAGTCCTATGCTAAGTTTGTTCCTTAGCTTCAACGTGCGACTTTTGGTTTGCTTCCTGTTTTTTTTGGTATGTGTTATGATTTGCAAAGATTAAATCATATCCTACCTTCACGCTGTCGTCCGGAGTTGTCTGTTTTGCATCCCGAGAGAACAACCGCACAGTAAGCCGCAACCACACCGTGACAGTAGGAGTCTCTACAGATTTTCTGAGCCCTGGTCAGGCAGCGGCTTTTTGCAATTTCCCGGATATTAGTGATATTGTTATTATAAGCGCTAACGCAGACACACTATTTATAGTGGCGCCTTGATCACAGAGAGCCAACTAGCTTATGCTGGCATATTGAGCCGGTGAGCTGCTGCATGGCCTCAGTTGGTGAAACTTCAAGGGGAATTGCACTTTTGGGGGGATTGTTGCCTACTGTTCACAATCATTATAAGAGACAAGAACACACTTGTGATAAAAACGCTTGCAAGATATGGTTAACGAGAGTCACTGTTGTAGCCTTCAAAGCCCTCTATAACTCCTTCAAAATCCTCCATCAACGTTTTATATACACACTGCAAGTCTATATATAATATTAGTAACAGACACATTCATAACAATAAGTAATATGTACAATATTTACCCTATTTTGATAAATTTAATCAATGCCGGGACTGCTTTATTCCGCGCATTTACTTCCGTTTCCATAGCATCGCACTTCCGACTTCAGCAACAATTGGGTGTCCGACTTCCGGAAACAAAGGTGTGTGTGTCTGCTAATAATGGCAGATTCGGTAACAAACAACAAATACAACTATTTTTGGACAAATTAGGATTCACAACCTTATCTTTTTGAATCTGAATGAATGGAGGATGAACTACTGCTTATAAAAGCGAGCACGAAGGAAGAGTGAGAGGTTGGAGCAGACGGAAGCCGAAAGAGTGAGGTGAAAGTGACTCAAAGCTACAAAATGTGGAATTTGAAGCGAAAACACTGGAGAGATAGAACGTCCTTTGGACGATACTGACATAAGAAGCTGCTGTATTGATGACTCTCCCACCGTCACATCACACACTACATTTCAATCAATCAATCAAAGTTTACTTACATAGCCCTAAATCACGAGTGTCTCAAAGGGCTGCACAAGCCACAACGACATCCTCGGCTCAGATCCCACATCAGGGCAAGGAAAAACTCAACCCAATGGGATAACAATGAGAAACCTTGGAAACCTAGCATAATATTGTGAGAGTCTAGTCCATAGTGGATCTAACATAATAATGACAGTCCAGTCCATAGTGGGGCCAGCAGGAGACCATCCCGAACGGAGACGGGTCAGCAGCGTAGAGACGTCCCCAACCGATGTACAGACGAGTGGTTCACCCTGGGTCCCGACCCTGGACAGCCAGCGCTTCATCTGTGGCCACCGAACCTGTGCCCCCCACTACATGAAGGAGAGGGGGGAGAAGCTTCCGAATAAAAGGACTAAATCAGGGGTCGGCAACCTTTACCATACAAAGAGCCATTTGAGCCCATTTCCCGCCAAATAAAACCCACCGAGAGCCACAAACTCTGTTTGATCCCTAAAATGAGGATAACGCCACTTGTAGTTTCACTACACTTATGAAATAGCATTTATGACAGTTAGAGATGCTACCTCAGTAGAAACATTTAAGTCCCATCTTAAAACTAATTTGTATACGCTAGCCTTTAAAAAGACCCCCCTTTTAGACCAGTTGATCTGCCGTCTCTTTTCTGCTTTGCCCCCCTCTCCTGCGTGGAGCTGTTTTAGGTGACCACAGATGAGTCGCTAGCTGTACAAAGTCGGGACCCGGGGTGGACCACTCATCTGTGCATCAGTTGGGGACGTCTCTGCGCTGCTGGCCTGTCTCCACTCAAGATGATCCCCTGCTGGCCCCAGGGGTGGGGGTCCCTACATCTGCGGTCCCTCCAAGGTTTCTCATTGTATCCCATTGGTTTGAGTTTTTTCTTGCT
This sequence comes from Nerophis lumbriciformis, assembly GCF_033978685.3. Lineage (NCBI taxonomy): Eukaryota > Metazoa > Chordata > Actinopteri > Syngnathiformes > Syngnathidae > Nerophis > Nerophis lumbriciformis. The sequence continues at coordinate 32,395,052 of NC_084554.2, read as the reverse complement.
CTGATGTGGGATCTGAGCCGAGGATGTCGTTGTGGCTTGTGCAGCCCTTTGAGACACTTGTGATTAAGGGCTATATAAATAAACTTTGATTGATGATTGATGAAATCAAACACGAGACAGAAAATTACTCCCCAAATTGATTTGCTTTGATCAGCTTTCCGCAGCAGTTCCAAAACTGCACTTTTTCGGTCATCTCCAGCTGGGTAATTTTTTTTCGCAAATGCTGTGTGTTTGTTCTGGAAATGTCTTCTACATTATATATATTTTTTTGTTGTTTGCCATTTTCTCTTCACATATTAGGCACATGAACCAACCTCGTCAACAGAAACAGCAAATTAATCTGTCCATGAAGCATTAAATGTTGTATTTTCCGTCAATTGCTAGCTTACCGGATGTTGACTGCTAAAAATAACTATACAATTGCTTGGCAACAACAGATGACACATACTGTTTCGATCGACCAAATATTAAAATATGTTTTTATTTTAATATTACAAGATCACAGAACTCTCCAAAATAACAACTGTAACATTAAAATAAAGTAATAAAAAAATTGAATTATTTCAAATTAAATAGCCATTATTTATTGAAATTTTGTGTCAAAGGCAAGCCAAATGAAGCCAGGGCAGAGGCAGGTTGCAGACCCCTGGACTAAATAATACCTGACTGAATAGAACTAAATATAAAAGACATGCAGATATAATGAAATAAGAAGGCCTTCGGTTACACTTTCATCTGTGTGGTTTATTTGCAGTCATGTCTACCTTGTTGTCTTGCAGGTGTTGCCACCTTTTCAAATATTGTCCAAGGATCATGAGGAATAATAAATAACCTCCTCTCATACCAGACCTTAAAATCAATTACCAATCTGGTGTTCATGAACATTAATACTCTTCGGTGTTAACCGCAATCATCAAGAAACAATTAAGTAACACATTCACAAGTAATATTGGTGGCTGTTTTATCCTTTGAACTTTTTATGATGTTCATTTTCATACGGAGACATAATGAGGTCTGTAAAGTTGACTGAAAAATGGCGTCCTGAGTGTATTTGTACAACTGCAACTAGTTCTTGGAGAAAATCTCTTGTTAACAGCCTGTATTTCTGTTCACGCCGCTGTGTTGGATCAATGTTAATGTATTAAAAGATATTTAAGTTGGTGTGAACATATAAATGAAGACAAAAAAAAAGGCCTAATTTGCCAAACATTTCTGCGGACCCCATAAGGCTCACGGACAAAACAATCCACTGTAAGTTTAGGGCAGAGGTACTCCAGGGGGTCGTAAAATCTTTGTTTGTATATATGTTTTTTTTTTTTTCAGAATACATCTATTTTTATATTCCCCATGCACTTTTTTCACTACTTTAAATGTCTTTAAATACACATTAACATTGCTCCAACACACTTTAAAATGGCAGTGACATGGCCACCTGTCACTGTACCTTGCAGGTTTCAAATACAAACTTAAACAATTGTTATGACTTCTATTCATACTTGCCAACCCTCCTGAATTTTCCGGGAGACTCCCGAAATTCAGCGCCTCTCCCGAAAACCTCCCGGGACAAATATTCTCCCGAAAATCTCCCGATTTACAGCCGCAGCTGGAGGCCACGCCCCCTCCAGCTGCATGCGACCTGAGTGACGTGTCGACAGCCTTCTCACGCCCGCTTTCCCACGATATAAACAGCGTGCCTGTCCAATCACGTTATAACATGTACGGCTTTTAGAGAGTGCAGTGCCCAACTGCGCACACAACAAGGAGACGAAGCAGAAGAACGAGGAAGATACAGCCATGGCGACGCCGACGACGAGTAAGATGAAGAAATACGCTTGTAAGTTCCAAAACGAATGAAAACAAGAATTTCAGTTTATCCAGGACAGTTCGAAGGGGAAGGGGTATGCTGCCTGTAAATTTTGTAGATCAGACTTCTCCATTGAACACGGTGGCCGAACGGATATACTCAGTCATGAACGGTCAGCGAAGCACAAAGCGGCAGCAACGCAGCACCGGTCCCAGCCCAGTATTATAGGCCACCTCGCTAAGTGGAGTCCCGAGGGTGTAATTCATGCCGAGACAAAGATGGCTATGCTGATAGCTGGAAGCAACATCCCGTTCTCATTTGCGGATGTCCACAACAAATCTGTGAAGGATATGTTCCTGGATTCAGAGATCACTCGCCAGTACGCAAATGGCAGAACAAAGGCTACTCAAATAGTGAAAGGTAAGTGTTTTTTTTTTGTTTTTTTTAGTAAGCAGCAAGCACAGAACAGTTAGTAGAACAACTGTGTTTTCATTACTGTGTATTTGATCAAGTCTTTCAAGTACAACAATGAGTAGATGAGTGTTGTGTGTGTATATGTGTAAAAATGAACACTGAAATTCAAGTATTTATTTTATTTATATATATATATATATATATATATATATATATATATACTGTATATATGTATATATATATATATATATATAATAAAATAAATATATATATATATATATATATATATATATATATATATATATATATATATATATATATATATATAGCCAGAATTCACTGAAAGTCAAGTATTTCTCTATATATATATATATATATATATATATATATATATATATATATATATATATATATATATATATATATATATATATATATGAAATACTTGGTGAATTCTAGCTGTAAATATACTCCTCCCCTCTTAACCACGCCCCCCGCCCCACCCCCGACCACGCCCCCAACCCCCACCTCCCAAAATCGGAGGTCTCAAGGTTGGCAAGTATGTTTCTATTTGATGTCAAACATTTAAGATAGCTTGCGATCAGCGCGCTAGTTGTCAGCTAGCAATTAGCGGGCTAGTTGTCAGCTAGCAATTACCGTGCCAGTTTTCAGCTAGCAAATAGCACCCTAGTTGGTAGCTCAGTTGTCAGCTAGCAACTAGCACGCCGGATGTGAGCTTGCAATTAGCACGCTAGTTTTCAGCAAGCGATGGCTGCAGCAATAGTTAGCTTGCGATTGGCGCACTAGATTTTAGCTAGTGTTATTTGTGCAAGTAATGCGCTAGTCGCCAGCTAACTATTAGCGACACTATCCCGTATAATTTAAATATCTCAGTATTGCACAAAAACAAGGTACCTTTCGGACCAGTTTAATTTGAAACACACTAATAAATAAGATATAAATAGGCCTGTCAATCAGCCTGATGGTCATTGGCCTGGAAAAGGATGAAGACCCCTGCTTCAGGGTGTTTAGCTCAATCACCAAATAATTTGTTGAACACTTTTTGGGAGCACGTCTATAAATGTTGAGCAAGATTAATAGAAAACAATGCCGATCTAAACTCACATTCATTGAAAAAAAGTCTACACTCCTGCCATCAACACACATTGCTCAATACACTAATAATAACAAAACATAAACAGGCATCTGCGTCATAGAACAATGGCGGAAGTGCAGGAGCTTTTAGTAATATTTAAGGTGATTTAATATGACATTTGGCAACACGGCGGACAACAGGAAGCACCCATGGGATTCTCCTCTCCTGGCACACGGTTAACATTCCGCATTTGTCCGGCACTCCGTAATTTATTGGATCTCATCTGTCCACGCTTTTGATTTATATATTGATTTGAAAAATAAATAAAAAGTGATAGGAACCTGCGCCGGAGTGCAATGATGGACTGTGTCGACATGCTGGAGAAGGGATATGAAACATTGGGAGGAAATTAGATATTATGCCCTCCAGACAACTGCAGCCAGCAGCACATTCATTATTGCTGGGATATTTATTATTAAGAATTTCTCTTCATGAGTGACTGCTGCGGAGAATTCTGCTCCCTTTGCTTGAGCTACCAAAGTCTTCCAACATATGGGTGAATATTGCACACCCATATTGTCAAAGCAAAATGCTAATATTTGCTTTGCATGCACACATGTAATAAAAGTGTACTAGTCAAAGTACACTGTCACATACAAGTATTTGATCCCATGATGATTTTTAAAGATGTTGCCATTACAAAGATATAACCTGTACAGAACATTTACGGTACATATAATCCAACCGAGAGATTGAATGTAAAACAAAAAATCCTGAACCAAAACATTTAATAAAAGTGAATTTCTTGGAGGTTATTGTGAAAATTTTAATCGGACACAGAATTTATGGAACTGAATGTTCGGTTTGAATTTTGTGAACTGATTTTTTTAACATTACATTGTGCTGACAATTTTATTGAATGTATTGTGTTTTTAAAAATTACGTTTGTTAAAATCCTGTGTGTAAAAATTCAGTGCAGAAAGATTTGTTGCTTCAAAACTCAAGACTCACTTCCAGTAAATTAAGACTGAAGAAATCGATCCAGTCTCAGAACCAGCCAATCAGGTGTCAAGTTTTCAGTCATGTGATGTGTTCCAAAGCTGCAAAAAGGCAGTTTATTCGATTGCTTAGGTCTTATGCAAATTTTCTTTACACACTGAATTTAAAAACACTTTATTTGAACAAACTGAATTTTTCAAAACATTTTTTTTTTAATTAAATAGTCAGCATAATTTAAAGTAAAAAAATCCATTTGACACAATTCTGAACACAAAAAAATTATGTTACATAAATTCAGTATTAAATAAAAGCTTTTATAATAAAGACACAAATTAACTTTTAACAAATTGTTGAACGGGCAAGTATTGTGACCCCAACTGACAGGTTAGGGGCCATACAATCCCAAGGAATCAGTGCCATTTACGTCCACAGTAAATAAAATGTATGAATACGCGATACAATTACCTGCAAAATACATTTCTTTACTAAGCAAAGTGTCCTGCCCAATGATCTCATTGATTATTTACATTAAACACAGGAGAAATAGCATTTAATGCTCGCTTGTGCAAGATTCCTGAAATTTTACATAATCTAAAATATAATAATTTAAATCACTCAGAAATGCTTTTTTTTATTATTTCTTATCCTATATATACTTTAAGTTTATCGTCTTTGATATTCACTCAGTCCTGTTACCCTTAAAATGTTGTGCCTTCTAAAAAATGTGGAATATTCCAAAAATCACATGATCTACAGGAAGTTGCATCATACAGATCTTCTACAAAGTATCTGTGGGTTGCATATTACATCACGTCCGCTTTGCTTTGTCACGGTGTTTTGCACATGGAGGGCAAACAAGGATCAATCCTGGTAATAAATCAAGTGGAAGACGCGTTGGTAAGTGAAGATTTTATACTGAAAATGCCGCTTTGCTGTGCTGTTCTTGGGTGTTCCAACTAGGGTTGTAAGGTATACCGGCAATGACATTGCTGGTTTTACGAGCATGTTCGGCAACGCACAATCCCCGAGTACTTACAGGCAGACACAAAGTGTTGACAAAGAGGGGAGAATGGATGCATTTCGGCTTAATAACGAACAATGAAGGTGAAGCTATTCCCACTCCCTTTCAGGCAAAACTGGACAATCATGCATTACCTTTTGCACTATAGTAATTTATATTATTATGTGTTGTCAACTTTGTACTTTTTTATGTCATTTCCTGAAATAAATAAACAAAAGAAAACATGAATGAAATGAAAGCTATAAACACTGAAGCACCGCTCTCCAAGAGGTGCTTTAAACATGGATAGCTAGCAAACGGCTAATGTCCATCCGCAGTCGTCAGTGTTTTAGCTACTTCTAAATCACTAATCCTCGCCTCTATGCCGACAAATAAAGTACGTTTCGTACAAGTGTCATCCCTGCAGGACGAGGAATAGCTAAACATGCTTCACTACACACCGTGGGAGGATACACTAGCTCACCGCTAACAGGCTAGCGCTCCTCAATGTAAACAAATGCCATGGGTGGATCTACACCTGACATCCACTGTAATGATACCAAGTACAGGAGCGTATCTAGTCGTAACTACAATGATTACATTGATATTTTTTTTAATCATTTTTCCTTTTAAAAATAAATAAAAAATTATGTTTATAAACTCAGGAAATATGTCCTTGGACACATGAGGACTTTAAATAAGGCCAATGTATGACCATGTAACTAATTGGTATCGGATCGATAACCGTATCATCCAAAAATAATCTAAAGTATCTAAAGAACAGCAAAATAAGTGTTTATTACATTTTTACAGAAGTCTAGATAGAACATGTTAAAACAGAAAATAAGCAGGTATTAACAGTAAATGAACAAGTAGATTAATAATCAATTTTCTTCCGCCCGCCCATCATAATTGTGACAAAATAATAGAATGGAAAATGACACAATATGTTACTGAATATGTCAACAGTCAAATTAGGAGCCTTTGTTTGCTTACTACTGAAAGACAACTTGTCTTGTATGTTCACTTTTTTATTTTAAGACAACATTTTTCTTCGATTGCAATAAGAAACATATGTTTAATGTACCGTAAGATTTTTTTGTTAAAATAAAGCCAATAATGCCATTTTTTGTGGTCCCCTTTATTTAGAAACGTCTCGAAATACACTTTGGTACCGGTACCAAAATATTGGTATCGGGACAACCCTAGTTCCAACCATTCAAATCGAGAAATATGAATGCACTATAAATAGAGTCCCGAAAGAAGTGGTTCATAGAGGGAATAAAGTCAGGGAAACTAGGAAAGGGCGTCGAAGGGAGGGGCTCTCAAAAATGACGCTTTCATCTTGTGGAGTACAGTTGGACAATGCTCGTGTCTGCAGCAATCACTTTGTGAAATGGTTTGTTTGAACATTTGAGTTGTTTGAGAAACTTTTAGGTTTATTCTCTACTATATAGTTCGTGTGTGAGAGCAGAACTAAATATAAACTAAGGACAAGGGATTGCATTAGTTTGTTTTCTGTTATGTTGTGGGTACCGTATTTTCTGCATTATAAGGCGCACCTAAAAACCTCCAATTTTCTCAAAAGCTGACAGTGCGCCTTATAATCCGGTGCGCCTTATATATGGACCAATATTGAGCCACAACAGGTCTCGCAACTATGGGATGCATAACGTAACCCCAGCCTCTACTGTAGCGTCTATTCTATGCGCCTTATAATGCGGTGCGCCTTATATATGAACACCGTTTTAAAATAGGCCATTCATTGAAGGTGCGCTTTATAATCCGGTGCGCCTTATAGTGCGGAAAATGCGGTACTATGCCTAAATAGAAATTCCTCTGATTGTGGGAATAAACTAATGTCGTATTAAGTCCTAGTAATAAATATCGTGATTGTTGGTCCAATATACCGTATTCTAACTTAATCTAACTAGTTTACCTAACTATACTTTTTGTTGTCGATTTTAATAACAGAAACATAAACGCTTTGTCAATGTTGTCGTTGTTGTGCAGGAAAACCAAGTTCTTTATTTCACGTGGATGACTAATTCTGGGCTCCTACACTAAACTTATGCCACAGCAAAGTCAAACAGAAGTCCGAAGAAGCCAAAATACGAGAAGAGCGATGTCAACAATTAATGTTTGTTCACCGTAACAAGTCGTGGTGAAGTTTGTTGTAGCATTTGTAAATGCTAAAAACTTTACACGGACAAAAGAGACTTAAGATTGTGTTTTAAACCTCTCAGGGCAAGATCATGGACCCATGACAAAGTCGCGTGCCTCCATACTTTTGTAATTTGGATGTTAGTTCGACTATATCATTTGGTATGTTTACCTCCGTTATTTCGGGCAGATCATATCCGGAGAGAAATTCTTGTTCTTTAGGGTGTACGGCTCTATGGCGTCACTTTTTGCTGTTTACTGGCGGAACCTGACCTGCATATTTAGTTAAAACTTTAAATAATACTCGCTTGTTCAGAGGCCATATTGAATGTTAACCCTCCATCTGAAAACCGGTCACACTCTCTAGAATGTGACGTGATTGCAACCCAGCAATATTCTATGTATTTCAGTGACGTGCAGTCACTAGAGGCAGGTGAGGCGGGGCCTCACCTGCCATCATGGAAAGAAAAAAAATGTAAAAACAAAAAATAATTATTAAATTGTTATATGTATCCAGTGATTATACTATAAAGTTATTTTCCATTTAACTTCACCAGTTTTAGATTATTTTTATTTAAAATCGCTGAATTTTCACATTTGCCGTTCAAATACTGAGAAGAGACGGTGCGGTGGTGAACAGCAGCCAGTTGAGGCACGTCACTCAATTGTGCCTCAACATGGATTGCGGACTCGGCTAACTGCTGGCCTGCTGTGCAGTGAGACTGTATTGCTATATGAACTATATTATACATTTCCATAGTTTAGTTAGCTGAGGTATATAATGTACAGTGTATTTTGTCAACAACTGTATGTGTGTAACGTATTTCTTGTGCTGAGCGATCATAAAACGGCTGCAAAAGACGTACTGTGTGAGGCTCGCAGTAGTCCCGCCTCCTGCACCTCCGCCGTTGAAAAAACACGGGAGTGTTATATCAACTAAAGCCCACACTTAAACTTTCCACGTGCAAGATTGAATCTATTTAAAAAAGTTATTTCATAAGAAGCCAAAAAGTGCAAAAACAATAATGTTCGTGTTGGAGAAGTTGTGAATGACTGCAGGGCCACAACATTACCTAATTCACAACTCCTCCAACACGAACATTATTGTTTTTGCACTTTTTGGCTTCTTATTAAATAACTTGTGTAACCTATTTTTATGGGTTTTCCTCTTTGTGATGTTAAGTTCCTGTTATGCGCTGTTATACAGTATATGCCTTGAGCTCTTAGTTTGAAGGCGCTAAGAGCGGAAGTGATGACACAGTGGAGCGGAGGTTTTTGAAAGAAGGTAAATAAAGTGGTCCTCGTGTAAACTGGAGCCTTCGTGTTTGTTATTTTGTAGTTTCATACAGTATAGGCGACATTTATAAACCCTCGGTTACACTTTTTTAAATAGATTCAATCTTGCACGTGGAAAGTTTAAGTGAGGGCTTTAGTTGATATAACACTCCCGTCAGGGGGTTCATTAATCCAGCACAACAGCGGCGCATGGACTTCATTTATAATTAAAGGTAAGACCATAATAACGTTTTTTTTTATTAAATGTGCTTTTTTGTGTGCTACAGTTTGTATGTGTAAAGTTAAAGTTAAGTTAAAATACCAATGATTGTCACACACACACACCAGGTGTAATGAAATTTGTCCTCTGCATTTGACCCATCCCCTTGATCACCCCCTGGGAGGTGAGGGGAGCAGTGGGCAGCAGCGGCGCCGCGCCCGGGAATAATTTTTTGTGATTTAACCCCCAATTCCAACCCTTGATGCTGAGTGCCAAGCAGGGAAGAATGCTGGTATGAGCTTTTAAACATAACCCGTTAACTGCTGCCAATCAAATGGTGAATAAGATACTCTTTAGGGTTCATATGTTTGTAAATCTGACTGTGATGAAGTCAGTGCCTCACCAGCCATGAACCTCACCGCACGTCACTGATGTATTTTCTAATTGTATGCAATAAACTCACTCCTGTTACTTTCAGTCCTGTTACTCAAATGATTTATGTTGCCCTTACACTTATGATGATGTTCAAAATCTGAAGAGATTTTTTTCATCTGTTGGAAAGGCATTGAACAGTTTTGATTACCGTATTTTCCGGATCATTGGACGCACCGGATTATAAGGCGCACTGCCGATGAATGGTCTATTTTTGATCGTCTTTCATATATAAGGCTCACCGGATTATAGGGCGCATTAAAGGAGTCGTATTATTGTTATTTTTATCTAAATGGAAAACACTTCCTTGTGGTCTACATAACATGTAATGGTGGTTCATTGGTCAAAATGTTGCATAGATGATGTTTTACAGATCAGATGACGTTTAACGGCCTTATTCTTTAAAAGTGTTACACTTCGTGTTAAGTCTGCAGTTCTCAAATTCATTGTTTTCGTTTTTCTAGTATCGATAAAACCCATCGATTCCCTTTTAAAGCGATATTGGATTGACACATACAGTATCTTCCAGAAGGCAAACATGCCCAACATGAGGGCTATGAATCTTTGGTCACCAAACGATTTGATTCAGAATCGATTCTCGATTTAAAATCAATACTTTTTAAGAACATTGGGTGCCAGTTCTATGATTAACTGAATTCCTCCATAAAATAGATAGACTGCTGTGATAAATTTCTATATTACCTAAAAAAAAAAGGTTTTATTTTATAAAATTCTACCCAAACATTTAATAAAGTCAAATACAAATAAGGCAACAAGAGAAATATCACACACTTCACTTTTCTAAAATAAATCTGTACAGCTGATAATGGCATCTACATCAACAATATGATTTGCCTGAGAGGCTGGACAGTACAGATCAAATAAATAAATAAATTGATTTTTTTTAATCGATTAAGAATCGTTACAAATAAGAATTGCGATTCATTCGGATATCGATGTTTTTTGACACCTCTACCAGGCACAAATCGATTTACTTGAAATTTAGGAATATAAATCGATCTATTGATGTATTGATCAATCGTTACACTCCTTGTAAAGATTTATATGTTTATATTTAAAGTTCCATACTAACGGTTTTGGAGCCAACTAACAAGAGAAATTCACTTTTTAGTACACATAGACCACTGACCAATCTTATAAATCATGAAATAATCGGGGATTTGCTGTCTTTGGGAATAATAATTAACAGCCCCACAGTCATTATTTTTTTACTTTGCTTTAGGGAAATAAAACAACATTGACTAATATAGGCCACTTTACATTTTAAGTAGATTAATACGTGTATTATCAGATTTAGAGTTGAACAAATTATTTAGGTGTATTTTAAGAGAGTTACAAGCAAATGGCACTGGTTCGGTTGAAAAACCCAATGTGGATGGATCCAAGAGAAATAAACTAATATCCAAACCTCTCATTATGGGGAAGACCAAATAACTGTCAAAACTGTAGATTTGCGCAAGACTGGAATGAACAACAAGGCCTAATTTCTGGGCTGTTCTCCTGGGAACCACCGTCCTCTGCAGTGGCAAATTGTTTTTGATTTCCGAACCTCAGACTGAACAAAAATATGTTTTGGTGTTTGAACTTTGTCTCGGTTTTATTCCCTCAATATGTGCCTCGCAGCGCAGCCATTTTGTGCCCGGCAGCATAGTCATTGTGGGCAGGCTGATCGATCTCCAGTGCTCATTTATTCAGCACAGGAGTAGCTACTTTGAATGTATTTTAAGTGTTTTTTTTAGCTTACTTTAGTGTTGTCCCGATACCAATATTTTGGTACCGGTACTAAAATTATGTCGATACTTTTCGGTACTTTTCTAAATAAAGGGGACCACAAAAATTGCATTATTGGCTTTATTTTAACAACAAATTTTAGGGTACATTAAATATATGTTTCTTATTGCAAGTTTGTCCTTAAATAAAATAGTGAACATACTAGACAACTTGTCTTTTAGTAGTAAGTAAACAAACAAAGGCTCCTAAATTAGTGTGCTGACGTATGCAGTAACATATTGTGTCATTTTCCATTCTATTATTTTGTCAAAATTAGATCTACTTGTTCATTTACTTTCTCTTTTAACATGTTCTATCTACACTTCTGTTAAAATGTAATAATCACTTATTCTTCTGTTGTTTGGATACTTTACATTAGTTTTGGATGATACCACAAATTTAGGTATTAATCTGATACCAAGTAGTAACAGGATCATACATCGGTCATATTCAAAGTCCTCACGTGTCCAGGGACGTATTTCCTGAATTTATAAACATAATATACATGTTTTAAAAACAAAAGATGATGTTGTGATGCCAAAAAATATCGACGTAATCATAGTAGTATCGCTGTTTAGCTATTCCTCGTCCTGCATGGATGATACTTGTAAGAAACGTACTTTATTTGTCGCCTCCGTCCTGCATGGATGATACTTGTAAGAAACGTACTTTATTTGTCGCCATGGAGGCGAGGATTAGTGATTTAGAAGTAGCTAAAACACTGCCGACAGCGGCTGGACTTTAGCCGCTAACTAGCTAGTCATGTCTTAAAGCACCTCTTCCTGAGGGTGTTTCAGTGTTATAACTTCACCTTTATCGTTAGTTTTTAAGCCAAAATGTGTTTGTTCTCCCTTTTCTGTCTACACACTGTGTGTGCTTGTAAGTACTCCGTGATTGTGCACTGCCGAACATGCTCCTCTGCTAAAACCAGCAATGGTACTTTTCAGAGGCGGTATAGTACCGGAAATGCTTCATTAGTATCGCGGTATACTGTACAACCCCTAGCTTACTTATAGCATTTGTCTAATTTTGCTAGCTCAATACGAGTCCAAAGAATGCAATGAACAAGCGATGTGTGGTTTAAAACTTATAGAGGGTATCCACAGCGTTGTCGTCACTGAAGTTCCTCTGTATTTCTTTTGTCAGATTTGATCATTTAGAAAAAACATATAATAGCCCTGAAAAACACAAATGTCCTCTGAAGAAAACGCTAGTTCTCGGTAGTTTATCTTTGCAAACTTTCAAAATCAACGGGGGATCTAATACTTATTCCCCCCCATTGTACTTGGGAGTCCATTTGTCAAGCTGACAGGAACACATTACCAACAACAGCTGTTAATAAAACATGGAACTTGCCAGGACTTCTAACCATTGCTCTGCTCCAATGTTAATCACAGCGCAGTGAATTTCAAACAGCAGTAAGAAGGGCCGCTGTCCAAGCCGCGAGAATTTTTATTTCATTCCCATCCGCCGCCCTCCTCCTCCCACGGCTCTCTGCTCTAATCCACTTCAATTACGCTTCCTCCCATTTCTCCTGATCACTTTACAGCTCGGCGGCACCTGATCGCTGATATGTTTTGCATCCTTAACAGAGTTTCGGGCGGGAGGTGGATGGGAGAGGAGGGGGTTGTTGTTGGCGGTGGGAAGGGAGGGGAGACAGATAAACATCTCGCCCAGGGGCTTTTGGGAAAGCGTGGCTCAGCCGAGCAGATGGCCATCATATTATACGGGGAAAGTTTCTAACAGAGGCTGGGTGGGGTGTAATGAATCTGAGGTTGTAGCAGGAAGGCAAATCCAAACAGGTCAAAATTAAGCATTTTCTAGCATATTTTGTTGGATTTCCTGTTTAGTCAAGGACGTGTGTGTGCGCGTGTTAAAGGGTCTATATAAAGCCTTTCTGCTCCCACTGAACCTAGAATGAATGGGCTGCCAACCTCCCCACTGTGGCTATCCGAGGTCATTGCACATATTATATAGCGGCCTATTTGCTGGGATGATGAGCTCCGGACACTTGCCATTATTTATTAGGAGGGCCTGCAGCGAAGTGAGGTCATAGATTGGATAGGTTGGGATTAGAGATGTCGATAAATGCGTTAAAATGTAATATCGGAAATTATCGGTATCGTTTTTTTATTATCGGTATCGTTTATTTTATTTTATTTTTTTAATGTTTTATTAAATCAACATAAAAAACACAAGATACACTTACAATTAGTGCCCCAACCCAAAAAACCTCCCTCCCCCATTTACACTCATTCACACAAAAGGGTTGTTTCTTTCTGTTATTAAAGGAGAACATTATCACCAGACCTATGTAAGCGTCAATATATACCTTGATGTTGCAGAAAAAAGACCATATATTTTTTTAACCGATTTCTGAACTCTAAATGGGTGAATTTTGGCGAAATAAACGCCTTTCTAATATTCGCTCTCGGAGCGATGACGTCACAATGTGACGCCGCATCGGGAAGCAATCCGCCATTTTCTCAAACACTGAGTCAAATCAGCTCTGTTATTTTCCGTTTTTTCGACTGTTTTCCGTACCTTGGAGACATCATGCCTCGTCGGTGTGTTGTCGGAGGGTGTAACAACACGAACAGGGACGGATTCAAGTTGCACCAGTGGCCCAACGATGCGAAAGTGGCAAGAAATTGGACGTTTGTTCCGCACACTTTACCGACGAAAGCTATGCTACGACAGAGATGGCAAGAATGTGTGGATATCCTGCGACACTCAAAGCAGATGCATTTCCAACGATAAAGTCAAAGAAATCTGCCGCCAGACCCCCATTGAATCTGCCGGAGTGTGTGAGCAATTCAGGGACAAAGGGCCTCGGTAGCACGGCAAGCAATGGCGGCAGTTTGTTCCCGCAGACGAGCGAGCTAAACCCCCTGGATGTCTTGACTCACACCGTCCCGAAGATGAACAAGAGAAGAATATCGACCCTAGATTCCCTGGCCTGCTGACATGAGGGTATGTCTCCAGAATATATTAATTGATGAAAATTGGGCTGTCTGCACTCTCAAAGTGCATGTTGTTGCCAAATGTATTTCATATGCTGTAAACCTAGTTCATAGTTGTTAGTTTCCTTTAATGCCAAACAAACACATACCAATCGTTGGTTAGAAGGCGATCGCCTAATTCGTCCTCGCTTTCTCCCGTGTCGCTGGCTGTCGTGTCGTTTTCGTCGGTTTCGCTTGCATACGGTTCAAACAGATATGGCTCAATAGCTTCAGTTTCTTCTTCAATTTCGTTTTCGCTACCTGCCTCCACACTACAACCATCCGTTTCAATACATTCGTAATCTGTTGAATCGCTTAAGCCGCTGAAATCCGAGTCTGAATCCGAGCTAATGTCGCTATAGCTTGCTGTTCTTTCCGCCATGTTTGTTTGTGTTGGCTTCACTATGTGACGTCACAGGAAAATGGACTGGTGGTTAAAATCAGGCACTTTGAAGCTCTTTTTAGGGATATTGCGTGATGGGTAAAATTTTGAAAACAACTTCGAAAAATATAATAAGCCACTGGGAACTGATTTTTAATGGTTTTAACAATTCTGAAATTGTGATAATGTTCCCCTTTAATATTCTGGTTCCTACATTATATATCAATATATATCAATACAGTCTGCAAGGGATACAGTCCGTAAGCACACATGATTGTGCGTGCTGCTGGTCCACTAATAGTACTAACCTTTAACAGTTAATTTGACTAATTTTCATTAATTACTAGTTTCTATGTAACCGTTTTTATATTGTATTACTTTCTTTTTTATTCAAGAAAATGTTTTTAATTTATTTATCTTATTTTTTTTTTAAAGTATCTTATCTTCACCATACCTGGTTGTCCAAATTAAGCATAATAATGTGTTAATTCCACAACTGTATATATCGGTTGATATCGGTATCGGTAATTAAAGAGTTGGACAATATCGGAATATCGGATATCGGCAAAAAGCAATTATCGGACATCCCTAGTTGGGATCAGGGGGAGGTAAAAGAAAGAGGGCACTACCCTTGATATGACCATTATTAATAGCCTCTTTTACAGAGAGATTCTATTACATGGCTGCATAAGAGACGTAATTTGTCTGTGCCTTTTACACAGAATCCAGCAAAGCAGCATAATGCCACAACAGTGTGCGTTAAAGGCAACAAAAACAGCATCCGGCAATTAGAAGAGGTTTAACAACGTCAATCACCAACTCTGCCAGCGTCTGTTGTGAACAAACAATACTTAACACACTGGGGGAGCTGGTGGATCGGGGTTTCCAATGCATTCATTTACTTTTTACAATTACTAAATAAAGGCTCACAGTAATATGAAGTGTTTTCTTCTTCTCTGAATACTTTCTACCGCTTGTCCCTCTCAGGATAAAGGGGGTGCTGGAGCCTATCCCAGCTGCACTCAGGCAGAAGGCAAGATGCACCCTCATCACAGGGCCAACACAGATAGACAACATGCATTCACACTCACATTCATACACTAGGGCCAATTTAGTGTTGCCAATCAACCTCTCCCCAGGTGCATGTTTTTGGAGGTGGGAGGAAGCTGGAGTGCCCGGAGAGAACCCACACAGTTGCGGGAAAAACATGCAAACTCCACACAGAAAGACCCTGAGCTCAGGAATGGAACATAGGACCTTTGCTCTGTGAGACATGAGCGCTAACCATTGTACCACTGTGCTGCCACTGAAAACTGAACCCAAGTGGCTACTTATTTTCAACTGATATTAACAGTTTTCTCCAAAAATAAATTGTTTTATTGACCACAAAACATAAGTGTTTGCAATATTTCCAACATCAAGCATTGTTATAAGTTAATATTACATAATAAGGTTGAGGGTAGGGATGTCCGATAATGGCTTTTTGCCGATATCCGATATTGTCCAACTCTTTAATTACCGATACGGATATCAACCGATACTGATACAACCGATATATGCAGTCGTGGAATTAACACATTATTATGCCTAATTTGGACAACCAGGTGTGGTGGAGATAAGGTACTTTTAAAAAAAATTAATAAAATAAGATATCCATCCATCCATCCATTTTCTACCGCTTGTCCCTTTTGGGGTCGCGGGGGGTGCTGGAGCCTATCTCAGCTGCATTCGGGCGGAAGGCGGGGTACACCCTGGACAAGTCGCCACCTCGTCGCAGGGCCAACACAGACAGACAGACAACATTCACACTCACATTCGCACACTAGGGCCAATTTAGTGTTGCCAATCAACCTATCCCCAGGTGCATGTTTTTGGAGGTGGGAGGAAGCCGGATTACCTGGAGGGAACCCAAGCAGTCACGGGGAGAACATGCAAACTCCACACAGAAAGATCCAGAGCCCGGGATTGAACTCAGGACTACTCAGGACCTTCGTATTGTGAGGCACATGCACTAGCCCCTGTTACACCGTGCTGAATAAATTAAAAACATTTTCTTGAATAAAAAAGAAAGTAAAACAATATACAAACAGTTACATAGAAACTAGTAACTACTGAAAATTAGTAAAATTAACTGTTAAAGGTTAGTACTATTAGTGTACCAGCAGCACGCACAATCATGTGTGCTTACGGACTGTATCCCTTGCAGACTGTATTGATATATAATGTAGGAACCAGAATATTAATAACAGAAAGAAACAACCCTTTTGTGTGAATGAGTGTGAATGGGGGAAGGAGGTTTTTTGGGGTGGTGCACTAATTGTAAGTGTATCTTGTGTTTTTATGTTGATTTAAAAAAAAAAAAAAAAAAAAAAAAAAAAAAAAATGATACCGATAAAAAAAAAAAATGATACCGATAATTTCCGATATTACATTTTAACGCATTTATCGGCCGAACGATAATATTGGCAGGCCGATATTATCGGACATCTCTCGTTGAGGGAATATGTTACAACCTTGCAAACAAAATAGTGGTCACTACCAGTGTTGGGTTAGTTATTGAAAACCAGTAACTAGTTAGTTACTAGTTACTTTATTTCAAAAGTAACTCAGTTACTTACACCAAAAAGTAATGCGTTACTGTGAAAAGTAACTATTTAGTTACGTCTTTTTTTTAAAATCTTCCATTAATGCCCTTTTAGCCTTCATTTCAGTACTGTTATTACACTGGAGAATAATACAATCTGTTGATCAGCGCTAGGAATTTTCAAAATGGGGTCCCAGGGACCCCATCAAGTCATAAAAATGGGGTCCTACAGTAAATTTTTGGAGTCCCACTTTTTTGTAAGCGTTTTTAAAAAAAAAAAGATAAATGTATGCATTATCCTGTTATATCTCACATTCTATATTGTGTTTTGGAAAAAGGTTGTCATAAACGTTACTCAATTCATTAAAAAAAATTATAAAAAAAGAAAACAAATGTGTATACATATGTAAATGTATTCAGTTATAAACATTCATTCACTTTCTTCTTTCCTTCATGGATCTAAACTTTACCGCTGCTGGTAGTTTTTTCTGTTTTTATTTAATAAGTTGTAGGTGTATTTATTTCAGTATAAAAGTGTAAAAAGTGTTTTGCTTCGGTCATGAAATGACGATAATGGTGTGCCAGGGCATAAATACGGTACATTTTATATTCAACGCTTAAATCTCTGGAGTCTACATCAACTTCAGATCCATCCCTCATTTCAAAATGTTTTAGTTTTTTTTATGTTGTTTTTTTGTTTGTTTGTTTTCCGCCCTTTTTTGTCAAACAAAACTATGTTTTTAATAGCAAACACACTAAATATGCAAAATCTTCCATCAAAAATATTTTTCAAAGTGGAATATTTGATGCGAAGTAATCGCAACCTTGGATAGGTCAATAATTCATAATAACATTGATTTTGATTCAATATTATGTTTTGAGCAATGACAGTTTGAAATAAATTGATTAATGTGGACCCCGACTTAAACAAGTTGAAAAACTTATTCGGGTGTTACCATTTAGTGGTCAATTGTACGGAATATGTACTGTACTGTGCAATCTACTAATAAAAGTCTCTATCAATCAATCCACCCCCTCGCTCTCTCTGTCTCTGACCCTCCCTCGCAAATGCTGCTGCTTGCGTACAATTTGTTTTGTTTTAACCCCTTCTTAACCCTGAACGTACATTGAAATCACACGCAATCCTAACTCAAAATGCCAGACATTTGAGGCATTTAAGAAACTCCGCCCGGACAGCCCCGCAAAAGAAGACATGTCCGGGGAAAAGAGGACGCATGGTCAGTCTAGAATATCTCCATGTTAAGAAACTCGGCTTCAGCTCGACCATGATGTCTTGTTAGTAAACACAGACACGCCCCCCCCGTCCCCTCCCCACACCCACACACAGCGCCTCTTCTCTTGTCCCCGTTGTGACACAGGAAGAATCAGAAGGACGACACTGCAACTCTCCAATAAAACACACTCAGATCTTCTGTTTTTAGCCGATACTACATAAAAAAATAACGTAAAATAACGCAGTAACGCATCATGTAGTAACGATAACTGAGTTACTGAATATAAAAAATAATGCGTTAGAATACTAGTTACCGCCGAAACTAACATATATACAGTATAATATAGCGTATAATATATATATATACAGGACTGTCTCAGAAAATTAGAATATTGTGATTAAGTCCTTTATTTTCTGTAATGCAATTAAAAAAACAAAAATGTCATACATTCTGGATTCATTACACATCAACTGAAATATTGCGAGCCTTTTATTATTTTAATATTGCTGATTATGGCATACAGCTTAAGAAAACTTAAAAATCGTATCTCAAAAAATTACATGCTTCCATCTGTTGAAAAGCTCTAAGGAGATGATAATTTCATTTTCCAGCATGATCTGGCACCTGCCCACAGTGCCAAAACCACCAGTAACTGGTGTACTGACCATGGCATTACTGTCCTCGATTGGCCTACCAACTCCCCTGACCTGAACCCCATAGAGGGTTTGTGGGGTATTGTGAAGAAGAAGCGGAAAGACACCAGACCCAATATTGCAAATGAGCTAAAGACCACTATTGAAGCATCCTGGGCATCCATAACACCTCAGCAATGCCACTGACTGATTGCCTCCATGCCACGCCGCATTGATGCAGTCATCCGGACTTTATTGTATTATATGTATAGTATATGTTTCAAAAAGAAAAAAGCATAAAACACAGTATATTTAAATATACTAAATGTAAAAAAGGGAATACATATTTAAAATAATCTAGTTTGGTTACGCCATCATAAGCGCAACACAAGGTTGTAAAAGTTTCAACTATAATTCTAAATAAGATGTCAAAAGCAAAATTAAATCAAATACACACAGGTTAAAGATTGATCAATACCTATTTATGTTGATTTATCAAAATATAAAATAAATATACCTGATGGTTACACCAAAAAGTAACGCTATGAATCACGTTTTTCCAAGTTTTTGGGGCATTTTTATGCTATTTCCAAGTATCTCCTTTTTATTATTGTTGATTTTAAATGGTCAAACTAATGCATATTATATATGCATGCCCTAGTAACAAAAAAAAAGTCATATTAATTTTGATTGTTACATTTTGAAGAACATTTGTGCAGGTGGGCGTGAATGTACCCATTACCAGAGCTGTACACACACACACACACACACACATATATATATATACATATATATACATATATATATATATATATATATATATATATATATATATATATATATATATACACACACACACAGGTAAAAGCCAGTAATTAGAATATTTTGAAAAACTTGATTTATTTCAGTAATTGCATTCAAAAGGTGTAACTTGTACATTATATTTATTCATTGCACACAGACTGATGCATTCAAATGTTTATTTCATTTAATTTTGATGATTTGAAGTGGCAACAAATGAAA
>NC_084554.2:32325000-32370000 GCF_033978685.3 Nerophis lumbriciformis | reverse complement strand
AATGTGCTCATTGTAGCCATTAATCCTGACTGTCTCATTTTGATCAAATAAATCAGCACAAATTGTTTTATTCATTCAGGTTAAAGTGTTTTATATATTGTCCTCCTGAGTTAATGTCGCTGATCAATTTACATTTAATATTATTATTAATGAGTTTATTTAATGTTATTTTTCAGTATCAAATGGTTCATGTTCGTCAAAAAATGTTGATAAGTCAAATGAGGATTTTTTTTTAAATTTCAGGCAAATTAATGCACTTTAAATGTTTGCCGGTAGAGACCAAAAAACAATGTTAATGAAGTAAGACACGAGAGAAATTTGAGGGCAAAAACCAAATGATTTAAATGAGTAGTACATAGATAGTTGTTACTTTTGTTTAGTTATTTTGTACTATTGACTTTGTTTTGCTCAAACAATTGTATGCAATAAGAGTAAAATGAACTTGTTTAAATATTGTGTTGATATTATTAAACTGTCAATAGCACTCACCATAAATACATTGAACATTTTACAGTTAATACATGTGATTGGTATAAGCCAATCTCACTCATGGATAATCAGCATCAGAATCGGCATTAAAAATCCCTAATTGGAACATCACTACTATTTGTTTCTATCCTCCTCTAAACTGAATAAAGCACAGTATTTACAAACTTTTTTTCATTCTACTTTTACACATTTACTTATTTTCTCACTTATAAGAAAATGGTAACTTGGTATATGTTAAAAATGTCAGTAACTGTTAAGACATGGAAAAGGGATAGGATCAAATGCCGGTAATTGTTATTATTATAGGATTAAATACATTTGTTTCTTCTTATTAACGTAGCTTGTTAGAAATAAGCTTGATAACAATAACAAATTATAGTTAATTATATTATGTTAAGGGAATAAGCGGTAGAAAATGGATGGATGGATGCTCAGATTTGACCAAATTAGTGTTTAAACATGCCCGCTAAGGTTGTCCCGATACGAATATTTTGGTATTGGTACCGGTACCAAAATGTATTTCGATACTTTTCAAAATAAAGAAGACCACAAAATTTTTCATTGCCTTAATTTTAACATAAAATGTTATGATACATTAAATATATGTTTCTTATTGCAATCAAAGAACAATTTTGGCATTAAATAAGATAGTAAACATACTAGCCAACTTCTCTTTTAGTACCGTATTTTTCGGACTATAAGTCGCAGTTTTTTTTCATAGTTTGGCCGGGCTCCAGTGCGACTTATATATGTTTTTTTCCTTTTTTATAATGCATTTTCGGCAGGTGCGACTTATACTCCGGTGCAACTTATACTCCGAAAAATACGGTAGTAAGCAAGCAAACAAAAGCTCCTAATTTGGCTGCTGACGTATGCAGTAACATATTGTGTCTTTTCTGATTGAATTATTTTGTCAGAATTATGAGGATCAAGCTGGAGAAAATGTATTTAAAATGTCTAACTACACTTTTGTTACAATTAGGGCTGTCAACGTTAATGCATGTGATTAATAAAAATAAATGATCGCGTTATCAAATATGAATAAAGGTTAATCACTTCCGGGTTAAGGCTTAACCCGGAGGACGCGCACATTTGTTACAGGGTCCCACTTCGCTTCAAAACCGAACTTTGGATAAAACTAAGGTAACTTATTGGTATTGCAGCGACAAACGTTTTTATCATCGGCACACATCAAGTTCAAAATACCATCATAAAGCAAAACATGTACTCGAGGATCAGTGTTGCTAATCCTCCCCTTCTTTTGTAAATAGCTACTTGCAACACATCTGGTGATATTGGAGACTTTTTTTGTTTCTTGGAGACAAGCATCATTCGACGGGTGCAGCCAGTCAGTCAACTGGTGCTCTGCTCACGCCGATAGCTACGTGCTAGCATGAATGCTAGCTGCATGCACTTAAATTTTTTATCATACTTATTTTCACCAAGTTTTGAGCAAATCAATGACTTGCAGTTCAGTAAACTATTTAAAAAATGTTCCTGTATGACATTCTGACTACCAAATTGCATTTGTACTCAAATATCGGGGTACTTTCTTCAGCAATTTTTTAAGTACGGTAACAAGTTTAAAATGTGATTAATCTTATTAGTTAAAATGTATTAAAGGGGAACATTATCACCAGACCTATGTAAGCGTCAATATATACCTTGATGTTGCAGAAAAAAGACCATATATTTTTTTAACTGATTTCCGAACTCTAAATGGGCGAATTTTGGCGAATGAAACGCCTTTCTAATATTCGCTCTCGGAGCGATGACGTCTCAACGTGACGTCACATCGGGAAGCAATCCGCCATTTTCTCAAACACCGAGTCAAATCAGTTCTGTTATTTTCCGTTTTTTTGACTGTTTTCCGTACCTTGGAGACATCATGCCTCGTCGGTGTGTTGTCGGAGGGTGTAACAACACGAACAGGGACGAATTCAAGTTGCACCAGTGGCCCAAAGATGCGAAAGTGGCAAGAAATTACACGTTTGTTCCGCACACTTTACCGACGAAAGCTATGCTACGACAGAGATGGCAAGAATGTGTGGATATCCTACGACACTCAAAGCAGATGCATTTCCAACGATAAAGTCAAAGAAATCTGCCGCCAGACCCCCATTGAATCTGCCGGAGTGTGTGAGCAATTCAGGGACAAAGGACCTCGGTAGCACGGCAAGCAATGGCGGCAGTTTGTTCCCGCAGACGAGCGAGCTAAACCCCCTGGATGTCTTGGCTCACACCGTCCCTTATGCCACCGAAGATGATCAAGAGAAGAATATCGACCCTAGCTTCCCTGGCCTGCTGACATCAACTCCAAAACTGGACAGATCAGCTTTCAGGAAAAGAGAGCGGATGAGGGTATGTCTACAGAATATATTAATTGATGAAAATTGGGCTGTCTGCACTCTCAAAGTGCATGTTGTTGCCAAATGTATTTCATATGCTGTAAACCTAGTTCATAGTTTCCTTTAATGCCAAACAAACACATACCAATCGTTGGTTAGAAGGCGATCGCCGAATTCGTCCTCGCTTTCTCCCGTATCGCTGGCTGTCGTGTCGTTTTCGTCGGTTTCGCTTGCATACGGTTCAAACCGATATGGCTCAATAGCTTCAGTTTCTTCTTCAATTTTGTTTTCGCTACCTGCCTCCACACTTCAACCATCCGTTTCAATACATTCGTAATCTGTTGAATCTCTTAAGCCGCTGAAATCCGAGTCTGAATCTGAGCTAATGTCGCTATATCTTGCTGTTCTTTCCGCCATGTTTGTTTGTATTCACTATGTGACGTCACAGGCAAATGGAAGGGTGTTTATAACGATGGTTAAAATCAGGCACTTTGAAGCTTTTTTTTAGGGATATTGCGTGATGGATAACATTTTGAAAAAAACTTCGAAAAATATAATAAGCCACTGGGAACTGATTTTTAATGGTTTTAACCTTTCTGAAATTGTGATAATGTTCCCCTTTAAGTATTTATTCTTCTGTTGTTTGATACTTTGTATAAGTTTTGGGTGATACTACCAATTTTGGTATCAATCCAATACCAAGTGGTCATACATTGGCCATAATTTAAATTCTCCTGGTTCCAGGGTCATGAATAATAGAAAATGACTAAATATTTTGTAATAGTAAAAAAAAGTCAATCTAATCATTGTAGTATAGACAATATACGGCTTCTGTACTTGGTATCGTTCCAATCGATGTCTGTGTAGATCCTCTCATGGCATCTGTTTACATTAAGGAACGCTAGCTTTCTTTTAGCGGTTAGCTATTGTAACCCTACGGCGTGTAGTGAAGCATGATTAGCTATTACTCCTCCTGTAGGGATGATACTTGTAAGAAACATAGTTTATTTGTCGCCATGGAGGCGAGGATTAGTGAGTTAGAAGTAGCTAAAACACTGCCAACTGCGGATGGACGTTAGTCGCGAGCTACCAGTTTTTTGAAGCACCTCTTGCAGAGCGGGGCTTCAGTGTTCATAGCTTCACTTTTATCATTGGTTTTTAAGCCAAAATGCGTCTTAACGTGTCTTTGCTTCTAAGTACTACATACGTGTGCGTTGACTAAACATGCGTATCTGCTCTTTTTACCAGCAACGTCACGGATGTATGAAAAATAGTACCAATATTTTTCAGAAGCAGTATTGTACCGTGTTTAATTTATTAGTCCCATAGTACTTTATTAGTACCGGTATACCCCTAACATCCACACATAAATAATACACATTTTTGTATCAATTAAACAGGTTTGGGTAATTTTATTTTAGAAAAATGTGTTTACCTTCATTTAAACACATGTTAGGCAGATTGTGGCAGTTGAGTTCTCCAAAGTATCCCATTGAGTGAGACCATCAAGTGCTGATTCTTCATAATAAAGAACACTTAAGCTTCTAGTCTCTCCGGCACAAGCGGTGGCTCGTCAGTCTTTCAACGAATCCTTATAGAACGTACTTTTGTTGAGGTTGTGAGCAATCACTTCTTTCCTTTCAGCTTCCTCACATTTCCAGTGCAATAGTGCACAATTTGGTCAGCTAAGACGCTCACTTACATTTCGAGAGTCTTCAGTGTTGTTGTCCAAGTTGGAAATGTTTTGCGGTACGTTCAAAAACTTGCCTATTTGCCACTCATACCCCTGTTTTTTTTAGCAACAGAACCCTCTGTTTATGATGCAGCTTTCAAGCTTTACCAGAGGTCTTCTGGTCGAGACAAGATACAGTCATTGTAGTTCGTGTGATTGGTGCATCTCACACGTTTTGTGAGGAAAGTCGGACTTTCTTCCCAGTCAGCAGCAAACTCCTGAGGTCCGTGATAGAGGGAAACCGCATTTTGTCTCGGTTTTTACTGTAAACATTCAAGAAGATGCCAAAGACCACCAGAAGGCCGCCCCAGATGTACCTGAGTGAGGGAGTTTGGGTGTGGGGTGGGTGACAAATTATTTTATTATTGTAAAGTGCTTTTCAATTTTCTTCTAGTCAGACAGAATTTTCGGTACAACAGATGGAATTTTTACTTGACATGTTTTGACTGTCATTATTGTTAGGTGACTCGAAAATCTCCTTTTTCTCAGACAATATTTAAATGTTTTTTTAATAGTGATTTATTTCTTTTTGTTAAAATAAAAAAACAAATATGCATAAAAATACATTACTTGCAAACAACCTACAAAAATATAAACATTGTGTAATTCTAAAAATATTTTGTTGTATTTACTGTGGTCTTTATTTTGCAACGTCTTTGTCACTTTTCTTTTTTTGCTAACTCTTTGCCCTGATAATGCATTCAAGAAATTGACAGTGAAAGTGAAATTAGACGTTCAGAAAGGGCAATTCGATCATCATCAGGGATAAAGATGGTATCTTGGAACATGTGAAAAGATCTTCTCTATTTAAAAAGACAATGATAACTAAACCGCATAGTGGTCTTATTATTGAGACTCCTGCCTCTAAATCTCTCAGTCCCTTTGAACACCTCTTTAAGGGTGGAAGACAACCTCAGAGACAAAAGTAAGCTCTCTTTTATTTACTATTACTACTAGAACTTACTGCGCAAAGCATTAAGGGCCTGATCTACTAAAGGTTTGCGTATATTAAAACATGTGCAAACTTGATAGCGCACGCAAAGATGATCTTAGTTTGTGCGCAGAGAATTTTGTCTCTTAAATAAGCAAAACAGAGAGCCCAATCCATTTAGCATGTTTGTCTTCATGTATATGCAAAATATATGCTGATTATCAGAACACCCACAATACAGTGTGGAAGGGATGGAAAAAAAAATCCTTTAGCCCTCCGAATGTAATTTATGAAGACTGAAACTGTTCTGCTGCCACTTATTTGCGTCTATATTTACAAGTTTAGAGAGTATGTGAAAAGTGGCACAGTTATGCACAAATAGATGTTAAAAATAAGCCAATTACAATGCAAAATAAAATGAGAGAGAGAAAATCTGCCATTCGAGTGCGTGTCAACATATTTGGACCGTCAGAAATAAAAACAGACATATAGTCTATTCAGCAATATAATTTTATAGTCGCTGGGTGACCTAAAGATTTGATATCATGATTATTTTTCACATTTAAAACCCTTGTGGTCTACATAACATGAAATGCTGGTTCTTTGGTCAACATTTTTGCATAGATTTTGTTTCACAGACCATCTTCAAGTTGCTTTCTAACGTCTCTTCAGAATGCGTCGTTTTGTGGGCGGTCCTATTTACGTGTTCAAGAACTCTCCAGGTCAAGCAAAGCTCTTTGAGTAAACCTCTAACATGTATGGAGATATCCGTTGACGTAGCTAAAGCCAAATACGTCACAATCGTCTCAAATTCCAAACTGTTCATTTGGAACTTTTGGAAGAATGCAAGATTGTTTTACAAACATCTCTGCCATGCCTACATGGTTTGATTTAACATGTTTGTGTTTATGGGGATCCCAGATACACAAAAACAGCAGGCACCAATAGGTAAGAAAAGTTGGAGCATAATAAGACCGCTTCAAGAGGCTGATTAAAACAAATTCAATTGATTCGTTCTGGTGTTTGCTTGCGTTTTTCCATATACGAAACAATGTTTTGCGATATTTTCTTGTGTTTGGATCATTCCAGATGCACCATCAAAACACTGGCGCCTCCCAGAGTGTGCTTTTGGTGTGCTAAAAATATGTTGTGTTGTCCAGTTCGCACTTTGATATCACCCAGAAAAGGTGGTTCATATTATATTTGTCTGCTGCATGTTCCTCGATTTAACGGAACAACACAGGTTGGACCGATCAAGCATATGGTTCCATGTAGGCCTGGGCGATATATCGAGTTTGTAAGATATATCGATATATTTTTAAACAAGATATGAATTAAGAAAATATCGTAATATCGATATAATTTATTTCACATTAAAATTACCAAACGCCGCTTATTTGTTGTGTTCCTTGTTCTCCCCCGCTTCCCACTCCCTGTCATGGGCTACTAAACCCCTCCCCTTCCTCCTTCCGACACGTATAAGAACATCCATGATTGGTCGGTTGTTTACTATGATGAGTCACGATTGGTTAGGGACAGGCCAATCAGAGGCAAGATAGGGCGGATCATCGAACCAGGAAGGGAAATCACAAAGTGCCTGCCTGCAAATGTATTTTTTTATCTGAGTTTGACACATTTTGTATTATTTGCACAGCTTTGTTATTTATTTTACGTATAAATAATATTTTTCTATTTTATTTATGTTATGCAATTCCGTACTACTTAAACAGTTTCTTTTCTCTGCTGTTAATACCCATCTTGACTAACTGGGTTAATAAAAGTGCCACTGACTGTTTACAGTACAGTTGTCTTTCACTTCAATTTCACTGAACATCGCTCAAAAATGAATATCTTTGTATGTATACTTTCACCGAAAAAATATATCGAGATATACTGTACTTTTTCGTCCATATCGCCCAGCCCTATTTCCATGAATGTGGAGAGTCTCCATGGTGACAGCCGATTCAGTAAACGCAAAAACCTCATTTAAATAAGGCGTTTCTGCACCACTTGATATCTATCACGCCACAGTCTTAGTAAATCACCCACCCGCATCCCGCCCACTAATAGTACTCACAATTTTTTACTTTGCGCACAATATCCAGCACTTATTTGGATCTTTGTAGCCCATATTGTTATGTAATAATACCTCTCTGACAGTATTATCTTTTTAAAGGTATAATGTTTTTAAACAGGTTTTGCATTAAATGTAGAAACATTTTGTATCTAAAGGATAAGGGTGTAGTAAAATATATATTTTTTTCTAAATAGATAACTTAAATGCTATATTATACTATATTGTCTGCACAAGACTAGGAGACTGAGGCTCAAGGTACAATCAATGGACTGAGGATATAAAAAAAGAGAAGAGGACTGGAACAAAAATGTGTCCGAAAAATTTCAGTACTTACTGAAAAGTGAAGGGCTTGGTGAAGAACATGAAGGAGAGAATGACCGTCATAGCCTTCCTCCCTGTGGTCACTGCAAATACATAAAACAGGTTTGATTCTTCTGTTCAAGCTTTCAGCAAACTATAAAAGCTGATCTTGTAGCCAGGCTTTATAGTTGCGGAATGCTCTGTTATTTCAAGAAGTCATTACACATATTTGAGAAATGTTGTCAAACTAACCCGTGACTGCAACCAGCGCACCAAACAGCTTAATCAAGGCCAGCACAAAGGATATGCCGAAATAGCCCGTAAGAGAGAAGAAGAACGCATAACCGTATGTCTTCACAGGGTGCTAAAAGGGAAGGGGAAACGATACAATGACACAGAAATACAACAGATTCATGCAGAAAAACCAATCCATGGAAACTCAGAACAGTGCCAGTTTACCTCAGAGCAGAAAGCCGCTGCTGGTCCCAGCCCGCCCACACACAGAAGCCCCATCAATATGTAGACAAAGCCGATAGAGTATGAGTACAGCACCTGTACACACAACAGGTACCACTTCTCATACCAGACAAAACACTCAACAAATAGCACTTTCACAGACTTTAACCATGTACAGCAAGTCATTCTACATACATTCTAAGAACAGTACTGTAAAACAATTTTTGTATCACAGCAAAACATAATATTTTCAGTGCAGCAGGTACACTATGTTTTGCAACATACACACAAATAATTCACGTTTTCATTAAAGTCCTGATCTTTCCAAATTAAATTACAAATATGCATATACGAAAAAAGTAAAAAGTAATGTATATTTTGTAATGTATGTAGCTCAGCAAACATCTTATGCTTTATAAATCTTGAGATTATTTATAAACATTATTATGAATTACTTTTAAATACTGGTAATGGGTCAAATGATACAGAAGCATTTATGCCTAATGAAACAAAAGGAGTGATACTGTGTATCTTGATGCCTCGATGTGTGCGTCACTTTAAGGAAAAAAACGTATCACCATTATAGCTGCTGTGTAATTTGAGAAGAAGTCAGACAAAGTGGCATGTCACATTAGACATAGGTTTTAGTCGCTATCATCGATCTAAGTTGAACTATAAAAAAGGAAAAGTTCCAAAGTGTGGGGTCATTTTAATCTGATTGCGCAAAATAAGTTAAACAATGTCTTCCTGTTTACTATCTGGCTTTTTGGGCAGAGCTGTGTGCATATTAATTTCTGCAAAGCTATTTGTTTAAAAACTAAACAATAAAAACAAATTACATACTTATTTGCAGGTCAAACGTAATGAATGACTTGTATGATCCATCTGACGGAGGATGGCCATTACGAAACGCAGACACAGTATCAGTGCAGTGTCAATACAGGTAGCAAGTGTGCCATACACTCACTGAGGCGTCATTTACCCATCACTATTAAATACCATTTCAGAATTGGAGCCATTATGAAGTTTCATGGCTTTCTCCTGCACGTTTCCAATAGCAGCATCTGCACACAGTGCCATGGATATGAGGACAACACCTGAAGACAGACATCAACAAGGATGTTAGATATACGAGATTGAGCCTCCATATTAAAAAAAATATTACCTGTTACGTTAAAGTTGGGGGCTACTTTGCTGTCGGCGAGCGTGAACCAGATGAGTCCAAGACTCATGCATGCAGCAGCAGACACGTCAGCAACATTATAACGTTTACCTGATCACCACACAGCAAGCAAAAAGTGTAAGGGACGACTCCAACATACTTGTAACCATGTATGAAAACATTGTGATTTGGTAATTAAAAAAACAGGTCTCAACCATAGCTTTAATGTTTTATTAAAAACGTCTTGACTTACCTTGAATAAATACTCCTCCAATCATGACAGGAATGAGTTTACAGCACTTAAAGATGACCTGTGTCGGGTAGTTCAAGTAGCCCAGAGAGGTGTTGGACAGGCCCATGGTGCCCACTGTTAGAAACGCGATGATCATATATGTCTTTCCTGGTATCCTGGAGAATACAACATAAACAAGCGTCTTATCCGCAGCTGTTTGAGCAAAGAATTGTACGCCTGCGATGCGGGTTCAATGCGCTGCACCTTCTGCGTTTATCCGACGTGAGCTGAAGCTCCACGAGTCCAAACATGGAGTAAAAACCGAACTGGATCAGAGTGAGGTACCAACCAAAGGGCTTGAAACCCTCTACAGCAAATATCAGCTCCTAAAGGATGATGTTGAGTAAAAAAAAGTGGTCTTTAGGACACTTGAATTAAAAAATGAATTTAGTATGACTTTTGTTTTCCATTTCATGTCATACCTGAAGATATCCATACACGAGGTAGAAGACAAACACCCCAGCCACACAGATGAAGAACTGCTTGGGCGTGCTGAAGCTGCTGAGGTTGATTCCCAGAACCTTCAGTTCCTCTAAAGACTTTATATGAGGGGACATCACCTCTGTGGATGATGGCATGGATATGGAAATGGGCTTCCGTGTATTGTTGTACCCCACTAGGCCGTATTTGGCACTCATTGTAATTGAGTGTGCTTTTGGCTATATGGATACAAAGACAATGCAAGTCATTACTTTTCAAAGTGTTCTTACTACACCATTTTAACCATGCACACATTTGACTCAAATGATAACGGTTTCCTATTTGACTGAGTTTGAAAGGAAGTACTGTACAACATAAGAAGTGTAAAGGCATGCCATTGCTACCTTAGATTATTAGTTCCAGCATATTTAAATACACAACATGATTACAGTTTACTATTTGACTGGGTTCGAAAGGAAGTACTGTACAACATAAGAGGAACTTTAAAGGCATGCCATTGCTATGTTAGATACTTAGTTCAAACATAATTAAGCCAGGGTAATAATTATTTTAGGCTTTTGAAGATACATCCTGCTTCCGGATCTCGGCTATTAAAACGCTAATGCCCACTTTTCATTAAATCACCCAGTAAAATCTAATAAAATAAATCATTTGCATTATGTGTATGCTAAAGGGATGGTAAAGGGGAACAAAGTGTTCTTTTAAGGCTTTAACTAAGCAAGCAGCAGCAATATTGTTACCTTATACAACACTTCCGGGTGGAATTACGCAGGTTTATACTCCTCTTCTGGTGCTATTCCGGTGAAAAACATCTCTTTAAACATACCAGCGTCTTATTCACTGCTTAAAAGGCATTTATAGGCTATTCGACAATGACAACTTTGTAAAAAAAAGAAGAAGAAGAAGCTCTGATCAGCGTTATCGCTAGCAGGACATTAGCTGCTAGATGCATGCACCGGCAGAGGCAGCCGACAACTTCCGGTTTGGGCTGAGCTCGGAGGCTGTGTTCCTATTGGTCGAGTGGAGCTCACGAATCTGCGGGCAGAAGCAGTAGGTAATTGTATTTTTTTTGTTTAACATTAATAACATGCTCACGGAACTACTTGGTTAATAAATCAAGCAGTGATGATGTTGTTATTCTATTAATAGCACTGACATGTCTGTAATTATCATTTTCAAATTGTGTTTTTCCTGTTAAAATGAAGAAGGCGAAAGTGCTTCCTGTGTACAAAAGCTGTGATAAACATTTGTTTTCAAATTACCGTCCGATTTTATTACTACCCCGACGCTCTAAAATCTTAGAGAGGCTTTTCCAGACCAGATTACAAAAATTAATTGATAAACATAGACTGTTGTGTGATAGCCAATACGGTTTTAGGAAAAAAACATTCCACATGAATGGCTTTAACTGACACCGTTTAATTTATCAAAGATGCACTAGACAACAAACTCTATGCTATTGGCATTTTTATTGACCTAAAAAAGCCTTTGACACATTAAACCACAGTATTCTAATTGACTATCCATACACTTGGGTAAAACGGATTCCATCCTGTTTGGGTCCCTCATCAACCTTAAGAAAGTCAATGACTTCACTATAAAAGTGGGTGACATTGTTATCACCAGGAAGGATGACGTCACCTACCTAGGTTCCATTCGAGAGACTAATCTTTCCTGTGATAAAATGGCGAAGTTGGTAGAGTGGCCGTGCCAGCAATCGGAGGGTTGCTGGTTACTGGGGTTCAATCCCCACCTTCTACCATCCTAGTCATGTCCGTTGTGTCCTTGGGCAAGACACTTCACCCTTGCTCCTGATGGCTGCTGGTTAGCGCCTTGCATGGCAGCTCCCGCCATCAGTGTGTGTAAATGTGGAAATACTGTCAAAGCGCTTTGAGTACCTTGAAGGTAGAAAAGCGCTATATAAGTATAACCCATTTATCATTTATTATAAAATAGCAACCAAGGTAATCAAAAAGGTAAACCAACGAACAAGATTTCTCTACAGAATCTCCTCTCTGGTCAACAAAAGCACCATGAGGATTCTAGCCGGAACTCTCATTCAACCCTTTTTCGATTACGCTTGCACCTCTTGGTACCTTAGCACCTCCAAAACTCTCAAATCTAAACTCCAAACATCCCAGAACAAGCTAGTCAGATTACTTCTAGACCTCCACCCCAGATCCCACCTCACTCCTACCCACTTCTCCAAAGTGGGCTGGCTCAGGGAGGACAGAGTAAAACAACTTGCACTGAGCCTAGTCTATAAAATCCGCTACACCTCCCTGATACCGAAGTACATGTCAAACTACTTCCTTAACGTAAATGACCGCCATAACCACAACACCAGGGGGAGCTCCACTAACCACGTTAAACCCAGATTCCGATCTAACAAAGGTCTTAACTTATTCTCTTTCCATGCCACATCAATATGGAATGCGCTCCCAACAGGTATAAAAGAAAGGGCATCTCTATCCTCCAACTTCAACCCTAAACTAACACCCTCCCCGGATTGTTAATACCGTATTTTCCGCACTATAAGCCGCACCTAAAAACCACAAATTTTCACAAAAGCTGACAGTGCGGCTTATAACCCGGTGCGCCTTATATATGGATTAATATAAATATTTATTTTCATAAAGTTTCGGTCTCGCAACTACGGTAAACAGCCGCCATCTTTTTTCCCCGTAGAAGAGGAAGCGCTTCTTCTTCTATGGTAAGCAACTGCCAAGGTAAGCACCCGCCCCCGTAGAAGAGGAAGCGCTTCTTCTTCTACGGTAAGCAACCACCCGCCCCCGTAGAAGAAGAAGCGCGCGGGTATTACGTTTCATTTCCTTTGTGTGTTTACATCTGTAAAGACCACAAAATGGCTCCTACTAAGCGACACGCGTATAACGCAGAATTTAAACTTACATCACAGATGGTGTCAAAAAACAAGTGAAGCACACAAATACAACACTCGCCGTCATTCCGGGTGGATTAACCAAAGAACTCCAACCGCTCGATATTGGTGTCAACAGGGCATTTAAAGCACGACTGCGAACGGCGTGGGAACAATGGATGACCGAAGGCGAACACACCTTCACTAAGACAGGGAGACAGCGCCGGACGACATACGCCTGGGCGGATATTTCGGTCACAACTGTGGTCCGAGCTTTCCGGAAGGCAGGATTCACAGAACTGCTGGACAACAACAGCGACACTGACTCCGATGACTTCGACGAGACGGAGCCGGCCATTTTGGATCCCGTATTCGCCCAACTTTTTAATTCGGACACCGAAGGAGAAGAATTCGAGGGATTTATGAATGAAGAATAACTTCAGAAAGTGAGCGTTATGTTTATTTTGTGTGTTGTGACATTAACGTTCGAGCAACATTATGTTGCTATTGCTCTGCACTATTTTGAATTTTACTATGTTTGTGATTGCACATTTGCACATTACCGTACATTTTGGGAGTGAACAGAGTTGTTAGAACGCTGGTTTTTAATATATTATTAAAGTTTGACTGACCTATCTGACTGTTTTTTTGACATTCCCTTTAGCGCGGTTAGATGCGGCTTATAACACGGGGCGGCTTATAGGTGGACAAAGTTTTGAAATATGCCGTTCATTGAAGGCGCGGCTTATAACCCAGGGCGGCATATGGTGCGGAAAATACGGTAATCAAATGTAAACAATCAAATGTAGATACTTTTCTTATGCCTTCTGATCTCTCTCTCTCTCTCTATGTCCACTACTTGCTGTACATAGCCTACCAAGTCAGACCTACTCTGTTTCAATATCCATTTCTCTGTTCTCAATTGTTGATGACTGATGATAACAACCAAACCTAACCCCCCTTCACACCCCAAATTGTAAATAATGTAAATAATTCAATGTATACACCCTGATGATTATCTTGTGTGATGACTGTATTATGATGATAGTATTTATGATAGTATATATCTGTATCATGAATCAATTTAAGTGGACCCCGACTTAAACAAGTTGAAAAACTTATTCGGGTGTTACCATTTAGTGGTCAATTGTACGGAATATGTACTTCAATGTGCAACTTACTAATAAAAGTCTCAATCAATCAATCAATCAAACAAACTGCAGACATATGGAGTTAGAGAGACCTCTTTAAAATGGATAAAAAGTTATCTCTCGAACAGAACACAATTTGTACAGATGGGAAATAACATATCAACATACAGATGTATCACTTGTGAGGTCCCTCAGGGGTCAGTCTTGGGACCAGAACTTTTCACATTATATATCAATGACATAGTCAAAGTATCTGACGTCCTAAAATTAGTGTTTGCGGATGAGACAAACATCCTCTGTTCTGGAAAAGATTTAATTCAATTAGTAAACACAGGGAATTGTCAAAAATTAATTTGCGGTTTTTAATAAATAAATTGTCACTAAATCTCTCAAAAACAAACTATATCCTCTCCGGGAGAAGGGGACTGGAAAAAAAACATACACATAGAAGTTAGCGGGACGTTATTTATTAAAGTTATTAAGCAGTGGCACAAACATTCATGTCATTTCAAAACAGAAAGTACAAGATTGTCAGAGACATTTTAAAACAAGCTATTAGTGCACTTTTGTGCATGATGTCACTAAGATGACATATCAAAACAACACTAAATTAAAGTGCACTTTTTGTACAGAACGGCACTATAATAGTTTAAAACAAACAGAGTGCATTTTTGTGCATGATGTCACACAAGATATTTCAATAACTGTCGAATAAAAATGAGCTGCATAATAGGAAATCAAATCACTATGTGGTAAGTTACTGCGGACGTTATCTCATTCTGTTGTTCACTATTTTTTTCATACGGTGTTGATGTGGAAATGGTTGTCTCTGCTTTTTGTTGGTGTGGCACCGGACGGAGACCTTGACATGCAGAGTAAGCACTCTTCATTCTCTCGCGGGTGGCTTTTCAAATGATGCTACATATTAGCAGTAATGCTACTTTTTGACAAATTACGGTTGTCTGTTCGACATATTCCCACTTGAAGCCAAACCACCACCAGACGATGGACCCCGTGCTGTTTTTCTTCGGAATTAATTCTTCCTTCATTTGTTACCAGATTTGCACCTTCTTTCTTTCGTATTACCACTCGCACCACAGCTAACGTTACCCATGCTGCTACCTCTCTGCTCCGCGAGGGCGTATACGTATGTGACGTATGTAAGAATGTGCACTTGCTGCCTGTGAGAATGAGAGACAGGAAAGTGTAGGAAGAGCCTGTAGTGTAATGCCAGCAGCTAAAAGCAACTGCGTGAGAACGTATACTCGAATATCACAATATAGTCATTTTTTATATCGCACAGAGTATATCGATATATCGCCCAGCCTTACCTACAGGGACACTATTGAACCGCTATTTAAGCTCCAGAAAAAGGCAATTAGAATTATACATTATGCCCCATATAGAGCACATACCAATGATCTGTTCATAATAAGTAATTTTCTTAAACTACATTATATAATCCAATACAGTAGCCTTCAAGTTATGTTTATGGCCTCACAAACCTTTCAAATATACAGTCTGTTTTCACTCAGAGATGGTCCACATGAACTCAGGGGTGTCCTGAAATTCAAGCATAACATAGTAAATTCCACATTCAAGGCTCAAACATTATCTATAGCGCTGGTGAAACTGTGGGACAATGTGAGCGGAGAAATTAAACTGTCTTCTAGCCTAAGAATGTTCAACATTGCGGTAAAAAATGTGTTGTTGGGAAACTATCAAAAACATGACTAGTTGTTTGGACTATCTCAACTGTGGGACACAGGTGCAAAATAACTCACTGTGGAATGAGGGACATAACACACCAGACAAGCCTTCAGAAGACGAAAGATACCCAGGCAAGATGGAGCTAATCTCATGGTCGCTCAATGCTATTGACAAAGTGTTTTCCAGCATATGTTATTCTTGTTCTGAAATTGTCATGTATCCATCAAATCTGCTGTTGAAACTTGGACTATATAACCAACATGTATAACATATATAAGTTGATTGTAAATTATGGGCGGGACATGGATAAGAATTCTTGCTTTTTTCCCCCCATATCCCTTTTCGGTGGGTGCCGTTGCATGTCTGTCAAATTACAAAGAGTGATGAAGTGTTGCGGGGGCCAAGCGGTAGAAAGTGGATGGATGGATGGATGAAGTGTTGCTATATACTGTATCTCTGCCGAAATAAATACATTCATTCATTCATTCATTCATTACATCGATATTTTTTATCGTCACAAAATCTTTTTTCCATTTAAAAAAATGTATATTATGTTTAATAAGTCAGGAAATATGTCCCTGGACACAAAAGGATTTTGAATAAGACCAATGTAGGATCCTGTAACTACTGGTATCGGATCGATACTCACATTTGTGGTATCATCCAAAACTAATGTTAAAGTTAAGTTAAAGTACCAATGATTGTCACACACACACTAGGTGTGGTGAAATTTGTCCTCTGCATTTGACCCATCCCCTTGTTCACCCCCTGGGAGGTGAGGGGAGCAGTGGGCAGCAGCGGTGACGCGCCCGGGAATCATTTTTGGTGATTTAACCCCCAATTCCAACCCTTGATGCTGAGTGCCAAGCAGGGAGGCAATGGGTCCCATTTTTTATAGTCTTTGGTATGACTCGGCCGGGGTTTGAACTCACAACCTACCGATCTCAGGGCGGACACTCTAACCACAAGGCCACTGAGTAGGTAAAGTATCAAACAACAGAAAAATAAGTGATTATTACATTTTAACAGAAGAATAGATGGAACATGTTAAAACAGAAAATAACCAGATATTAACAGTAAATGAACAAGTCGAATAATAATCCATTTTCTACCGATTGTCCCTCATAATTTTGACAATTTATTGGATAAGAAATGACACAATATGTTACTGCATACGTCAGCAGCCAAATTAGGAGCCTTTGTTTGTTTACTTACTGTCTCGTAGGTTCAGTATTTCATTTAAGGCCGAAATTATTCTTCGATTGCAATAAGAAATGTTTAATGTACCGTAAGACCTTTTGATGAAATCAAGCCAATAGTGCCAATTTGTGTGGTTCCTTTTAATTAGAAAAGTATTGAAAAATATCTTAATACATTTTGGTACCGGTATCAAAATATTGGTATCGCTACAACCCTACAACAATTGTGTACACTTGTTTTCGTAGAAATACAAAAAAAAGCTTTAATATTTGCTTGTCAGCTTTACTTATTTCAAAGCAAGTTATCCATCAATTTGTACGTAAAGAAAAAAAATCCAGCAATTATGTAATAACATTATAAGGCGAGTATACATATTATATTAATATATTATTCACTTTTACAAGCGACCCACAGAAGGCAGCCATAACTGCGACGTGGCTCTTTATAAAAACAAGTTTGACACTCCTGCATTATAGGATGGAGCTACACTTATGTTTAGATACCAGTTTAGCACATTCATAACACAAAATATAGCTTGTTAAATAACGTAACCTGTGATAATTGTATTTATAAAAAAATGTTCTGCTACTTTGTACATTATGTGTTGTACAACTTGATTAATCGTACAATATTCATATCTCTGCATGACAATGTCTTAACCTTCTCTATTTTGTAAAAAAAACAAAAAAACAAAACAAGCACACTTGTAGAATTTAACATTCCTTTTAAAAAGAATAACACATTTTAAATTAAAACTAATGCAGACAAAACATGCAATAGAATGGAGTACTAACAACTGCAGTACTGTAGCTTAACAAAAAACACAGTTGTAGTTTAATAATCCATCCATTTTCTACCGCTTATTCCCTTCGGGGTAATAATATAAATTAATTTTATTTATAAAGCACTTTACATTTTTAAAAAAAACTCTAAGTGCTACAGTGGCAAGTTAAAAACACACATAAAACATACACTAAAAATACAATATAAACTAACAGTTAAATGAAGTAATGTATTAATAATGTAGACCATTTACCTTGGAGAGTGGACTTTTACAGTATTTCCTTCTAGCTGCGTCTCTGTCAAACACACCATCAGCAGCTTCTTCATACAGTATTTTCATGAATTAATAAATATGTTAACTCGTTATTTTGACAGCTCTCATCAATTTCCAAACAAAAGACAGCAAAACATGTGATGTGCGATACCACTGATTTTCTTTTTGATCCGATACTTAGTAAAATTTAGGCTGGTATTGGCAATACCGATCCGATAGTTTGTGCAAAATATACCTAATGTGAAAAACATTTAAATTTAAAATTAGTGTATTTCCAGTGTTGTTGCTCTTGGGAAATCATCTTCCAACGAAACAATTAATGACGTTATTCAGCACTCAATGCGTTAGTAAATGTATATTTAACTCTGTGTGTAGTTCCTCCAAATAGCCTACAGTAAAAGAATACATACACTTGCTGTTTATAATACTGAGCAACTCATTTTAATCGCCAGGAACTTTCTTAAATAAGCAACTGACAGACCGAATGACTGAGCACAGCAGTGTGCCCTGCTGCACTTGCGTATTACATACTTATTACCGAAGTGGGAAAAAAAGTAGTTCCCACCAATTGCGTTTCATTTAAACACGATTTCCATGATTTAGTTACTTTACTTTGTGTTCCTTGTTATTGATATACATTATCTCATTTAACTTAAGTGTCAAAAGTATCGATATTTAAATACGAGAATCGATATTAGAGCATAAAGATCTAGTATTGGCGGTTTCGATTATTTTATGTACTGCTGCACTTGCGTATTACATACTTATTACCGAAGTGGGAAAACAAGTAGTTCCCACCAATTGCGTTTCATTTAAACACGATTTCCATGATTTAGTTACTTTACTTTGTGTTCCTTGTTATTGATATACATTATCTCATTTAACTTAAGTGTCAAAAGTATCGATATTTAAATACGAGAATCGATATTAGAGCATAAAGATCTAGTATTGGCGGTTTCGATTATTTTATGTATTCATTTATTTTTTGTCCTGTTCAGCTACTCAGGCAAATCACATTGTTGATGTAGATGCCCATATCGGCTGTACAAATTTACTTTACAAAAGATAAGTCTGGTATATTTCTCTTGTTGCCTTACTTGTATTTGACTTTATTAAATGGATTTATATTATTATTTGGTGCAGCTGGGCCGGAGCAGGAGGGGATAGAAAGAGAAAAAAAGGAAGACAGAGGAGGAAATTGTGGGGACAAGAGGGGGATAAGACAAGTAGACAACAACAACAGCAA
Organism: Nerophis lumbriciformis; assembly: GCF_033978685.3. Lineage (NCBI taxonomy): Eukaryota > Metazoa > Chordata > Actinopteri > Syngnathiformes > Syngnathidae > Nerophis > Nerophis lumbriciformis. The sequence continues at coordinate 32,350,530 of NC_084554.2, read as the reverse complement.
TAAAAATACCAATAGAAATAGCACTATTGATAATGAATAATAACAATAATTACCTCTGTTATCAACAATACAATTGTTTCAAAGCAACAATACATATATGTAATGATAACTTGAAATATAAAAGAAAGCAGATAAATGGAGGGGAAGAAATAGAAACAAACTGTAATAACCTTGTAGATTGTTATAGTAACAATAGGTTAACCTTTGTCAGTGTGCCTTGTGTTACCCAGTTTCCCATAGGGCAGGGGTCGGCAACCTTTACCAGTCAAAGAGCCATTTTGACCAGTTTCACAAATTAAAGAAAACAATGGGAGCCACAAAAATCTTTTGAAATTTAAAATGAATTAACACTGCATACAAAGTTTTTTTTTTGCTTTGTGCTATGTATAAACCAAGGGTCTCAGACACGCGGCCCACACCTTAATATGAAAATTGAATGTCAATGCGGCCCGTAGGTTTTATATGAATGGCGCTTGACAGCGTCATACTTGTCAGCCCTCCCGATTTTACCGGCGGACTACGAATTGCAAGGCGACTGCTCTTCCGAACGTGCCGTGATGGTTCAGTATTTAGCACCCACTACAACCAGCGTACCGGCCCAGCCACACATTGTTTGAGACTTCTGCTTGCTCACGTAAGTGACAGCAAGGCATATTTGGTCAACAACCACACAGGTTACACTGACGGTGGCGGTATAAAAAACTTTAACACTCTTACTAATAATGCGCCACACTGTGAACCCACACCAAACAAGAATGACAAACACATTTCGGGAGAACATCTGCACCGTAACACAACATAAACACAACAGAACAAATACCCAGAATCCCATGCAGCACTAACTCTTCCGGGCTACATTATACACCACCGCTACCAAACCCTGCCCACCTCAACCGACGCACGGGGGGGATGGTGTTGATGTGTGAGGGAGCAGGGTTGGGGTGGGGGCGGGGTTTGGTGGTAGCAGGGGTGTATAATGTAGCCCGGAAGAGTCAGGGCTGCATGGGATTCTGGGTATTTGTTCTGTTGTGTTTATGTTGTGTTAAGGTGCAGATATTTTCCCGAAATGTGTTTTGTCATTCTTGTTTGGTTTTGGTTGAAAGTGTGGCGCATTATTAGTAAGAGTGTTAAAGTTGTTTTATATGGCCACCGTCACAGTGTAACCTGTGTGGCTGTTGACCAAGTATGCATTGCTGTCACTTACGTGTGCAAGCAGAAGATGCATATAACAAAAGGCTGGGCTGGCACGCTGTTTATACAGATTGTAGATGGCGCTAAATGCTGTACCATCATGGCCCGCCCTCATTATAATTATAAGGGTGAAAATCGGAGAATGTAAATCCCGGGAGTTTTCTGCGAGAGGCACTGAAATCCGTAAGTCTCCCGGGAAAATCGGGGGGGTCAGCAAGTATGCAGCTGAGCTGCAGCTGAGCCACATCAGAGCGATCAAAGAGCCGCATGCGGCTCCGGAGCCGCGGGTTGCCGACCCCTGCCATAGAGGAACAACGTTAATATATGTTTGATGAAACGTGATTATATGCATGAGTGTATGCATGCATATATGCCTGCATATGTACTGTATGTGTATATGTAAGTTTCTACAGTGAATGTGCGTGTGGATGTACGAACTTTGAGCGTAGTCACCCAGAGAGCCCAACCCAAACAATCGGTATCGATTATTTAGTACCGATCCGCACACCACTAAGCAAAACACAAGATGTGTTCTCATGCTGCAACATCTATTTCAACCATGTACACTCCTTTTATTTTTGTTCAGCTTTTTTCCCCATCTCCTTCTCCTTACGACTTGTTTCTTTCCTACCTCCCCAGCCAGAGGTTAATGCACTCCAAGAAGGCATTATTTCCTTCTCGGCCCTCCAACAATATAAAAATTCAGAATGGACAGCTCAATCCCTCTTCCATCTCAGATTTGATTGTAATGGTATTGCCTCCTGTCCCTGGGAGGCCCCCTGCCGCCTCGCCAATCGGGCCTTTATGACACTGAATGGCCCGGCTACAATTTTTCCATCTAGTCAAAAAATTCTGTTAATAACTCATTGCGGAATGAGCCGTCTACACTCCGGCCAGGTTGCTCACCCCCAAGCTCGCGTGGGTCACAATGTATTAAAAAAAAAGATGGAAAAGGTTAATTAATCTCTCGAAATTTACAGTCCTCTCCCCAACAAGACAAAAAAAAGTCATATTTACAACCTCGTAGGGAGGAAGTGTTCAGTAATACACCTGACATCTTCACGGTCCAACTTTTCAAGTTCAGCCATTTGTCAAGTGTGATGGATTTATGTAATAAAACCCATTTACGCTTCTCTCCCTCACCGTAGCATCCTATTAAATAATAAAATAATTATTTATTGATTATTCAAAAAGGAACATTTGCGCTGGTAATGGCTTTGCAGCACATTCGCGGACATGCAGTAAATAAAGCAGGCAGAAGGAGCGAAAATGTGAGCGAGTTAGCGAGGAATAAAACCCAGCAAGGAAGGAATGAAATGATGGATCCAATATGCCTTTGAATGCTTTAGATCAGTGTTTTTTTTTTTTACAAAGTTCCACCTCAGAAAACAAGTACCACCATAATGACCAACTTTAAAATACAGTAGCGTAGTAGGCCTAAGTATTCATTAAAAGCAGAGGGTTTATTTCAGAAGTATATTTAAAGATTTTTAGCCATTGTAACATTACACACAGTTTGAACAGTAACGCTGTGTTTGAATATAGGAAAATAAAACACTGTACTTTAATCAAGTGATTCTTCGGTGAACCACTACATGGAGCGCGCGTACCATTAGTGTTACACGTACCACCTCTGCTCTGGATAAAAAGATATTGACATGAGAAAATAGTGATACATGTGATTTTTAAGGTCCTCCTTTGTGCAAAAAGTATTTCTTAATATTGTTCCAACAATGTGTCCTAAGAGCCTGTTTACGAGAAAGACACTATCATTTTCATAAATAAAAGTAGAGACACAAAAACAGCAGTGAGCTTACTAAAAGCACTTTAAAACCCTCTAAATTCCAGCATCTATGCTGTATTTTCACTTAAATCATGAGTCCTTTAGGATTTGAGCCATATGGAGGTCTTCCATAGATATGAACACGTAGATGCCACCTTCAGGCCCGCCAAGTACGTCATCGCGGCTGCCATATTAATTAGAGCTAATGTATGTCTGTATGACTGTATGTGTATGATTTTCTGTATGAATGTCGGAAATGAACTAATACCATAACTATAAACTATGGAACAAACTGGACTTACAACACAAGCAATGCCAAACTATTAATCGATTTAAACGATTATTCAAACATGGGGTCTGGTTCAAATATAGAGATGAGGGTCTTTAATTTGACCTGCTGCTGTAGTCTGTCTCAAAGTGTTAACATGTGCTCAATGTTTCCTTACCATTATTGCTTTGTTGTCTATTACCATTGTTGGTATATTCATTATTCCTACATTGTTGATACAAATTATTGTTACAGTGTAATAATTATTGTGACCTGTGGTAATGCCACTATGATACAACATTTGTATTATAATCCTTGAACAAAGTAACAGTGAAACTCATGTGAATAATCACTGAATGGAGAACTGGGGGTGGGATTAAATAAGTTTTTCAGGCAAACCTGGACAATCATCCATTACATGCTATACATTATCTTTTGCACTATATTAATTTATTTTATTATGTGTTGTCAACTTTGTACTTCTTTATGTCATTGCCTGAAATAAATAAATAAATGAAAAATATGTCAGGACAAGAAACAAATATACACATAGTTTAAATAAATGTGCATTTAAAATAAAATCTATAATTATATTTGTATTTCACCCATACTGTTTCTTTGATCACCCTCTGGGAGGTGAGGGGAGCAGTGGGCAGCAGCGGTGGCCGCGCCCGGGAATCATTTTTGGTGATTTAACCCCCAATTCCAACCCTTGATGCTGAGTGCCAAGCAGGGAGGTATTGGGTCCCATTTGTATAGTCTTTGGTATGACTCGGCCGGGGTTTGAACTCACAACCTACCGATCTCAGTGATGGGTCAACTGCAGAGAATAATTTCGCCTAACATAGTGTGCGTGTGACAATCATTGGTACTTTAACTTTAACTGTATCTTGTTTTCTTTATTTTTTTGTTCTTATGTTAAAAAAAAAAAAAAAAAAGTATTTTTATCTATCTATATATATATATATATATATATATATATATATATATATATATATATATATATATATATATATATATATATATATATATATATATGTATGTATGTATATACATACATACATACATACCAGTTACATACGGTGAGTTTCATGACTGGTGAGGCACTGACTTCATCACAGTCAGATTTACAAACATATGAACCCTAAAGAGTATCTTATTCACCATTTGATTGGCAGCAGTTAACGGGTTATGTTTAAAAGCTCATACCAGCATTCTTCCCTGCTTGGCACTCAGCATCAAGGGTTGGAATTGGGGGTTAAATCACCAAAAATTATTCCCGGGCGCGGCGCCGCTGCTGCCCACTGCTCCCCTCACCTCCCAGAGGATGATCAAGGGATGGGTCAAATGCAGAGGACAAATTTCACCACACCTAGTGTGTGTGTGACAATCATTGGTACTTTAACTTAACTTTAACTTTACACATACAAACTGTAGCACACAAAAAATCACATTTAATTAAAAAAAAACGTTATTATGGTCTTACCTTTACTTATAAGTGCGGGAACAGTGGTGTTCGTGTTGGAGCAGTTGTGAATGAATGAAATATGCAAGTGTACCTAATGTTGTGTCCCTGCAGTCGTTCACGCTCCTCCGGTGGGAGTACTGTTGTTTTTGCACTTTTTGGCTTCTTGTTAAGTGACTTTTTTGGGGTGGATTCGGCCTTGCACGTGGAGGGTTTGGGTGTGGGCTTTGGTTGGTGTGGCGCTCCCGTCGAGGGGTGCGTTCTGCGGCGGGGGGTGCATTAACCGGCACCAGGAGGCAGGATTACGCGAGCCTCACACAGTGCGTCTTCGCAGCAGTTTTATGATTGTTCAGCACAAGAAATACGTTACGCACATACAGTTGTTGACAAAATACACTGTACATTATATACCTCAGCTAACTAAACTATGGAAATGTATAATATAGTTCATATAGCAATACGGTCTCACTGCACAGCAGGCCAGCAGTTAGCCGAGTCCGCAATCCATGTTGAGGCACAACTGAGTGACGTGCCTCAACTGGCTGCTGTTCACCGCACCGTCTCTTCTCAGTATTTGAATGGCAAATGTGAAAATTCAGCGATTTTGAATAAAAATAATCTAAAACTGGTGAAGTTAAATGGAAAATAACTTTATAGTATAATTACTGAATACATAAAACAATTTAATATATTTTTTTTCTTTTTACATTTTTTTTCTTTCCATGATGGCAGGTGAGGCCCCACTGATACATACATACATACATATATATATATATATATATATATATATATATATATATATATATACACACATATATATAAATTTTGAATTTTTTTTATATATATACATATATGTATATATATATATATATATATATATATATATATATATATATATATATATATATACATATATATGTATATATATATATATATATATATGTATATATATATATATATACACTTTTTTTTTTTTATAAATAAGAACAAAAAAATAAAGAAAACAAGATACAGTTAAAGTTAAAGTACCAATGATAGTCACACACACACTATGTGTGGCGAAATTATTCTCTGCATTTGACCCATCACTGAGATCGGTAGGTTGTGAGTTCAAACCCCGGCCGAGTCATACCAAAGACTACAAATGGGACCCAATACCTCCCTGCTTGGCACTCAGCATCAAGGGTTGGAATTGGGGGTTAAATCAAATCAAATCAAATCAAATCAACTTTATTTATAAAGCACATTTAAAATTTACCACAGAGGTAGCCAAAGTGCTGTACAATGAACAGGTTAAAAGATAAAACGAGTACCGAGCAAACACAACACAACACAAACAGAACACGATAAAAAATAAATAATTAAAATAGAATTAATAAAAACATAAAAACATAAAAACAGGATCACAGCAGGTGTATTATGGGGCGCCATTGCAGGATGGATATCACTCAGTGTTAAAAGCCATGGAATAAAAGTATGTTTTTAAGAGAGATTTAAAAACAGGAAGAGAGGAGGCTTGTCTAACACTCAGGGGTAGGTCGTTCCAGAGCTTGGGAGCAGCAACGGCGAAAGCTCTGTCACCTCTAAGCTTCAGGGACCGTCAACAGCAGCTGATCGGCTGATCTTAAGGATCGGGTGGGGCAGTAAGGCTGAACGAGGTCGGAGAGATAGGTTGGCGCGAGGTTGTTTAGACATTTAAAAACAAATAAAAGGAGTTTAAAATTGATTCGGTAACGCACAGGGAGCCAGTGAAGGGACGCTAAAATAGGGGTGATGTGCTCACGTCTGCGGGTCTGTGTTAGCAGACGAGCAGCAGAGTTCTGCACGAGCTGCAGGCGGGCGAGGGAGGCCTGGCTAATGCCAACATACAGGGCATTACAATAATCAAGACGAGTCGAGATAAAGGCGTGGATTAATTTCTCAAGATCATGTCCTGATAGAAGCGGTCTCACTTTCGCTATTTGGCGTAATTGATAAAAGCTTTTTTGAACGACGCTGCTGATTTGTTTTTCGAATTTAAAATCTGAGTCAAACTTTACCCCCAGGTTTGTGACACAGTCGCTGAGATACGGGGGTCAGAGTGCCGAGGTCAACGTTGGGGGAGGGAGAGCGACTTGGACCGAACAACATAACTTCTGTTTTGTCTTCATTTAGGCTCAGGAAGTTAGCTGAAAGCCAGACTTTGATGTCGTGCAGGCAGTCAATAAGACGTTGAACCGTGTTATTTTGTGCCATGGGAAAATAAATCTGGCAATCATCGGCATAAAAATGAAATGCAATACTGTACTTCCTAAAAATAGAACCAAGGGGGAGAAGGTAAAGCGCAAATAAAATTGGGGCAAGGATTGAGCCCTGGGGGACCCCATGTGGTAAAGGAGCTGTGGACGACATAAAACTGTCTACTTTTACACAAAAACTCCTGTCGGTTAGGTACGACCGGAACCAAAAATGATTCCCGGACGCGGCCACCGTTGCTGCCCACTGCTCCCCTCACCTCCCAGGGGGTATCAAAGAAAGAGTATGTGTGAAATACAAATATAATCCAATAGCATTTATTTTAAATGCACATTTATTTAAACTATTTGCATATTTGTTTCTTGTCCTGACATATAGTTATGGTATTAGTTCATTTCCGACATTCATACAGAAAATCATACACATACAGTCATACAGACATACATTAGCTCTAATTAATACATATATATATATAAGTGTGAATGTTGTCTGTCTATCTGTGTTGGCCCTGCGATGAGGTGGCGACTTGTCCAGGGTGTACCCCGCCTTCCGCCCGATTGTAGCTGGGATAGGCTCCAGCGCCCCCCGCAACCCCGAAGGGAATAAGCAGTAGAAAATGGATGGATGGATATATATATATATATATATATACATACATATATATATATATATACATACATATATATATATACATATATATATATATATATATATATACATTGTTTATTTTCACACGTTCATTAAATATATGATTCATGTATGATGTCACAGGTGTGATTCACTCCAATAGGGCCAGTCTAACAGCTGTTGATGGTGTGGCAAGCAAGGTTTACTGTTAAGAGAAATGTGGCAATAGTCTACAATGAAACACAGGGTAAGAGTACACTTCCAGGTCAGAGATAACATTTTTTTTCGCGCATGCGTACTAGGTTGCGTTGCACCGGCGAACGGAGAGGGGGAGGGGTTCTTTAAGGCAGGCCCGGCCCTAACCAATCTGGCGCCCTAGGCAAGATTTTAGGTGGCGCGCCCTCCCCCCCACATCGGCAGTGAAGTGTATATACTCACAAGAACCCGAATAGCTTTATTATATATTATTATTATATATACTATATTTTTATTAACCCGACGTTAAAACCGAACTAGCTATTTATTGATTAGCAATTGCCGAATCATGTAACATTAGCTTAATGCTAAAAAGCCAGGTTACTATCACATTCTGTAACAGACAAATAATTTCATGTAGGCTAACGTTACCTACCTGCTACCTCTGTCTTTTCTCGTTTCTCCTCTTCTTTTCTCTTTTTTCTTCCCTGAGCACGTGACAGTTTTGGCTGTTTTGACATCTTGTGTTGATTTTTTGATGTGGTGACGTCCAAAAAGAGTCATGATACGGGAAGGGAGGGGGCGCACCGTGCGGGGGGAGGAGGGGGGGCGTAATGTTGTAACAAATAATATTTCTATTAAATAGGCTTTACTTTGCATTTTAATTAACGTGAGATAATTTTTTGTATTTAGAAATAATAGTAACAACTTATTATTTTTTTTATTTTTTATTTTTTTCTCCAACATTTGTGGCACTGGCCGGCATGGCGCCCCCTGATGGACGGCGCCCTTAGCATTTGCCTATACGGCCTATGCCACGGGCCGGCCCTGCTTTAAGGGTGGCATTGTGTGTGTGTGTGTGTGTGTGGACAAGTACAAAAATAAGGTTAGGTGGGATATAGCCTGGTGTAGAAGGGGCCTAAGAAGATCGCCTGAGACTGGGTTGGCCGTACTCTCTTTAAACACGACTCTGTGAGTACTGAATCAACAGTGCCTCCGCTGGTTGCAGCCAAGTACTGCACATAATTATGCTTCTTTATTATGCATTTGAAGTCAATAAGTGGTTTGAGAGCAGCTGAGTTGAATAAACTGAGTCAGTCCTCCTAAACCCCGTCATCTAAAATAAAAGAGATCGTTCCTAATCCTCAGCAGTGTATGATTAAAATGAAGGGCAGACGTTGCAAATATTACAGTGAGGTTTTCCTCCTAACTTATTTGTCTTAGGTCTTATCTGCTAAACTCTTTTTTTTTGTCACTCTTTTTTTCCTCAGGTTTGTCTCAAGCCTCCTGCATGCTACGGGAAGCAGATGCTATCTGGCCTATATTGCTTCTCAAAGCGCTCATATCCTCTCCCATGTTATTTGCTTTGATGTGCAAGACTCACTGCTCTTACATTTTCCTCCCATTGGCCTCACGTAGCCCCCACTACCCACAATCTTAATAACCCCCCTCCCTTTTCGTCATTTTACCCTTCATTCGCTATCTTCTTGCTAGTGACCGGAGCTTGTCGGTGGCTGCAGACAACTGAAATTCATTAGTTTTTTTTAGAGGGCAGGAGTGCATGCTGGGTCAGACCCCTTAAATCCACCACTATTTTCAGCCAGTCATGTGTTGATCTAACGGCAGCTTAATTCATATACTGTGTCACGCAGCTTCATTGACAAACGTTTGTTCATTTTTTTCCAACAGTTGACTTTGACTTGGGACAGAATGAGTTACCTTATTTTCCGGACTATAAGACGCACTTAAAGGCCTACTGAAATGCGATTTTCTTATTTAAACGGGGATAGCAGGTCCATTCTATGTGTCATACTTGATCATTTCGCGATATTGCCATATTTCTGCTGAAAGGATTTAGTAGAGAACATCGACGATAAAGTTCCCAACTTTTGGTCGCTGATAAAAATGCCTTGCCTGTACCAGAAGTAGCAGACGATATGCGCGTGACGTCACAGGTTGTGGAGCTCCTCACATCCGCACATTGTTTACAATCATGGCCACCAGCAGCGAGAGCGATTCGGACCGAGAAAGCGACGATTTCCCCATTAATTTGAGCGAGGAGGAAAGATTCGTGGATGAGGAAATTGAGAGTGAAGGACTAGAGGGCAGTGGGAGCGATTCAGATAGGGAAGATGCTGTGAGAGGCGGGTGGGACCTGATATTCAGCTGGGAATGACTAAAACAGTAAATAAACACAAGACATATATATACTCTATTAGCCACAACACAACCAGGCTTATATTTAATATGCCACAAATTAATCCCGCATAACAAACACCTCCCCCCTCCCGTCTATATAACCCGCCAATACAACTCAAACACCTGCACAACACACTCAATCCCACAGCCCAAAGTACCGTTCACCTCCCCAAAGTTCATACAGCACATATATTTCCCCAAAGTCCCCAAAGTTACGTACGTGACATGCACATAGCGGCACGCATGTACGGGCAAGCGATCAAATGTTAGGAAGCTGCATACTCACGGTACCGCGTCTGCGTATCCTACTCAAAGTCCTCCTGGTAAAAGTCTCTGTTGTCCCAGTTCTCCACAGGCCAATGGTAAAGCTTGACTGTCATCTTTCGGGAATGTAAACAATGAAACGCCGGCTGTGTTATCCGGCACAACAGTCAGGGGGTGCATTCTACGGCGGGGGTGCGTTATCCGGCACAACACCTGCCGCAATACACCGCTTCCCACCTACCGCTTTCTTCTTTGCTGTCTCCATTGTTCATTGAACAAATTGCAAAAGATTCACCAACACAGATGTCCAGAATACTGTGGAATTTTGCGATGAAAACAGACGACTTAATAGCTGGCCACCATGCTGTCCCAAAATGTCCTCTACAATCCGTGACGTCACGCGCAGGCGTCATCATACCGAGACGTTTTCAGCAGCATATTTCGCGCGAAATTTAAAATTGCACTTTAGTAAGCTAACCCGTATTGGCATGTGTTGCAATGTTAAGATTTCATCATTGATATATAAACTATCAGACCGTGTGGTCGGTAGTAGTGGGTTTCAGTAGGCCTTTAAAATCCTTTTTTCTTTCCTCAAAACTTGACAGTGCGCCTTATAACGCCTAATGTACGAAGTTTTGCTTACTGACCTTGAAGCAATTTTATTTGATACATGGTGTAATGATAAGTGTGACTAGTCGATGGCAGTCAAACATATAGAGATAAGTGTAGGCTGCACTATGATGGCAATATGACTCAAGTAAACAACACCAACATTTTATATATTCCATTGAAAATATAGAACATTACACACGGTGCTCAAAAATCTAACAAAATGTTTGTACAACTTTGGTAAGCTATGAAGCCGCATCGCTTGATGTGCTTCAACATACCAGTATTATTATGGTGTGTGTATAAGGTAAGACATATTATCTGGCGTTTTGTTTTGCAATATCATGCAAAAGCAACTTTTCTTACCTTCTGGTTCCTGCTGGGATCTGCATAAATCCTGGAAAAATTGCGCGCGTCCGCCTTTGTATTCAGTGACGACACCGTAGTCGATAAGCTTGTTCTTTTTCTCTCTCTTTGTTATGGTTTGCAGGGGAAGGTGACGGCATTAGACACTAGAGGGCGATGTAGCTCTATAGATTTATTATATATATTAACTATATAGATTTAATAATCAAACAATATAATATAAACTAAGGAAATGGAGTGTGACAAAATCCAAGAGTGTATGGTGTAAGACTATGTGTGTAGATTAGCTGTTGAGTGTTACCGTAAATGTTGAACGAGAGCGAAGGAACACGGAAGTCCATGGGACAAGCAGGTGATCCGGGCGAGAGAGAAGCGTCAGAGTCCGAGTCCATGCGAGGGGGTCGAGAATCCAAAAAGGGCAGTCCGGGAACCAAGGGGACAAAAAGGTGACGAGACCCACAACTCGCCAACACAGGAACAAGGGCAGACGCTAGAAAGACAAGGAAGAACAATGAAACACGGGGGGAACACGGAGAGATCAGGACAGAGAGAGAGCATAAAGCTGGGTATCGGCTTACGGTACAGAAGACTATATTCCGGCGCCTGCATGCCAGGTCGTGCAGGCTTATGAAGGCAGCTCCTTCATTACAGGAAGGTGTGCTGATTGCAGCTAGCGGCTGCCGCAGGGCGGAGACGTGCATGGCGCGCTACTGGATGTGCGCGGCCGTGAGCGCTTCCCGAGGCACGACAAGCAGAGCGCAAGGATGAAGGCGCATTCCAGTGCGTCCTGGCCGTGACAATCTTCTTGTCATGGGACATTCATCCTCCGCTGTTGCCATTTGTAATATAAAGTAGCGTAAAGTTCTTACTTATATATCTGTCAGTAAACTCCCATGAAAGCGCTAAAACATACCGGTGCAGTGGGTTTACATTATTCACCCAAGGAACTTTAGTTATTAGATTAAGCTAACTTTGCAGGCGTACACCTTGGAGTCTTATAACTTGGTACTTGTCACATGTTTACTGTTAGCCTGCTAACTTTGTAAGCTCATTTTGAAGTCATACTCTTAAGAGTCATATAACTTGGTACTTGACACATGCCAATTGTTAGCATGTCATACTTGCCAACCCTTCCGAATTTTCCGGGAGACTCCCGAATTTCAGTGCCTCTCCCGAAAATCTCCCGGGTCAACCATTCTCCCAAATTTCTCCCGATTTCCAGCTGGACTTAAGGCACGCCCCCTCCAGGTCCGTGCGGACCTGAGTGAAGACAGCCTGTCGTCACGTCCGCTTGGCCAACCAAAAAGTAACCACAGAACACTATACTGTATAGTGTTCTGTGGTTACTCTTTTTTCCAACGGTTTATTGCGCACCCTGACGGCAAGTGTGGGAGTCGGTTCTGATGTATGAAGTAAAGAGACGTAACTTCATCACCTCGCCTGGTTATTGACTCCAACCCAGAATATTACACTGCCCATACCTATGCTCCTTCAAAGGCTGTGCTACTGGCTGCAAAGCATTGCACTTTCAAATACAACAATGAAAAAGCGGCTGGTAGCCAACACCACAAAAAGGGCAGAGGAAGCATCACGCTGGATTTGGATACAAAGAAAGGTGCGGTGGCAGAGCCGACCTACTGAAGGACTAGGGACATAGAGTTGGGTGGCATTCAGCAGGGGTAGATCCAGGACGCTGGATCTGCCGTCGAGCCCCTCCGAAGCGTCATGGGCTTAATTCGACGAAACGTTGATGACGGGGGGTGCCCATTTGAGATCCTGCTGATGCCAACCAACTCATGTCCAGTTGAGGTATGCGGTCAAGCTTAGTCTTGGCTCAGGGAGGAGGACGTCCCTGCCATGCAGAGTCCCGCCGGTGCCTTGATGGAAGGAGAGATGAAGAGAGCGAGGCCACAGGCTCACAGATGGTGCACAGGTGAGCCAGTTGCAAGACCCTTATCGTATTTTGCATATAAGAAATACTTGAATTTACGTGAATTCTAGCTATAAATATACTCCTCCCCCCTTAACCCCGCCCCTGGCCCGCCCACCCACCCCGACCCAACCCACCTCAACCCCACACCCCCAAATCTCCCGAATTTGGAGGTCTCACTTTTTAAAAGTGATTTTGCAGGCGTACACCTCAGAGTCTGATAACTTGGTACTTGACACATGTTTACTGTTAGCATGCTAACTTTGTAAGCTAATTTTGCAGTTGTACCACTTAGTGTCATATCATTTGGTACTTCACACATGCTAATTGCTAGCATTTTTTTAACCTTTTAAAACTGATTTTGCAGGCATACACCTCAGAGTCTGATTACTTGGTACTTGACACATGTTTACTGTTAGCATGCTAACTTAGTAAACTAATTTTGCAGTTGTACCCCTTAGAGCAGGGGTGTCAAACTCATTTTAGCTCAGGGGCCGCATGGAGGAAAATCTGTGCAGACGCGGCCCGGACTATTAAAATCATGGCATTAAAACTAAATAATAAAGACAACTTTAGATTGTTTTCTTTGTCTTATTTTGGCCAAAAAAAGAACAAACACATTCTTAAAATATTACAATAAATACATTAAAAAAAAAATACCGACAACAGTAATGTTTAGATCCATTAAGGAAAGAAAAAAGTGAATGAATGTTTATAACTGAATACATTTACATATACATAAAAATGTGTTTTCTTTTGTCTTATTTTTTTTAATGAATTAACATTTATGACAACCTTTTTCCAAAACACACTATAGAATGTGAGATATAACAGGATAATGCATACATTTATCATTTGTTTTCAAAACCGTTACAAAAAAGTAGTACCCCAAACATTTACTGTAGGACCCCATTTTTATGACTTGATGGGGTTCCCCGGGACCCCATTTTGAAAATTCCTAGAACCAACACTGATGGAGTATTGGTGTGTGCAAAACAGCAGCAGGCGGCTGTGGCCTGCGGGCCGGTTCTAATACTAATCAAATATCATCCCGGGGGCCATAGATAATTCATTCGTGGGCCGGATCTGGCCCGTGGGCCTTGACTTTGACACCCCTGCCTTAGAGTCATATAACTTGGTACTTGACACATGCTAATTGTTACCATGTTAACTTTTTATAACTGATTTTGCAGGCGTACACCTCAGAGGCACTTGGTACTTGACACATGTCTACTGTTAACTTTGCAGTCGTACCACTTTGTGTCATATAACTTGGTACTTGACACAAAAGTATTTCAGCATTCACATTCAATTTCCCCCGAAATTGCATATTCTCATTAATAGTGGACCTTTTAGTCAAAACATTTCTTTTTGACCCTTTATTTCTCCACATATTGACTTTTTTTACTCACATAAAATATGCCTCACACAAGCATTTATTGACAATGTTGGCTTAAATTAACAACATTAAAATTAAATTAAATTAAATTAAATTTAAATTAAAAAAACATTAACATTAAAAAATTAACAACATTAAAAGTGTGTATTAGGGTTGTACGGTATACCGGTATTAGTATAGTACTGCGATACTAATGAATCATATTCGGTACTATACCGCCTCTGAAAAGTACCAATGTAAACAAACGCTATTGGTGGATCTACACCTAACATCCACTGTAATGATATCAAGTATAGGAGCGGATCTAGTCGATACTGCTATGACTACGTCGATACGTTTTGACACCATAACATCTTCTTTCGTTTTTGTCAAATTTATATTATGTTAATAAACTCAGGAAATATGTCCCTGGAAACATGAGGACTTTGAATATGACCAAAGTATGATCCTGTAACGACTTGGTATCGGATTGATACCCAAATGTGTGGTATCATTCAAAACTAATTTAAAGCATCCAAACAACGGAAGAATAAGTGATTATTACATTTTAACAGAAGTGTAGATAGAACATGTTAAAAGAGAACGTAAGCTGATATTAACAGTAAATGAAGAAGTAGATTAATAATTAATTTTCTACCACTTGTCCTCAATAATGTTGACAAAATAATGGAATGATAAATGACACAATATGTTACTGCATATGTCAGCAGACTAAATTAGGAGCCTTTGTTTGTTTACTTACTACTAAAAGACAAGTTGTCTTGTATGTCCACTATTTTATTTAAGGACAAACTTGCAATAAGAAACATATGTTTAATGTACTGTAAGATTATTTGTTAAAATAAAGCCAATAATGCAATTTTTTGTGGTGCCCTTTATTTATAAAAGTATCAACGTACCTAAATAATTTTGGTACCGGTACCAAAATATTGGTATCGGGACAACACTAGTGTGTATATAAAGGCACTGTATGTGGTAAGGAGAGGACACTCAAGGAGACTTTTTGGGCTTACTAGGCAGCAGCCAGGAAGGGGAAGCATCTCTCTTCAAAAGCCTGTACTATTATAAATAAGAAAAGTAATTAACCGACACATTTTGTCCAGTTTATCTCATTTTGTCCAAGACATTTGAACTGAAAATGTTTGTTGCTTCATCATATCGCACAGTAAATAACAAATGTATGTTTCATTACTGATGCATTTAACCTCTGCTTCTGAGGGGGACTGAGAAACCAATTGTGTCATTTAATTAGGAGCTTTGCTGTGAGCAATAATCTTGTTTTTTTTCCCTCCTGCCCATAACCTTTAACTACTTAATGGGTTTGAGAAGCTATTACTTTTCAAGATTTCTGTTTTTAATTATTTCGAGTCACAGATATAAAATGTCCATCACGCGCCGAGACTAATGTGTGAATAATATTTACTCCTAGATTGATGCTTGGGGAGTTTTCTTTCACCGAATTGTGCAATATGCAAAAACTCAGCGGCTCATATTTGCATAGATATTAACATTATGTTTATGACAAGTTGTACAGTTGTAATATATGGAATGCAAGCTTCAGATTGGATTATCAGCTTTAATAAACTCAATTTATAGTTGCTGTGTTGGAGGTGTTGCACTTCTGTGCAGAAGAACTACCTCTCACTCCAATCACGTTCAGGTGGCGTTGTTAAAATGTCAGTTTGTGTAGTTTCCCTCCCTGGAGGACATCGCCGTTCAGACTAACCCGCGACTTGTATGAATCTACCTTAAATATATGAGCCCGGCAAGGAGCGCTTGATTTACTCACTGGTGCCATGCAGGGGTGTTCCAGTCCTGAGCCTAAATCAGTTCAAATAAAAAGTCAATGCTTCTGGTGTTGAGCATGTCTAAAAAGTCTACTCCAGGAGGATAAATGAAGCGCACCCGGGGGGCGTTAAAACCATATTTAAATAGAGGTTTTCACTCAGGTTTGACACCAGACCCCCCCATGGCACGGGCTGTGCAATAATCCTGAAAGTCTCTCTGGGTGTCTGCTCCCTCATAAAGAAGGGAAATGGATGGTTGGGGTACAGGAAAGGGAAAATGAAAGAAAAGGCAAATGAAATTACAGACCTGGTTGACTGCACAATTCATGCATATCATGCTTTATCGCTTGCCAGGAGAATTCAACACCTGTAGATCACCGTGGTTGTAATTGCACATGAACGCACCGGGGTGGGAGAGGGCGGCGATGAGAATAATGACTGAGAGTTTGTGCAAAGTTTCTGTGCGTGTCATCTAGTGTTGTCCCAATATCAATATTTTGGTACCGGTACCAAAATGATTTTGATACTTTTCGGTATTTTTCTAAACAAAGGGGATCACAAAAAATTGCATTATTGGCTTTATTTTAACAAAAAATCTTGCAGTACATTAAACATATGTTTCTTATTGCAAGTTTGTCCTTAAATAAAATAGTGAACATACAAGACAACTTGTCTTTTATTAGTAAGTAAACAAACAAAGTCTCCTAATTTAGCTGCTGACGTATGCAGTAACATATTGTGTCATTTTCCATTCTATTATTTTGTGTACATTATTAAGGACAAGTGGTAGAAAATGGATTGTTAATCTATTCGTTCATTTACTGATACTATCTGCTTACTTTCTCTTTTAACATGTTCTATCTACACTTCTGTGTAATAATCACTTATTCTTCTGTTGTTTGATGCTTTACATTAGTTTTGAATGATACCACAAATTTGGGTATCAAGCCGATACCAAGTCGTTACAGGATCATACATTAGTCATATTCAAAGTCCTCATGTGTCCAGGGACATATTTCCTGAGTTTATAAACATAATATACAATAAAAAAAAAAAAGAAGGTGTTGTGATGCCAAAGAATATCGACGTAATCAAAGTAGTATCGACTAGATACACTACTGTACTTGGTATCATTACAGTGGATGTCAGGTGTAGATCCACGAATGGCATTGTTTACATTTTGACGCCGGTGAGCTACGATGTGCAGTGAAGTATGTTTAGCTATTCCTCGTCCTGCAGGGATGATACTTGTAAGAAACGTACTTTATTTGTCACCATAGAGACGAGGATTAGTGATTTAGAAGTAGCTAAAACACTGCCGAATGGGGCAGGACTTTAGCCACTAGCTAGCTAGCCATGTTTTAAAGCACCTCTTTTGGTGGACATTTCAGTGTTATAACTTCACCTTTATCGTTAGATTTTAAACCAAAATGCGTCCGTTCACCCTTTTCTGTCTACACACTGTGTCTGCTTGTAAGTACCCCATGATTATGCGCTGCCGAACATGCTCGTCTGCTCGTAAACCAGCAATGTCACGACGTGACGACGATTGCCATTTGATTGCCACCCCACCGGCGCGGCGGGGTGGCGGACTGATACTTTTCAGAGGCGGTATAGTATCGAATATGATTCATTAGTATCGCGGTACTATACTAATACCGGTATACCGTACAACACTAGTGCAGCCCTTTGGTTGCGAGACGCAAAGATGATTAAAAAATAACATTTCAGTAACGCCTCTTCTTCAGCACACCCGAGCTGCTCGCTCACGGAGGCTTCATTTACCATTTGTAATTACCTTGTTTATTTACACAACCTGCTTTTTTTTCTCCCCCCGCAGCCAATTCATCAGATCAGGACAATTTGGACTGGCGTTGCTGTTTAATTAAATCAGGCAATCAGCGAAACATTAATCACTAACCATGTGACCACGGTGTTTAAACCAGTTACTCTGTTGTTAATATCAACACCCTCCATGTTTGAGAGCGACAGTCGACAATCTAGTTCAGGGCTATTCAGCACAGAGATCCTGGACACGCCGTCATTACCGGGGCGCTATCTTTAGGATATAAACTCAGGCTATACATTGTGTCCATAAAGTTATCTTCGGGCTTTTGTTTGTTAGGGTTCTATTTAGGATGCCCCATGTTGCTCTCATATTGTTTTTGTTCTGGTCCAATAATTGACTGTAATATTATTTTCTACATGTTCGTAGTATGCCAGTTAGCTCGTTCTTATACGTTTTGTACTCGTTTTCTGTTTCTGTAGATCGTTGTGTTATAAATGTTCTATATAATGTATTCTTCTTGTTGCAAGTATTTTTCAGTCCTTTTGTCATCCATGGTTGATTGTTTTCATTGTGCTTCTTACTAAGTTGTTTCAATAGACAGTGTTTGCTATAAAGCATCTCGAAGGTATTAAAAAAAATACCATATTCATCGTCTTACATCATTTTCACTATAGACATTGCCCCAACTCTGTTTTCTGCACATATTCTTCGAAAATTATTTTTGTCATCCATGTTCCTCTTCTTGTAGTTTCCGTCGTAAGTAATGAAAACTGGCAGATGATCACTGATGTGGAATATTAGCAGGCCACTTGTGGTATTATTGTCAAAATCATTAGTAAAAATATTATCAATAAATGTGGCGCTGTGTCCTGAGATTCTGCTTGGCCTTGTGATTTTAGGATATACAATTGGGAAATTAAAAATATGAAATAGAAAAAATAGCGATTAATGGCTTTTCTGGTGGTTACTGTATGCCAGGTTACAGACACTGTCGAGTTAAATTTGTGTGTGTACACCTGCGGCGTATACATGTACAAAAATACACGCAAAAAATAAATAAGTAGGTGTTACCAATGAGCACGGAAACAGAGTTGATCTCGTATTCTTTTACTGTATTGACATAATTAGAGGTTTCGCATCAAACTTATTAATACAATACCAACACTGATCTGATATATCAGCACAAATCATACATACTTGTATTATTTTGTAGTGTGAAATGTTAGAAAATGTGTGATCAGGTAAAACTATTCAAACAGAGAATGAAAAACACTATTAGTTATTAACCATCTGGAATGAACTTATACTGTCTTTAGGTGAACATGGAGTGGTAATTTTTTGGGGGCGTCAAATTAGTTTTTTTATGCAGCTTTCACCATGGAGACACTAATTTACTGCACTTCCATGTTATCATGCTACTTGTGGTGTTTTGCTACGTTTTGAAACACGAAGCAAATACTACTTTTTATGGGCATTTTAGAGGCAATTCTGCAGTGCATCTCCAAAACCCAAAACCAGTGAAGTTGGCATGTTGTGTAAATCGTAAATAAAAACAGAATACAATGATTTGCAAATCCTTTTCAACCTATATTCAATTGAATAGACTGCAAAGACAAGATACTTAACATTCCAACTGGAAAACTGTTATTTTTTTGCAAATATTACCTAATTTGGAATTTGATGCCTGCAACATAATTCATAAAAGCTGGCACAAGTGGCAAAAAAGACTGAGAAAGTTGAGGAATGCTCATCAAACAGTTATTTGGAACATCCCACAGGTGAACAGGCTAATTGGGAACAGGTGGGTGCCATGATTGGGTATAAAATCAGCTTCCATAAAATTCTCAGTCATTCACAAACAAGGATGGGGCGAGGGTCACCACTTTGTCAACAAATGCGTGACCAAATTGTCAAACAGTTTAAGAACAACATTCTCAACGAGCTATTGTAAGGAATTTAGGGATTTCACCATCTACGGTCCGTAATATCAAAAGATTCAGAGAATCTGGAGAAATCACTGCATGTAAGCGATGATATTATGGACCTTTGATCCCTCAGGCGGTACTGCATCAAAAAGCAGTGTGTAGAGGTTATCACCACATGGGCTCAGGAACACTTCAGAAAACCACTGTCGGTAACTATAGCTCGTCGCTACATCTGTAAGTGCAAGTTAAAACTCTACTTCGCAACGCGAAAGCCATTTATCAACAACACCCAGAAACGCCGCCGGCTTCGCTGGACCCGAGCTCATCTAAGACGGACTGATTCAAAGTGTAAAAGTGTTCTGTCCACATTTCAAATTGTTTTTGAAAACTATGGACGTCGTGTCCTCCGGAACAAAGAGGGAAAGAACCATCTGGATTGTTATAGGCGCGACGTTCAAAAGCCAGCATCTGTGATGGTATGGGGGTGTATTAGTGCCCAAGGCATGGGTAACTTACACAACTGTGAAGGCACCATTAATGCTGAAAGGTACATACAGGTTTTGGAGCAACATGTGTTGCCATCCAAGCAAGGTTATCATGGACGCCCCTGCTTATTTCAACAAGACAATGCCAAACCGTGTGTTACAACAGCGTGGTTTCATAGTAAAAGAGTGCGAATACTAGACTGGCCTGCCTGTAGTCCAGACCTGTCTCCCATTGAAAATGTGTGGGGCAATATGAAGCCTAAAATACAGCAACGGAGACCCTGGACTGTTGAACAACTTAAGCTGTACATCAAGCAAGAATGGGAAAGAATTCCACCTGAAAAAAATCAAGAATTGGTCTCCTCAGTTCCCAAATATTTACTGAGTATTGTTTAAAGGAAAGGCCATGTAACACAGTGGAAAAAATGCCCCCGTGCCAACTTTTTTGCAATGTGTTGCTGCCATTAAATTCTAAGTTAATGATTATTTGCAAAAAAAAAATTAAGTTTCTCAGTTCACACATTAAATATCTTGTCTTTGCAGTTTATTCAATTGAATATACGTTGAAAAGTATTTGCATATCATTGTATTCCGTTTATCCATCCATCTAACACAATTTCCCAACTCATATGGAAACGGGGTTTGTATTTGTCTTAAAGCATAGACCAAGAGTGGCAACCATAAATCATGAAGCATATTGTCAACACAGCTTTCTATTATATTCTAACCTAATCCTACATTATGGCATGTAATACATGTATGTAATACATACAATTGTAAATTATTATTCAGCACAACAAGAAAAGCCCAATGTGTTTAATGCCTTTTAATTTTTATTTTAATCTTCTAAAACTGTTCTGTGAGTGCAATGAGAACCATATGTTTAATGTATCGTCGGATCTTTTGATAAAATTAAGCCAAAAATGAAATTATTTCGTGGTCCCCTTTATTTTGAAAAGTATTGATATCTATTTAGGTACCGATACCAAAATATTTGTATCGGGACAACACCTAGTTTATACCAAACTGTATTGTGATTAAACATGATTTCTACATGTATGTGCACTTCATGTGTATATCAATTCACTTTCCTTTGTGTGCTTAGTTTTACAGTAACTTCGTTGTGGAGACTAAATAAACAATCTCAAGTTGGTAGTTGTTTTTATCTCTAATGTAAGGAACTGATATCCGACATTCAAGGATGGCAGAATAATATATGTAAATAAACCAGTGGCGTACAAAGTGCAGCCAGTGTTACATTGTTGTGATAAAATAAGCAGCAACATCTGAAAAAAACTATATATGTTGGTACTAGTGTAGTTCCGATACCAATATTTTGGTACGGGTACCAAAATTATTTCGATACATTGCATTATTGGCTTTATTTTAACAAAAATCTTAGGGTACATTAAACATATGTTTCTTATAGCAAGTTGGTCCTTAAATACAATAGTGAACATACAAAACAACTTGTCTTTTATTAGTAAGTAAGCAAACAAAGGCTCTTACTTTAGCTGCTGACGTATGCAGTAACATATTGTGTCATTTATCATTCTATTATTTTGTCAAAATTATTAAGGACAAGTGGTAGAAAGGGAATTATTATTCTACTTGTTCATTTACTGTTCATATCTGCTTACTTTCTCTTTTAACATGTTCTATCGACACTTCTGTTGAAATGTAATAATCACTTATTCTTCTGTTGTTTGATACTTTACATTAGTTTTGGATGATACCACAAATTTGGGTATCAATCCGAAACCAAGTAGTTACAGGATCATATTCAAAGTCCTCATGTGTCCAGGGACATATTTCCTGAGTTTATAAACATAGTATACATTTTTTTTAAAACGAAAGAAGATGTTGTGATGCCAAAAAATATCGACGTAATCATAGTAGTTGTTATGTTTACTGAGAGGAGGTGACGGCAAACAGACACCAGGGGGCAGTATGTACAATTTATTTATTATATATAATAAATATATATAATAATAATAAACAATACAACTAAACTATAGATATGGAGTGTGTGACTAAAATACAAGAGTGTGTGTGGTGTAAGACTATGTGTGTAGTTAACTGAAGTGAGTGTTACCAACGTGTTGAACGAGATACGAGGAAGTCCATGGGGCAGGCAGGTTATCCGGGGCGAGAGAGAGGCGTCGGAATCCAGGGGCGAGCAAGAGGTCGAGGAACGAAGGAAGCAGTCAGAGTCCAGAGGGAGATCCAGGGGAAAATGAGACGCACAGCTCACTTTCCAGGCGACGGAGGGTACTGCGGGGACACGGGAGAAGACAAGGGACAAATCAAGGCACGGAGAGGAAACACGAATATAGCATAAAGCTTGTTGCTTACGGTACACCATGAGAAAGCTAAGTTCCCGCCCCGATCCTAGGGTCCACTGGTCTTTTAACCAGCTCGCCCTCATCAGTTCCAGGTGTGAAGATTGCCAGCGAGTGATTGCAGCTGGTGGCTGCTGCAGGGCGGGGACGCGCGCGGCGCGTCCCTGGATGTGCGCACCCGTGGGCGTGTCCCGAGGTGCGCACAGACGGATGAGCGGCGTTGGCAGGAGCCTGAGCCGTAACAGTACCCCCCTCCTTATGGACAGCTCCCAGATGTCCTACAGGTCGTACCACAAAAGGCACAGGAAAAAAAATCAAGGGAGGGCGGAGGGGTGAATTGGTGGTGGGTCGCTGACCCAAAAGTCCCCGAATCCACCGAGGACGAGTCTGATGGCGGCGGCGAGAAGAAGGCCGCTGAAGCGGGCGACCAAGGGACGGCCACCATCTTGGCCGTCGGGAAGGCGGACGTGATTGGTGCCATGGTGCGTCTCGCCGGAAACGAGGATATGACGTCGTCGGCGGCGTGGAAGCGGCAGACGTCGGCGGCGGCGTGGAGGAAGACGTCATCGGCGAGGCAGGCGTGGAGGAAGACGTCATCGACGGCGTGGAAGCGGCAGACGTCATCGGCGGCGTGGAAGCGGCAGACGTCATCGGCGGCGTGGAAGCGGCAGACGTCAAAGCCGTGGAAGCGGCGGACGTCAAAGCCGGAGACGAGGAGGGCAGTTGAGGAGCTGGCCGAGGTGCTGGAGTCGGCGGAGCAGGCCGAGGTGCTGGAGTCGGCGGAGCAAGCCGAGGTGCTGAGGTCGAGGCCAGCCTGGGAGCTGGTGGAGACGTGGGGGCCAGCCTGGGAGCTGGTGGAGACGTGGGGGCCAGCCTGGGAACTGGTGCTAGCTCGGAGACTAGCCGAGGGGTTGGTGCTAGCTCGGAGACTAGCCGAGGGGCTGGTGCTAGCTCGGAGGCTAGCCGAGGGGCTGGTGCTAGCTCGGACGCTAGCCGAGGGGCTGGTGCTAGCTCGGACGCTAGCCGAGGGGCTGGTGCTAGCTCGGAAGCTAGCCGAGGGGCTGGTGCTAGCTCGGACGCTAGCCGAGGGGCTGGTGCTAGCTCGGACGCTAGCCGAGGGGCTGGTGCTAGCTCGGACGCTAGCCGAGGGACAGGTGCTAGCTCGGACGCTAGCCGAGGGACAGGTGCTAGCTCGGACGCTAGCCGAGGGACAGGTGCTAGCTCGGACGCTAGCCGAGGGACAGGTGCTAGCTCGGACGCTAGCCGAGGGACTGGTGCTAGCTCGGACGCTAGCCGAGGGACTGGTGCTAGCTCGGACGCTAGCCGAGGGACTGGTGCTAGCTCGGACGCTAGCCGAGGGACTGGTGCTAGCTCGGACGCTAGCCGAGGGACTGGTGCTAGCTCGGACACTAGCCGAGGGACTGGTGCTAGCTCGGACGCTAGCCGAGGGACAGGTGCTAGCTCGGACGCTAGCCGAGGGACAGGTGCTAGCTCGGACGCTAGCCGAGGGACAGGTGCTAGCTCGGACGCTAGCTCGGGGACAAGTGCTGGTAGCGTGGTTGGTGGGTGCGGCCAGGCAAACTGAAAGATCGATGGTAGCGGTCTTGCTGGCCGCAGCTGTGCTACCTCACCAGCACGGCTGTCGGTACCATTCCCCCCCTCCAAAGGCGGATTCCAGACGCTTCCAGTAGACTGAGGAACAGACACTGAGGGTGGAAAGAGGGTGTCCAGGCGGCGAGAAAATTCCTCCTTGCTCACATCACTGCTAAACATGCCTTTCCACGACAGTTTGGCAGGACAAGACAACTCCTCCGGTGTGGAGCGAAAAAAAGAAAAAGACATGGTGAATGGGGCAAGAGGCAGAAAAAAAAAAAATTCACAGGGGCGGAACTAAAGTCACTGGGGAGGGGCTAAGGAACTGTGCCGTCAGGTCCTTTAATAATTTTGGCGGGAACTTACTGTTATGTTTACTGAGAGGAGGTGACGGCAAACAGACACCAGGGGACAGTATGTACAATTTATTTATTATATATAATAAATATATATAATAATAATAAACAATACAACTAAACTATAGATATGGAGTGTGTGACTAAAATACAAGAGTGTGTGTGGTGTAAGACGATGTGTGTAGTTAACTGAAGTGAGTGTTACCAACGTGTTGAACGAGATACGAGGAAGTCCATGGGGCAGGCAGGTTATCCGGGGCGAGAGAGAGGCGTCGGAATCCAGGGGCGAGCAAGAGGTCGAGGAACGAAGGAAGCAGTCAGAGTCCAGAGGGAGATCCAGGGGAAAATGAGACGCACAGCTCACTTTCCAGGCGACGGAGGGTACTGCGGGGACATGGGAGAAGACAAGGGACAAATCAAGGCACGGAGAGGAAACACGAATATAGCATAAAGCTTGTTGCTTACGGTACACCATGAGAAAGCTAAGTTCCCGCCCCGATCCTAGGGTTCACTGGTCTTTTAACCAGCTCGCCCTCATCAGTTCCAGGTGTGAAGATTGCCAGCGAGTGATTGCAGCTGGTGGTTGCTGCAGGGCGGGGACGTGCGCGGCGCGTCCCTGGATGTGCGCACCCGTGGGCGTGTCCCGAGGTGCGCACAGACGGATGAGCGGCGTTGGCAGGAGCCTGAGCCGTAACAGTAGTATCGACTAGATACGCTACTGT